>NW_026849385.1:1200000-1639100 GCF_030869305.1 Colletotrichum tamarilloi
CTCTTGGAGCAGTCGTAACCCTAAATCCAAGAAAGAACCACGGAAAGAGGCACATGGTCTATCACAGCCTTCTGAAGAGGCCCTTTGCCCCCAGAGAAGGTTGGTCCTCCCACCATAAGATTCCATACTCCGGGGCCAACACGTAGGGAAGTGAAGAAGTTGCGTTTATTGACAGAGCCAGAGAAAGCTCAGTACTGCAACAGCTCGGGTCTTCGTCATGAAGTACGAACCATGCAGTGTACAACGTTGGCTTACAATCAGGGTCCGAGGAACTTCTCTCATAGCACCGCGGGAAGATACTTCTCGAATAAATATCCACGCAGAGCCATTTTGCCACATCAAAGCCAGACCCGTGCTGGTTCTGACCACAACAGCTGAGACTTTTTCAGCGGAATATCCGTTAATGAATTTCCCAGGTTTTCTCACCGCGGATAAACATCCTCAAAACCTGCCCACGAAGTCCGGGTGGTTGAGATGCTCGTCCCATCAGCCCCACGGAGGCTTAACATATGCCTCACATTAGTTAGACATGTTGGAAAGCGACCCAAGCTAGGGAGTTTATTAATTTATTTTTTCTTCGGAAAAAAAAAAAAAAAAAGCCAGGCTCTTGAAAGTATGATTTCAGACACCAGCTGACTAGACAGCTCAAGGCCGATGGCTTCTAGACGGAACTTTCGGATTTGATGAAAATTGCCATGGTATTAAAAGCTGGCTCAGCGTTTAGTCCTGAGAGCCTCAGAGCCAGAAAAAGTGGAACGTGCGCCAGACTGTCGGAAATCTCGCTTACATAACACTGACCCACGTCACCTGACAAATAAAATCGCAGCCGCCGCAGAATTTTTCAAGATCGCTTCCCTCTCGTCCAACACCAAGAAAACCAACATATGCCGACAACTCTGGAGGATCAGACGCGCGAGCAGAGGAATTATCCAACGAACCACCAAGAAAGTCTTAGTCTGGCTACTTGTGGCTTTAAAGGTTGAAAACAATCTGTAGGCGCCGTCTGATCCTCTAGCACCACTGAAGGTATGAAAATTCTTTTTTCTTCATGCACACTGTTCCCCATCGTCTTAAAGATGATTTGGATTAATCTCCATTTGTATTTGATATCTTATTAAATGATTTTTATTCACACTGAAAATTCTGAAACGACATTACTTGTTACCTTTTTGTTTGCTCAGTTCTCGATGTATACAGTCGGCTAACAAGACGGTCAGGTTTGCCTGCAATCTACATTTCCAGTTGAGGCCCTGAGTGTTGGATTGGCTGGATTTTTTGATACCATGGTTATAGTTGATTATCATGCCAATACATCTTTTTCATCAAATCGATTCTGTTCCACGCGTGGTGACCTAGTTCGATGCTCGTAGCAAAAGGCTCCATTAACCTTGAATACGTGAATCGTGCTTGGCAGAGTTCCAGTCAACTGCTGCCCGGGACGTCGGTGATCCCCGGGAGGCGCGGCGATGCAGGCCGTGGAGCCCCATCTCTGATGGAATGCCTCCGGGCCAATGGTGAACCTGCTACGACGACAAGCCGCGACAGGACGCGGGCAGGCGGGCACTCGCGCGGCTCTGCGCCTCCAGCAAGCTCCATCCTCCGGGCCTTGGGAGGCTTGGGAGGCCTCGGGATCTCTGGAAACTCCGTACTTCATAGGGACAAAGACGGCGAGCGAGCAGTTCGTTGCCGCACGCGTGGGCGGTGCAGATGAGCCACTGAGAGGAGGGGGGTTTTCCTGCAGGTCATGGTCAAGTGCCGGTTTAGCCTGGTTGGAAGGGACCAATGTCGATGAGGTTTCCCGATGGCACACTGGCCTTGGAAGAACACTCTTAATGCAGCAAATTAAGGAAGCATTCCCTGGAAGCAGATCCGGGGGAAACTAATCGGTTTCCCTTCCAGAGTCCCAGTAGTGTTCGCAGAGTCAAAGAAAGTTGGAACTTGGCAGTGGGCGCCATGTCGTGGCAGATAAGCAGGGCCCATCCCAACACGCCGATTTCTTTCTCCCGCGAAACAATTAATTAAATGATGACAGAGTTGGCGATGGAGTTTTGGGCTCTCTGGTGACTTGTAAGGTAGCGACTAGAAAGTGTCTTGGGCAACCTCGTCTCCATCGACCACGAGGCCAGACCAGGGCCAATGTGGGGGCATTTCTCGCTGGGAGTGTTTCTTCGCGCTTCCCGAGAGATTCCAGCCTCCAGAATATGGCCTAGCAGCACATAGTGCAGGGGAACGATGGGATTGGGCGCAACTGTAATTGCCTACCTGTGCCATGACGACACCAGGCTGCGATGATGCGGGGCAGAAGCTTCCAGGGTTCAAACGGTGAGTGATGGACGCGATGCATCTTTGAAGTCTTGCGCCACGGACGCCGTCTGATCTGTCAAGAATGTCAAGAATGCTAGCTTGGCCTCTCCCGAGGGTTAAACAATACCTTAACACATAGCCTCCGCGTGGATGGTTGCGTGACGACTCGTTTGTCCGTTTCCGCGCCTGCTGCGCAAACCCGGCTCAAACCGCCTCAGGGGCTGCGCGCGCTTTCTCGCACCTCTTCACCTTCTCCTGAACTGTCCTCCTCTTGAAATGTGTCCGCGGGGTATCTTTGTCTTCTTGAAAGCTGACCAGCTGTCTCGGGTGACAAGGATGAGGGGCGGATGACAAGGCCGCCCGGGGATGTCACGGCCTGTCATTGTACTGAGCCACCCACCCTCCTAGCTTCGGATGGCGTGCCGCACCAAATCTGCCTGGTCACAAGGCTGCCTTGCGCCGTGATCCCTCGATTTCTTGGTACACTTATGTTTTTGTTGAGGAGGAGCGATGTTCTCACTGATGTTGGAAGAACTTGTCGCTTCGTGTCTCGCTCGTAGTTAGTAGACTGGCGACTGACGAGTTCCTGATGCTTTTTTTTCTTTCTTTTTCGTGGGGTTGGCTTCCGGGTCGCAGTGGCCAGTGTAAATGACGTAAGAGCGTTGATAGACATCGCTAGCCCCTCGGCAAGCTTTCGATAGTAGGTAGGCCTGGAGCGAGCATATCGTAGTTCCGAGTCGCAGACTGTCGAGATGTATAGGTAAGGTAGGCTGCCTGGAAATGGATAGGTACTATCAAAAAATTAGAAAAAGGCACTTCATTGGGGTTAGATGTACCTTAGGTACTTGCCTCCCATCCTTTGTGCCCTGGTCGAGTCCAAACGCTCTGGAGACTGGATGGATATACATAGTAGTAAGTAGCGTGGGCGGTCGAGGGTCAGAATGTGATGGTGACATGGGACACCCTTCGACAATCCGTGGCTCGCTGCACATGAGTACTGCAATAGCAGTTCCTTTCCGTCCGCTGACCTTGGCCGGGCCGCCTAGAGTCTTCGCAAGTCGTGGCCTGGGCGGCGGGCACTGACAAGACCGGGCCCAGAAACGAGGTCTGGCTGATCCCGTCCCATCCCTCAATGTTTGGCGCCCTGGTCGGGATGGAAGGGAAAGCCTCAGGGGGATGCCTCAGAATGATCATCGAGGTCCGAAGAAGCGGGCTGCCATGGTATAGTAGAAGAGAGGTACTCCGTAGACTAGGATGTGTAGGAAGGTAAGGTAAGATTGGGAGGCATGGACATTATTACCTGCCCACCTGTCGCCCTGCCCTGATTTTGCTGTTTCTGCTTTGGCAACAGCGCTGTGTGATCCTGCCCGCTACGCAGCATTGCACTTTCCCATCTCAGCCCAACACCAACTGGACGGCCCACGGGTGACGGACGGGTCGACAGGCTGCCCCTCCATCTCTTCGCTTCCACGGTCCCTTGCCGTCCCTCCACCTCCCCTCCATTCTTTCCCCCCTCTCTCCCGTCTTCTCTCGCTCCGAACGCTCTCTCTACTCACTCACCTTTCTCTGTCCTTCTCCCGGGCACTTCCCTCTCACATCACCCACCCTTATTACGTTGGCTGGGCTGGAATCGACTGGATATTCGTCTATTGGTGTGTTCAATAGACAGATTCCCATCCTCTCACCCAACCAAAGGCGATCACAGTCCCACCAGCCTCCTAAATAAAACCAATCTACCACGTACACCCGTAAACCGAACTAGTCACTACCTGACTACACATGCACACCATTTAATCCGTGGGCTCCCCTCCGTCATCATCGCACATCCTTTGTTCAAACCCCCACCTGCCAATCTACACCATCCAGCCGAACCGTTGTCGCCCGTTTTGACATTTCTCTGCCGCTTCCCGAAAACAGCGTTGCCCTTCGACGCCCCCATCGCATTTAGCGATGGCTGGAGTTTATAGAGAAACCACTCGGGTTTACCGGGACCCGACTGACTACTCATCTGATGAAGACCGATACAAGACCTCCACAGTTCGCCGTTACAAAGTAGCACCAAACCGAGTCGAGAGGGTCGAGCGCACTGAGCGTGTCGAAGTCGAAGAAGACGACCGCCGGTCACGATACTCGGGCTACCCGCTGCGCACCTCCGGCGAGTATGGCTATGCTCCCGACCGCCCGCGCTCCGCCTTTGACTCCCGGAGTCAGGTTGTTGAGCGCACGGTAACCGAGCGTGAGCGCGAAGTTATTGACCCCTACAGAGGTGACACCCGCAGCGTCGTCTACGAAAAAGAGTACGAACGTGAACGTGAGCGCGCACCCCGCTTCGATGCCGGCCGCTTCGACGATGTTCGCAGCGTCGCCGATAATCGAAGTGTTATCGAAGTCGAGCGCGAGCGCGTTGACTGGGACCGCCGCTCTAACAAGTCTCATCGCCACCACCACCATCATCATTCACCCGAGACAGAAGTCAGAGTCGACAAGCGTGTCGAACGCCGTGAGGATGGAGACGTCACAGTCGAGAAGCGCGTTGAGGAATACCGAGACGATCATGGCGGGGCAGAGGTCGAGAGATACCGCAAGGAGACCGAGTTCTACTCTCCCGTCAGCCCCCCACCTATCCCCCAACCCGTCATCATTCGTCAGCAAGCCCCGGAGCCCCAGAAGATTATTGTTCAGGAAGCTGCACCGCCCGCGCCCATCATCGTACCCCGTCAGGAACCTGGCATCGTCGTCCTGAGAGAGCGCGAGTCCCCTCGCGAGGTTGTCCGTCGCGATCCCCGCGAAGATGAGTACTACTACCGCCGTGAGACAAAGGAGCTTGGCCCGTATCGCCGAGATGAGCGTGAGTACCACTACGACCGACGAGGCCGTGGTCGCGGCGAATACATCAGCGACGACGAGGATTACTACATGAAGCGGACTGTCATTCGCCGAAACCGAAGCTCCAGCTCAGACCATCATCACAAACGCCATCTTGCAGAGGGAGCCCTCGCTGGCGCCGGTATCGCTGCTCTCGCTGCGAGTCGAAGAGACAGCCGCGGTGAGCTTGGTGCCAACCGTGGAAGCAAAGTCCTTGCTGGTGCTGCTATCGGTGGCCTAGGCACTGAAATCATTCGACGGGCTCGTAGCGCGTATGAAGACACCTATCACGACGATCATCACTACGGGTCTCGCTCGAGATCTCGCAGTCGCAGCTCCCGCATCAAGACCGGTCTGGGAATTGCTGCCGCCGCGCTCGCTGTTGCAGGCGCCGCAAAGTATTACCAGAGTGGAAAAATCGAAAAGGAAGAAATGCATCGTGGTCGAAGCCGCGGCAGAGGCTACTCTGTTTCAAGCTACTCTGTATCTAGATCTCGTAGCCGCAGCCGCAAGAGCCGGAAGAGCCGCAGTCGCTCCGTGGCTAAGGCTGCCGCTGCGACGGCTGCCGCCGCGGGTTTGGTCCAGCACTTCCGCAACAAGTCCAAGTCCAAATCTAGGAGTAGGTCGCGGTCTAAGTCTCGCATCAGGACTGGAGCAGAGATTGCCGCCGCTGGTCTGGCAGGCGGAGTTGCTAGCAAGATCTATAAGAACCGCAAAGAGAAGAAGGACCGCGAGGTAGATCGAGAACTGGAAGAGCAGGACTACGAGGAGGAAGTCCGGCGGGAACGGCGTGAACGTCGTCGGTCGCGCAGCAGGTCCCAGGCCCGCTCTCTATATTCCGAGCCGCGCAGCGCTGATCCTGAGCTAGGCTTAGTTGAGTACGGAACAGAACCGCTGCCGACCGACCCGCCTTACCCGCCGGACGACGGGTATGAGTCTGCAGCGAACGAGAGGCGACGCCGTCGACACCGGCGTATGTCTGGCGATGATTACGACGGCCACGAGCCGGCGAAGAAGAGGAGCAAGAGCCGATTGAGAGACATGGCGGCGGCTGCAGTTGGAACGGGAGCCGCTGCGATTGGACTGAAGCAGTATCAAAAGAAGAAGGAGAAAGAGGAGGAGGAAAGACGAGAGGAGAGGCGAGAAGACAGACGGTCGAGGGAGAGAAGCGCCCGATCCCGCTCTAGAGACAGATCCGTCACACGCGAAAGGACTTACTCAAGAGAACGCGCCTACAGCAGGGAACGCAGCACAGACGACAGGATGAGGAACAGGGAAAGAGAGAGAGACCGCAGGAGTAAGGAGTCCCAAATCGAGCACACGCTAGTAACCCAGTTGAACTGACAACCATCACAGGATATGAAGAGGATGCTCGGGATGACGGGTACTACGACAACTACAGCCGTCCTCCCTCACCTCCACACGCCTCTGGCGGCTCATTCTACCCGCCACCACCAGCAGCTGCCGCGGGCTTCACCCAGCATCCCAACATTTCCACGGCCAACCTAAGAGATCAGTATCCGCCGTACCCGTCCTCGGACTCGGTGTACCCTCCGGGACCACCGCCAATGGGGCCATCTCCACCGATGGCCACAGGCGGGGCCGGCGGCTATCCTCCCCCTCCGCCTGCTGGTGGTCATCCACCTCCAGGCGGTGGCCCGCCGGGAACGAGATTTGGTCCTGACCATGTGAGTGAAGACATATCTCGTAGCTCCTCACCACAAGCTGTCCAGCCAGCCGGTCTGGGTCGTGAGGGTGGGTTGATCTAATCGTTGTTTCTTTTGTGATATTTCTTCGTTCGTGTCTACATCGGAAGCTGACCTTCAACGCAGATGGTTTAAAGTGGCGAGAGCGTGTCAAAAAGTTTCTCCCTGAGTCACTGTCTAGGTCTCGTTCCCAGTCCCAACCGCGATCTCGGTCTCGGTCCTTATCTCCTGCGTCTTCATCGGTGTCGAGCGCTTTATCCGCAAAGCGTCCTCATACGGCACAACATTCTTCCTCCAAGTCTGTTGCCTTTACTCTGTCACCCCAATCATCCCAAACCTTGCGGCTGCACCGCTCAGCCCATGAGCAGCAGGCCGAGGAAGAGGCTAGGAAAGAGGAAGAAGTACCGGCCCTCAGCGAAGAGCAACTGGCGACACTGCGGCCTGTCCTCAACCGTAGACGTTCCTCCTCGGATCCACCTAGTAGTAAATCGGTCTCCCGTCGCCGCAAGAGGGAAATCGAAACACCACCAGAATCGGAAGACGAGGTTGAGGTCCTGCCCGACCGCTTTGATACTCAGGGACGACCCGTTGGTGGTGGTGGCACTTCGGGGGCCATGCGATGGAGACAAGGGGCGTTCGAAAGCCGGCCACGAAACGGCAAAGGATTGCATTCAAGCGGGGCATGGGCTGTGGGTGGTACAGATGGCGATGTTGTGCAGAAGATTGCGAGCGACATTGAAGGCATGATCAGCGGGCAAAGCAGCTGGAAGAGTCTGCTGAAGGATGTGGTGGGAGCGGTTCAGGAAGTGCAACATGGCGGCGACTCGCGTAGGATAGAGAACAGTGACGACGATGATTATGACGACCGACGAAGGAGGCGGAGGAAGAGCAGATGACGATTTATGACCATTTCTTTGGATCTCTTATATGAATCTTGCGACGCCATGACTCGGCGCTTTTACATTCTACATTCTTAGGACCTAGACACGACATGATGTTACAGATAACGAATTTATGACGCTGGTTCGAGACACTTTTGGTAGATATCAATACATGAGCAGAGTTTAATGATTGCGCTTGGTTGACCGAGAACGCATTTAGAGGTATGAAATTTCAGACAAAAGAGCACGTATTATGTACTTTGATTGGGCCTTTCTATTTCTAGTATCACACAGTTCATCTACGGGGCATCATCTTCTCTCTCCTTGTTTTTCTTTCATCATAATTCGTCGTGCACCGGAGGCTTCTCTGGCCGTCCGCTATCCTTATGCAAGTCGACGCCGACCTTGCCCCGCCACTTTTGGAAGACGCTCCAAAACTCCTTCTCCATGCCGCTCTCCATCTGATCGGGCAGCACGACAACGTAGTCGACGTACAGGTTGCCAAACTCCGTCTTGTGGTACACGCTGTCGCCGTCCTCGTGGAAAATCGGCATGCCCTCGCCCTTGACCGTCTCGACGTGGCCCGGCTGCACGACGCCGCCCCGGTCGCGCGAGAGCCGCACGACGTGGCCGTCGAGGTGCGTCACGTTGCGCGTCCAGTCGCCCATCCACGCCTCGCGCAGCGAGAGCACCTCGGTCCAGTAGAGGTCGTTGTCCTTGCGGCGGAAAAAGGTGCCGTCGACGCGGTCCGGGTTGTCCTGCCCGATCTCGGGCTCCTTCTCGGAGAGCGTGACGACGAGGTTGCCGGCGACGTAGTCCGGGCTCGCGTCCGCCTCGTTCTCGTAGACGATCTGGCTGTCGCGCCCCGCGCCGCGGGCGACGGTGAGCTGGACGGTCGTGGGCTTGCGCACGACGCGCGCGCCGCCGCAGGTGTGGCACTTGTGCTTGATCTCCTGGCCCCGTCCGCCGCAGGCATCGCACTGCATCTGGACCTGCTGGAACATGCCGGGGGCGAGCTGGTGCTTGACGATGCGCACGCCGCGGCCGCCGCAGACGCCGCAGGTGTCTACTTTGCCGTCCGCGGAGCCGGTGCCGTCGCAGTCTTCGCAAATGTGCTGCTTGTCCCACTGAAACTCGGTGTTGATGCCGTTGTAGAAGTCGCGGAGGGAGATGCCGATGCGGACGTTTACGTCTTGGCCACGGCGCTGGCCGTGGCCGCCAAAGTGGCCGCCGCCGCCGAAGAAGCGGGAGAAGACGTCAAAGGGGTCGTGGCGGTGGCCGCCGCCGTTTTGCTGCTGTTGTTTGAGGCCCTCGTGGCCGTATTGGTCGTAGATTTTGCGGGTTTCGGGGTCGATGAGAGCTTCGTAGGCCTCGGAGACTTCGACGAACTTGTCCTTTGCGCTATCGTCGCCTCTGTTGTCATAGGAATCACCGATTAGCTCTATGCAATGAGTAGGGGCAAGGAGGAATAGGAAGATGCATACGGGTTCTTGTCGGGGTGGTATTTCTTGCTCAGCTTGCGATAAGCAGATTTGATCTCACGATCTGAGGCCTTCTTGCTGATGCCTAAGAGATTGTAGTAGTCCTCGGCGCAGAGAGCCAGCTGGACGAGGCATAGGAGCAGCAGCACGAGTGCTGCCCCTCGGAAGTACATCGTGGGCCCCCTGTGGTGTACTTCGAGATAGAGTACTTTCCTTTCGATGAACCGGGCGCGAGAGAAAATGCTCGTTGACTCGTGGACCTGTTGGATTCCTTAAGCCCTAGAGGAATGAAAAAAGACAAGGACTTGTCGGAAAAGAAATCGGGTTGCGAAAGAAAGGAGAGAAAAAGAGAGAAGTGAGGTAGGGTATGGAGATAATAGGTAATCGATCCAAAGGAAGCGCGCAAACCAGCTGTCCCAAAATGTAAAGTTCCAACGTGTTAAGAAGGGAGCTACGCAGTTCCGATAAGACATGTTATCCGGACATGTTCATTGGGCGCTGGCTTCTTTGCAGCTTATGCCCCACTCTCGTTGCTAAATTGTGTGGGGCCTTCTGAAGTTCAGACGAATGCGCAGAGACACCCCAGGCACGTCAACTGCTTGAGGCCTCAACCTTCATGACTTGACGTCGTCAGGCCTATTCCAGGCTTCTTGTTGAACAACTTCTTTCCGGACTGCCAAGCCGGAAACCCCCGGAAATCTCGTGGAAGCATACACCTCATACGTTTGGATTGATACATACGACCATGGCATCAAAAAAGTACGCCTTCCTCCCGATGGAGGACGACGAGGTCGGTCCCGCCAAGGTGGTCAAGGACAAGAAGAAGCACAAATCGCGCCATCGCGACCGTTCGAGCGAAAGACAT
Source organism: Colletotrichum tamarilloi (assembly GCF_030869305.1). Lineage (NCBI taxonomy): Eukaryota > Fungi > Ascomycota > Sordariomycetes > Glomerellales > Glomerellaceae > Colletotrichum > Colletotrichum tamarilloi. The sequence continues at coordinate 1,210,103 of NW_026849385.1, forward strand.
CGGGATCGCGACCGTAGCGATAGACCCTCGAGAAGACGATCACGCTCCAGATCGCCGGCCCGACCCTCAAAACAGTACCGCAAACGAGACGCAGACGAAGACGACAGGTGGGCGGACGAGGAGCCACTGTCGGAACCCGAGGAAGCGGACGGCAACGACGAGCTCGAGTTCAAAGAGTCTGCGTCGAAGCGGGTAAAGCTTAGCCACGATGATCGCGACCGCGACGCGGACCTGTCGGATGGCGCAAAGGAAGAACTGGAGCGTCAGCGCGACATTGAGGAGCGCGAGGCGTTTGCGAAGCGGTTACGGGAAAAGGACGACAAGAAGTCAAAGACGGCTGAGAGCCGACGGCCAGAGGTGGATCGGAAGGCGAACATGGAGGATCTCCGCATGAAGAGTCGACAGATGTACCTCGGGAAACGAGAGGCTGAGAAGCTTGCCCTGCTGCGCAAACAGGTCGCTGAGGAGACGGAAGAGTTGAGGAGCGGCGTAAGGCTATCGGAGCGGGAGAAGGCCGAATTCACCAAGAACCGCGAGATTCTACGGCTAGCGGAGGAACGCCTCAAGATTGATGACCACAAGGATGGGTACTACATACCAGAGGACTACATTACGGAGAAGGGCAAAATCGACAAGAAGAGGAAAGAAGATGCGATGTACAAGAGATACGTGGAGAAGGATGAGTACGGGCAAGAAAAGTTCGTCACGGAGCATGAAGAGTGGGAAAGGGAGCAGGCTACCAAGGCCAAGGCGCAGATCCAGAGGTCGGAGAGAGAAAACGACGATTACTCCTACGTCATGGATGAGGAGCAGTACATTAAATGGAACTTGGGATCAAGTATGCCAGGGGAGGGCAAATTGACCAAGGAGCAGCAATTCCTGGCGGCGCAGATCGAGGCAGCAGAGAAGAAGCAGCTCACAATCCAGGAGACGAGGAAGAGCCTGCCCATTTACGCATATCGAGATGACTTTCTCGCGGCGATGGAAAAGTATCAGATTCTGGTCATTGTTGGAGAAACAGGTTCCGGAAAGACGACACAGTTACCGCAATACCTGCACGAAGCTGGGTTCACCAAGAATGGAATGAAGGTTGGATGTACGCAACCGCGTCGTGTTGCTGCAATGAGTGTCGCTGCGCGTGTGGCAGACGAGGTTGGCGTCAAGGTCGGACAGGAGGTCGGATACTCGATTCGTTTCGAGGACAACACGAGCGACAAGACGATTCTGAAATACATGACGGACGGCATGTTGCTGAGAGAGTTCATGACTGAACCTGATCTTTCCGGGTACTCGGCCATCATGATTGATGAAGCTCACGAGAGAACTGTCCACACCGATATTTTGCTGGCTCTGGTCAAGGATTTGGCAAGGGAACGGCCAGACTTGAAACTCTTGATTTCATCAGCGACGATGAACGCGGAAAAGTTCGCCGCTTATTTCGACGATGCCCCTATTTACAACATCCCCGGACGAAGATACCCAGTTGACATTTATTATACGCCGGCGCCAGAGGCCAACTACCTGGCAGCCGCCATTACCACGGTTTTCCAAATCCACACAACGCAGGGCAAGGGCGATATCCTCGTCTTCCTCACGGGTCAAGACGAGATTGACGCAGCCGAACAACAAATAGTCGATACGGCGAAAAAGCTGGGAAGTCGTGTCAAGGAACTTGTTGTCTGTCCAATCTACGCCAACTTGCCATCGGAGCTGCAGGCAAAGATCTTCGAACCGACCCCAGAAGGTGCTCGCAAGGTTGTTCTGGCTACCAACATCGCTGAGACCAGTTTGACGATTGACGGTATCGTCTATGTCATCGACCCCGGCTTCGTCAAGGAGAACGTCTACAACCCCGCCACCGGCATGTCAAACCTCGTCGTGACACCCTGCTCAAGGGCGTCCGCGAACCAGAGGAGTGGTCGTGCAGGTCGTGTCGGACCCGGAAAGTGCTTCCGCCTCTACACAAAGTTCGCCTACATGAACGAGATGGACGAGTCGCCCATGCCGGAAATTCAGCGCACGAATCTCAACGGCGTCGTCCTCCAACTCAAGTCGCTAGGCATCAATGAGCTCCTCGATTTTGAGTTCATGGACCCGCCGCCGACCGAGGCCCTCATCGGCGCCCTCAACCAGCTCTTTGCCCTCCAGGCTCTCAACCACAAGGGCGAGCTCACCAAGATGGGCCGCCAGATGGCCGAGTTCCCCACTGACCCGATGCTTGCCAAGGCCGTCCTCGCTGCCGACAAAGAGGGCTGCGTCGAGGAGGTGCTCTCCGTCGTCTCCATGCTCAGCGAGGCCTCGGCCCTCTTCTTCCGCCCCAAGGACAAGAAGATCCACGCCGACTCAGCGCGCGCCCGCTTCACCGTCAAGGAGGGCGGCGACCACCTGACGCTGCTCAACATTTGGAACCAGTGGGTCGACAGCGACTTCTCGCCCATCTGGTCGCGCGAGAATTTCCTGCAGCAGCGCTCCCTGACGCGTGCGCGCGACGTGCGCGACCAGCTGGCCAAGCTCTGCGAGCGCGTCGAGGTCTCGCCCTCGAGCTGCGGCGCGTCCAACCTGCCGCCCATCAAGCGCGCGCTGACAGCCGGCTTCTTCCCCAACGCGGCGCGCCTGCAGCGCAGCGGCGACAGCTACCGCACCGTCAAGAAGAACGCCACCGTCTACGTGCACCCGTCGTCGGTACTCATGGGCGTCGACCCGCCGACCAAGATGCTCGTGTACTTTGAGCTCGTGCAGACGACCAAGGAGTACATGCGCAGCTGCATGCCCATCGAGAGCAAGTGGCTCGCCGAGCTGGCGCCGCACTTTTACAAGCAGAAGGACGTGGAGGCCATGGAGGAGAAGAAGATGCCCAAGGCTAGGACTTATGATCGGTAAAGCGGTCGTGCTGTGTGTAGAGATTTGGTGGACGGATTGAAAAGAGGGGGAGGGGAGGACGTTAAAGGTTGGGTTTATGGAATAAAATGATCAACTTATGATACCGTATAAGACCCCTATTTTACCCAATGTATTTATCTGCCCTCTATTCACTACCTCACCCCTGCGTACATATCTTGATAATTAGCATGAGAAGAATCGCGGGTTTATCGTCAATCATGACATGGTACCAAAAAAGCGACGGAAAAAAAACAAAAAACTTAAAGAAAAAACTTGGTCTTGCACATGCGAGATCAATTATCAAATGCCAAATCTGAGCCGTTGCCAACCAGCCCAGAAGAAGACGAGAAAGACGGACTGTGTAGTATGTGATTCCCACCCTCATGATAGCCCGACCCACGGCTGAGCTACGCCTCATGATGCCAGAACTCAGGTATCCGTAGAAGTATCTGAGAAAATTTCCTTCGGCGACACGTGGACTACCTTGGCCGGTGGCGCTAACTTGTTCATCCGGACGGTTTAGTACGCTATCAGGATACCAAACCGACTCAGGATCCTCACACTCAACGTACACCACTGACATGTGTTGGGCCACTCCCCTTGCAAATTGCGTCTTTACAAAGTCGTCTCACATCAGCCTGCATTCTCGCTGTCTGAAATTCTGCGTACGTCCTTATGAAGCAGAAGAAAATGATGCAGCTGCAACAGAAAGCCATAAATCGCTGGGCGTGGGAGTAGGCCGATGGGGACGGAAGATGTTCCCAAATTCAAAAGGAAGCTACCAATCACGCACATGCCATACGTATAGCGCTCATCAGATTGAGATAAGCAAATGATATCAATGTTTATCTTGCTTTGCCCAACTCCAAAATCGAACCCTATCAAGGTAGAAGAAAAACGCATGTGAAGAGAAGAAAAACACGTTTCCTCCCTCTCTAATTCGATGAGCTAGCCTCCATCAACGAGTGCTGGCCTAATTTGCAGCATTTGAATAGAAGAAAAAACGACAAGAAAAGTCATAGAACGTCCACTTTGGTATCAATGGTTTCTCCGGTTTGCCTCCGACTCCGTAACGTAAATTTGTTTTGTTTTCGCTTCAATTTTCATCAAACGTCCCGTCATTGTCCTGTCCTTAACGTAATGACCCCTCGATCGGGCTCGTGGGCAAGCTGCGGACCCCGCTGAGATCCGTGCTTCCCGTGCGCCTGAGCGCTTGCGACATAGTCTCAATGTTGAGCTCGCTGCTCATGTTGAGGTTGTGATGGGACGAAATGGGGCTGCCAAGAGATTTGCGTCCGGGGGACATTTCCAGTCCCTTCACGGACGCGGGATTGCTTGTTGGCGGCGAGGTGCCCGGCCCCTGAGAAGAGACGGGTGATCGGATGGGTGAGGGCGAGCGGGCGTTGATGGACGAGAGGGACGTCAGCCCAGCGACATGGATGGAATCACGAGAACCTGCTGCGCCGCCGTGGCCGCCCTGCTCGGCTTGCACGACGTCGGCAAAAGAGATGAAGCTCAGCCTGCGCACGTCGGCATTATCGAGCGCATTGTAGTTGGAAGCGTCCTCGCGATCCGCAAATGCACGGAGCTCATCGGTCCATGATGCAGCCATGGAATCGGGAGGGTGAGGTGTACCGTTTCCGTTGGCGCCGGTGACAGCTGCTGCAGCTGGTTGATGCTGAGAGTGGGTGACAATCTCGACGCTATCCGGATCAAGATGGTCGTTTGTGATGGCTTCGGATGATGCGTCCAAAACGGGAGGGATATGGTTCTCGGTCTGAATATGCGACGGAATGGCGGGCGATTGAGGCTTAATTGACATGTTGTCGACATCTCGCTCGAAGATCTGGGAGCCCGCCGGGGATGGCACTCGCGGGGACGTAGACATTCCACGGCTTGGCGATGAAGGGTGCACGTAAGGCGATGTCGTAGACCGAGCTGAAGCTCTAGAGGTATCCCGTGTCAAGGAGGGGTTGCTGGTGACGGTCGTTGCAGGTTTGGCAGACGATGAAGACTTGTTGGAGACATTTGACTCTTCCTTCTTTTTGCCGAGTCCGAACAATCCGCGCACCTTGTTCTTCACGTCCTTCTTCGTGTTGTCCGATTGAGGCTCATTGTGGCTCGAGGCGCGGGGTGTCGCATCACCGCTTGTGGTGCCGGCCATATTGTGAGCGACGACGGCGGGGTGCTGTACGATCGTCTCGGCGATGTTGTTGGGGTTTGCCTCAACTAGGCTCATCTTGATGCAGGGTTGTTCGAGTCGGTGGTGTTGGTGGTTTTGGTGTTTAAGAGGTGGGATGCAGATGGATTTGCTGACACAATGCTATAGGGTGGTTTCTGTGGGAAAAGGGACCAAGAGTTAATGGAATGTCTCTCTTCAACAAGCAGGGACCCTGAGGTTGACGTGATGTTATGTAGGCCCAAGAAGAAAGAGAGGGGGGAAGGGACGTGGATAAATGAAGTCTGGGAAAACAGGTGGTGGGGGGACAAATAGATTGGCTTTCGGTGACCCTGTGACCCTGACGTATATTCCCGCGATTCGCCTTTTTTGGGTCACTGCAAGGGAAGGGGAAAGTGGAAGGGGGTGCAAGTGTGCGAGTGCGGTGATTGATTGTCACAGGAGCGTCCAGTCGGCGAGGCAGAAAAAAAAGAGCAGCGCATCGGCAGCAGCAAGCAAGCAATACATGCGCACGCCGTCCGCAGCAGGTAACAGCGCCGCCGCCGGAGACACCCCCAGCCAAGACAACCAATATGTTCTTTTTTTTTTTTTTTTTTTTTTTTTTTTTTTACCTGAACGGTACAGAGGGTACATGGACGGGGTTGGGTATGGGTTTGGGGGTGGTGGACATGGGATATCCGAAGGGTGGGATAATAGTATCGAGATGTACATACCAGAACGGTTCAATAATAGAGCAGCGCAACACCAAGGGGGAAGAACCGAGAATGTGCGCAGTTCCCCTGCGTGCAGAACTTGGGGAATGGAAGCGGACTAGCCGTTGAGACTCGTGAGCGATGGAGAAATGGGATGATTTACACGGAACGGCGTTGGTCTTTTTTGGATTGATGGCGTTGTTGGACGAGACGGTAGTCAGGTGTCTGTCTACGTAGCCCGTCTTGGTCTTGGTCTTGGTCCCTTTTAAGATCGTCTGCCGCTTGCTGTGTCACTTTTTGTCTGTGTCTCTTGGTCGAAGGCGACGAAGAGACAAGTAGGAAGAGGGGTGACCGAATCGCTTCTCTGCCGCAGGCACGCAGACCACGAAATGCAGCCAGTAGTCTCGTTCGAAAATTGGCGCTCGATAAAGACGGCCTCGAGAAGCGATCCCTGATTGACGAGCGAGGATTTAGGAAGCTGGGGGAGAGAGAAAGGCGGGAGCGTGTGACGCAACAGGTCCAGAGGATGAGCAAGCGGATTGGCGGTTTCCTGGTGATTTGACCCCTGCTGCAGGAGCCTTGTGGTGCTGATCTGTAAGAGAGGCCTAGGCCTGGTCTGCTGTGCCTTGCTTGTGGTTGTTGGAGACCTGGAGATGCTCCGTAAGAGACGAGTTCGGTTGGATGAGGTAGGCGGGTTGGTCCCGTTATTTGGTGGATAAGATGGATTGCTTTTCTGGTCTCCGGTGAGGCGGATTGCGGGTGCGGTGCTGATACAGTAGATGCGGGCAAGGCGGTGGACGTCTGTCTGGTGAAGTGGTATCAAGAGTGCCGGATGCAGCATATGCAACAATAAGGTACGGGTATACAGATTTATTCGGGCATGAAGCGTCAGGAAATGGCAATCTAGGAGCGAAAGAGAAGAGGAGGATGGGGAAGGGGCAGTTATTATCGCCTGTCAGGAGCAGCTTTCGCGTCGCTTCTCGGCAGTCAGCGGATCATGTTTTTTCGGTCCATTTACATGCACTACACTCTACGGAGTACCTAAGGTAAGGTAAGGAAGGTAAGTATGAATAAGTTACGGGATACTTTGGTTTCCCTTTCCTTTCCTCGCTCTCACGCAGGTTCCTGATTGCTTCCTGCCCAACGCTGCTCCGTCAGCTAAGAGAAACTAAAACGTTCCCACCAAACGATCAAAGGGGAACGGTCACCCGTCAGTCACCCGTCAACAACGCCCACTTAGAACTGCGTCCCTAGGTACGAATACCTCAGCAGCTTATGAAAAAAAAAAAAGGGGTGTCCCCGTCACGTTCCCACGTCGCGACGTACCCGACGTCTACGTCGCCCGTCGCCAGCCCCGGAGCTCCCAACGTTGTTTAGAGTTTTTGCATTGACGTGATGCCGCGCCGAAGGAAGTTGCTGCGGGTGACATGTCTAGCCCCCTTTCCTTCTCCCTTCCGTCACCACTCATCACTGCCTACTGCCTTGGTATACCTCGCAGCAAGTACCTTGGATTGCACAGGTTTCTACCCAAGTATTCTCCCAAGTATCTACCCACTATATCTTGTAAGGCGAGGTACTGCGAGCCTCACTATGTATTTGCATTGTGCCTTACCTCACTCTGTTACTCCCGTGCCGCTTATCCAGAATGACTATGACAAACCATCACAGCCCAAAGACACCCAGGAGAAAAGCCTTAGCAGAGAGCCCGATATCTCTAAAGGCGAACCGGACGCGATCTCGTCTCGCCTCTCATCTTTGTCACCGGCAGTAGTGTAGCTCAGGCACCGCGTCACGTCTTCTCCAAAGTGTCCCCCTTAAGCTTTCTTGGTTTAGGCCCAGGTTAAGAAAAGAAATCCTCCGCTAGTCCCCCCGTTGACTTCCGCAGCCTCCGATGGCCCCTCAACCGGCGTCAGGGGGAATGACTAGGCATACATTTTGTATGGTTTATAATGCTGGACTTGTCGAAACTCTGTCCGGACACATCCCCGTTGGCCTTGGAGAGAATCGTTGAACGTCCTTTCCCCCTTCATCGGCGAACTGTGCGAGCGCGAACCGATCGGCAGCCGTAAAATCGCATTTGACATATACTCGGTCAGTCGCACAAGCGTCGATAGCCATGAATGGATACGCGGGGAAACGAAGACGACCGTCGACCGTGAGCGGTCGCCCGGCGTTCCTCTGGCGTGTCTCGAGTTCCAGTTGGGATTACATCGGCTGACTGTCCGTGTGTTTCGTCCGTCCGTATCCAATATGTAATCTGTTTGGGACGCCCGACTAAAGTTCTCGTAGCTTTCTTTTCTTTTGCTCTTCCAAATTCTAACTGGATATCACCATTAATCTCACACGCGTCTTTCAGGAGTTCATTTCCTTGTGCCCTCCTGACCTAAATGGGCTGAAATGTCGAATGCGACCCGTTGACTTTCTTGTCGTCTTCCAAGTTACCCGATTCGGACGCATCGCCAAGTCTTCCCTTCTCCCTTTAGTCAACTTTCGGTAACCGTAGGGACAGCTCAGCCTAGTCTCGACCCTGGACCCCTTCTCTTTTCACAATGCAGCACGCAGTAGTGACCAGAGATTTGATGTCTTAGACCCCTCAACGACAACTTTTTTTGGTCTCGGTTTCTCTCGGGGCGTTGTTCACTGAGTTGAACCCCAGTTATGATCCCCATCATCAGTCAATCCCCAGTCCGCATTATCGTGTACGACAAGTCGGTGACTGCGGAATAGTAGCTCCATCCCTGAGTTTGTTATAGCATAGTCAGTTGACTCGCGTATTTCTCTTAAGTGTTCCCAGCGTCACAGCCCATGAACCTCTCGGAGATTCCCCCCGTCTGAAGTAAAGCTACTCACCGACCACCGAACCCCTAGCACCCTTGTCTCTCGCTCTCTCTTGTGTCTCTGGCTCTTTGCTCTTGTATCCGAAAACGCTGACCACTCTACATCCTTGAAGAGGGTTTGTTTGATAGCTGGTGGAACATGGCCGAAGAAACGACGAGGATCGCCCCTCTTCCCTGTTCAGACGAAAAAGTCGGGACTCGGGAAGCATGCAACAGAGAGGAGTCAGAAGACACCTAGGTTCTGGCGTTCTTGGTTCTGGCTTCTGCCAACATTGAAAAAGTTCTTCTCGTTCCCTGTTTTTGGCTTCAGACTGATCCCCCATCCAACACTCTCTCCACCCTCCCACCTCGTCAGCCTCGGTCCCGGCCTTCTTTCTTCTTTGACATGTTTTTTCCCCCACGGACTCTGCATCAGTGATCTCCATCACATCTGAGGGGTTTAGACAGAAGCATTAAGCTCGCAGGGTGCCCCGTCACCGATCCCATCACTGGGTCAGCCGTAGGCGCCCGCGGCATATTCCCTCAGAAAGAAAAAGATCTTCCAAAGAGCGGTCGTGATAAAAGTAGAGAGGATGCCAAAAGACAACAATAAGAAAAACCGCCCCGTGGAAGGACTCCTCTTCTGCCGCCTCATTCTCACTTACCGCTCACTACTCAGCAACAAGGACCCCTCTTTGCCTTCTGTACTGCCTATACTCTGTATACTCTGTAGACCCTCTTGCGCCGGCAAGGCACGAATCCCTGCGTAAATCGGGCTTCCCGCCTCGCTTTACACTTGGTCCCTGGAAAACCAGGCCCCATGGAAAGCACGTCACTGACAATTCTGCATAAACAACACCAATGCGTAGAATGACAGTAGAATCTTTCCAACAGCTTCTGATGGGAAACATGTCTACACGTGCTATTGCGGAAAATAACGCATTGTAATGATGCCTTCTTTCTCTTGGTATTCCTTGGGAAAAACACTACTCCACGTACCCAACTCCCTTGGCGCATCAGATGCTCTCAAGGGCACAAGGAAACTATGGTAAAAGCCGACGAAAGCAACACCGTTGCCGCGCCGCGGTTGCGAGATGCTTTCCCCGAAACCACAAAGTTGTCATTCTTGTTTTGTTTGCGTTTAACCTTCCTTCTCTCTCTTTCGCCTTTCACTGGAGCAACCGATAGCGAGGATCGGGGGCGGTAACGCGGAAGGTAAAGGGGCGCCCCCCGGAAGCTTCGCAGACGTCACCGGCGACGCTGCGCTGGCAAGAGAAAGCCAAGTAAACCTTGATCCAATCAGTTCCGCTTTCTCGGACCAGCCCGTTTTCCTTGGTGTCTCCAACTTTCCATTCTCCGTTGAATGTCTCGCGCGTGATAAGGTATGTCATGTGATTCTATCGATAAGAACGGGTGCCAACTTGAACTGAATGCCTGAGGCGTGATTGGGGAACGCAAGGCAACAGCGGTTTCCTTACCTAATCAATTCAGCATCCCTTTTGGGACAGCTCGCTCCACATGCTACATTACCTAAGCCAAATTTCCAATCGGCTGTTCGAAAAACTTCAGATCATCGCCTCAGGGTGTCCCATACAGCATCGCGAAAGAGCTTCCCCGTAGCACGCGACCAACTCATCAAAGCCTTCCTCCCCAGCGCCGCAGTCGACCCGTCCGAGACTCACGCCGAAGCGACGCTGGCCGTGCTGTCACACACTCTCTCAAGGAAACCATTCAATTGGCCATTTCAAGCTCCTAACCGACGTCGAAAAAAGAAAGTGAACGAGAGAGACCACGACTGCGAAACACGGAACTCTTCCCAAGCTTCATCATCACAACCTACGACCGACAATGGAGGCCAGGACATTGACAAGACCAGCCGCAACGCTGGCATCTCTCCTCCGCCAACAAGCAACCACCACCATCACCGTCCCCCGAAGAGGCCACAAGACCTTCTCCCGCACAAAGCGCGCCCTCAACATCCCTCCCCACCCCGACTTCCTCCCCTCGACCCCAGCTGCCGGCGACACAATTATCTACAACCCGCCCTCCGCCGCCCCCTCCGTCTACCATACCCCCTTCAAGTTCCTCCCGGCCTCCGACCCCCGCCGCCGCGCAAACCTCTCCGCCCTCTTCGCCTCCGCCTCCCCATCACAATCTTCCTTCTCCGCAAAATCAACAACACCCCTCCCCCCGGCCCTCAACGTCCCCTCCCGCGGCGCCAACCCGCGCTACCACCTCTCCAAGGACGACGTCGCCGAGATCCGCAAGCTCCGCGCCCAAGACCCGGACTTCTGGTCCGTCTCGGCCCTCGCGCGCAAGTTCGACTGCTCCGAGACCTTCATCACCATCTGCACGCCCGCCCCGCGGGAGCACACGCAGAAGCTCGCGCAGAAGCTCGAGGCCATCAAGAGTCGCTGGGGTGGTATCCGCGCAAAGGCCCGCGAGGACCGCTCGCGCAGAAAGGAGATGCTCTTCCGGGGTGAGCTGTAAAGAAGACGGACGCGAAACCGGAAAAAGAAAAAGAAAAACCTACTCGGAAAAGGAGCAAGACTGGACCACTTGGCAACTTGGGACGCTTGAGTCTGTTATTGTACTTCTGGCGATGAGATGAGAAGCATTGGGGGGAAGACCTGCTGTCCCGAAGCCTCTGCGTGGGAAAGCCGGGGTTCTCTGTATCACCAAGGGATGAAAAGGGGAAGGCGGCCCAAGGAGGGGCTAGACGTATGGCACATCTATTCTCTGTACCATCAAAAATATTAGGGGAGTGTCACAAAATCGGCTGGGAGAAATGTAGGATAGAGGCGGGTCACGATACGCGGAGACCGAAAAAAACTCCCATCCAATCTGTACAATGAAAGAGAGAGTAAAAGATAAGGGGCCATAGAAACTCGTGTATAATTCTTCTACCAACATTCGCTATCACACGGCATGAATCACTGGATGCTAGACGTCTTTAAACTTTGTATGGCTCATCTCTTTCTCTCTCTCACCTGGCTGGTTGTTGCACTTTGGCTCACAATAAACCACACACAGACTCCAGTTGACGTGAGACCTAAAAAAAGAGTTCACCACCGGTATGGCTACATCTCCTGGTGCGCATGCTAAGATTCGAACTTGGGTGCTCACTCAGCCTGTCGTCGAGTAAGGCTGGTAGGCGTATGAATTGATTGTTGACCGTAAACCACTCCACCGCCCAGCCAGCTTGTCCTGAGCCCCCGACCTAGAGGGGCGCCTGCTGTTGCTGGTGACAGGAATGGACTCGACTGAACCTTGATGGGGTTTCCTGTGTAGGTGTTTCTTGTATATTCAGGTGGAATGTGACGGTAATTGGCACTATCAGACTTTTTCTATCCATCTTTAACCCGGCAGCTATTCTTTGCTCGCCTTGGGCCAGCTTGCCGTCTTCAGTACAAGATCAAATCCATTCCTGCGTCGAGGCAGATTCCCCGATGGTGACCCCTAACTACCTTATCACGAATTAAGAGTGTGTCATCAAATCATTATAAAGCAAATATCCCGAAAAAAGGCCAGCCCTCAAAGCTGACGCATCGTAACGCCCGCCTTGTTCAAATCAGCCTCACCGGGGATGACTCTGTAGCACCAGCCACACCAACTCCGCCTGATGCCCTTCACCTCTCTTCCGAGGATGTTGTGATGGCTCTTCTCGTCGTCCCACTCGGGCACGCACGCACCGACTCTCACCATGCGGACTAGTTTGGTTTTCACCACGCCTCCGATCCCCTCAATCTCGTGCCTCTCGTACCCGGGGCCGAGCTGGGGACTCGGCGTGCGCTCATATCGCACAGTATCGAGGTGTACCTGGTCTGTGGCCGTCCACAGGTTCGCGCCGGTGACAGCCGCGTCCTCGGCATCACAGTCGGTCTCATTTTCGCGTTCCTTGGCGCCGGCGCAAGCGGTCTCGCGGCCGCAGATGACGCCGCGGTCGCCCTCGCCGATGCCCGTTCCCAGGCCGCCGAGGACTTCTCCATAATGAGCCCGCCATTTCCAGATACTGTAGCGGAAAGTGAACGTTAGCAAGAACAGGTCTTGTAAATCTTCAGCATAGTGAGAAAGGAAGGGGTCTCATACCGCTGGTAGTCGTGATCGGCCCCGCGCATGCTTCGCCCACAGGGCTGGCACAGCCAGACGCCGTCGACGTCGCATCGGCAAATCTCTCGTCTCACGGCATCATCGAGCAGAGGTATTTCTGGCTCTAGCGCGTGATTGACGAAAGTTGCGATGGGGGCCTTGGTGCAACACTGGCACAACCTACGATGACGCTCACGGAGAGCGTTGGAGGCTGGCGGCTTGATGGCGCAGTTCTGTTTACAAGTGTCAGCAATCAACTTTACTTGGTAAGCTCTCTATCCTCCCCGGGCCATTGCCTCATATGCTCTTGGTACCCCTTCCCATCCTTTCACGTCTGTAAAGGAATCGCTCCTTGGTGAGATGGGGCCAAGAGCATATGGCAAGGCATAGGACGGCATACCCTGCACACGACGGTCTTGCACCTTCGACACTCCGTCACCAGGTCTCGGGCACAGCTGCCGCTCTTGCCGTTGTAGTTCCGGCCATCTTCCATGTAATACCAGTTGCCGGCCCTCGCACGAAAGCGGAACGTGGACTCTGGGTCAACGGGGACGGCCTCGTTGGAGCAGTGCAGCGTCGAAGAGAGGAGAATGGAGCGGTATTGCAGCAGACCCTGGCGGACCTGGCGCGAGGTGCGGGCGAGACTGTCGAGGGTGTTGAGATCGATGTGTTCAGCTATTGACATGACGATGCTGCGGGAAAGGAGAATGCGGTGTCAGTCATGATGTTTCACCTGCCACATGCGCGTGATACGGGGGGAGAGTAAACGGAGCTTACGGATAGCAGCCAAAAGCCTCAGTAGCAGCACTCTGAAATGTCGGTGTTGGCTCTGGTACGGGAGCTGGTGTCACCAACGAAGCCGGGGCAATCGCCGGCTTCTCCAGCATGTGCTCGAGCTCGCGACTGCTTGAATCCAATGCATCAGTCGCGACAGCGGCGGCAGTTGCCAAGCGGCGTGCCTCGAGAACGTGAAGGGGCTCCATATCCTCGTCGTCTAGATCAACAAAGACGACCATGGTGGGCAGGGCCGTCGCGCAGGCGGGCAAGGGACCTATATGATTGAATTCGACAGTCAAGCAAAAAAGCTCAAGCTTGCGTCGCCGCCGATCTTGACTCGGTTCCTGAGACCCGAGCCGAGCTGAGCTGTGGTGATGGATGGGCGGGGTGGGGTTGGAGAATCCCCCGATGCCGCAGCTTTGGCTTCGTTCCTGACCGGGGGGGCCAGAGGATGGATGACGCAAGGTAGATCTTGGTAGATCTTGTGGATACAAAATGGAGAAGACGGTGCAAGCAAGCAGGAACAGATCAAGATTAGTGAATGGAATGAAAACTAAACAATAAGAACGTCGGTTCTCGGTTCCATCGCAAGTTGACGATGTCAAAGAGATGGCACCGAAACGGCAGGTGATGGAAGGATGATGTTGGACACTGCCAGGGGTGGGGGTTGAGGATTGGGATGGGGAATGGGAGGGTCACAGACATTGGCCCAGCTGGGAAGGTCTGGGCCAGATGAGATCAGCACAGTAAGGCACAGGACCTCGGATGGAAGGACACATGAGCCACGCTTCCACTTTCGTCACCAAAGCGCACAACGACGACTACGGCACCAAGCCTATTTAGATTCACAAAACTTATGCTCGAAATGAAAGCCGCAAACCATCGATTGACTACCATCGCCGTAAAATTCACAGCTGAATGAATGTACAAGTGTCGCCCAAGCTGGAACGAAGCACATGCGGACTTCACAGTTCGCACTATCCATGACGCCGTCGACGGTCGCATTAGCTCGAGCGCGCTGTGGCCCTGATCACAAGGAAGCTTCAGCACTGGTCGAAGCGCATACTGTGCCCTTTGGAAACGTCTAACGCGTAGGTTGCGTGCTGCCCACCCACTTGGCGGCGGGGCATCCCCCGAAACCCGGAAGCCGATACCCCACACCGAGCGCTCGACTACCGAGCCCGTCTTCGGCGATGGTCACCCCTTCAAATTCTTTTAGCTAATATTCCCGATATTCCGAGAGGACCAGTTTGTGAGATGGGCTAAGGTAGTCATTAATCTCAATGAAGTTTCCGTCCTGTCAACTGTGTCCTCTTTCTGGGGTTAACTTTATTTCGACTCCTTTTACCACAATTACCCGGCCCGGTTCTGGCTCCGAGCTTTCGCGGAGCTCCGGCCCGAGCGCATGCACCGGGCCGGTGATATGTCTCCACTCGCGACCGCAATTCATAGAGAACCGACACGGAAGACGACTCCGATCGCGACCGCCTGGCAGCTTTACACGCGCCGAAAATCCTCTGAGCAGTGCTTTTCTCACTCCTCCCAAGTATTCTACAAGTGTTAGAGATGGCGCAGATAATCTGGCTGCACCATCTCACAGGTCAGATACTACAAGCACCGCGGCCAATTACTGAGCGTTCAAGCTGTAGAATATGTTCACGTCGGGGGTTGGCATCTTGAATATCAAACGACAAACTCGGCCTTTATCCTTGTTTTCGGAATCATTCATCAGGTCGATGATGATAACACGTCTGTGCTGGGTTTTGGTGAGTTTGGCTGGTAATACGTTCGCGGTGTATTCAAACTTTTGGCCCTGTGGTCCAATCCTTATGCTGCTACTTGAAAGTCCCCATTGTCTCATTCTTACTTGTTTTGGACCTTCATTGAAAACTACGTGAGGGTTTATATTGGTCAGTGTGTAGTACAGTCACTTGAGATACTGCAAGTGCTTGGAGTGCATGGATATTGCTCCAAGATGTACAAGGCAGATTCCAATGTTGGTTCAACTGATAACCCCAATTCCTACTTTGTAACCAAGTTTGGGTTGACATCTTAACAAGTATCATCAAAGTTTCTAAACTGGGACATTTCGAGACTTAACATCTTCTCACCTTTGATCCATGTGTTGTTAGATCCATCACCACACCCGGCAGTCCATTGGTTAGTGAGCACAGCTGTTTGGTGAGAGGTCCTCTTTGACAGCAGGCTTCAGCAGTAGACCTGTTGACAGCGAGTCTATCTGT
Source organism: Colletotrichum tamarilloi (assembly GCF_030869305.1). NCBI lineage: Eukaryota > Fungi > Ascomycota > Sordariomycetes > Glomerellales > Glomerellaceae > Colletotrichum > Colletotrichum tamarilloi. The sequence continues at coordinate 1,225,779 of NW_026849385.1, forward strand.
AGTAGTCAGCGGCTAGTTCGGCCGGCTACTGTACTTTGAGCATTCACCAGGTTTCAATATTTCCCACAACATGCTATTGCCAAGTCCAGTCGAACCTGCTCAGAATCTTGACGAAATGCCCAACACTAGCAGAGCCACGATCTAAGCCTCAAGACGGCACATCAAATGTCTCGAGGGGGTGTGCAAACAACCCAAGATCGATGATGCAATGCCGGTTGGCTGTGCTTCTTCCAAAAGAAAAAAGCACCTCACCAAAACAGGTGCGGAGGTTCCAGACTCGATCATCAGAGGGCGCAGCAGCACCACCCCGGCTCTCACATTCATGCCGGACTTTTGACAGCAGGCTCAGGCTCCTTAGTCTCGCAGATGATCTGCGAACGGGAGGCAGCATCCCTGATTCAGGGTGCGGTGGCGTACACAGGGCTGATGGCCCTGACCAGAAGGTCGGTTTCATGGTCTAGACGCATTCTTGTGTTGCTATATCTGACGGTGGCGGTTGCAGGATGGGGGGATCGGGTTAGGGCATTACCACCCGCCTCCGCCGCTCCGGAGGGAGCGGGCGACCGAAGACGCTCTGGAGGCGGCGTTTCCATCCTCATGATGGCTGAGCTAGTGTCTCTCGCATCCTGGATCTCTTGCTGTCTCTCGCTGGGACTACCAGGCCTGGATGAAGCATAGCTTGTCAGAGGGCTCGCCGTGGGTTCATCCTGAGCACAAGTGACAGCCTCTTCCCTTGATGATGCTCGATCTAGTGCCGTTCCCGCTGCGCGCCCTGCGAGGCAGGATCCGTTTTGATCAGGTCTGGCGGGATGTCCTCGGGGCATCTAGTAGATTCAATGACTCTAAAGACAGCCTGACAGACGAAAACCTTGTTCGCGAAGACCTTGACTAGCCAAGAAAGAGAGAGTGAACATCCACAATGGCCCGCTCGCCAAGGGTAGCCGTTCACCGTCAGAGTTGTATTAGAGCGAACACGGCGATTCATCATCGATCCGCCGAGCTAGACTGCTAGGGACAGAGGCAAAGAAGTTAGATTCGTAGTCGAAATATCGCGGAGGCCGAGACGAGTCTATACCGCAGAGTGAACTGGTTGCTCGATCTGGGATGATGCTACAAGAACGGTCTCATCCAAAGACGTGTGTGGCCCCTCTGCAATTTTAAACAATCAAGAGTGTTGTAAGGGTAGCCAGGGGACCAGATGGAGGGGAAAGACCACCGAGACCGAGAGAAGGATGCGGCGGCGGAGGAGGAGGAGGAGGAGGGGGACCAGCCAGTGATCTCCCGCATGGGTCGCACAAGCCAGGCCTTATTCATGGTTTGATGTGTGCGCGGGATCGACGAGCGGACCATGGTGATCAGCACAAAATATGCGAGTGTGCGAGGGCCGGCGAGCGGACGAACCACGGTAGTGGTGATGCATTAAAGGTTGCAGTGAAGAATCTCCGAAGGCTGTCGTGAGTTGACTGTCCGGGGGGAGGATGGGTCTGAGAGCTATAATAGATGCGACTCTGCTCTGCTATTCATCTGTCGGCACATGCGAGGGAAGTTCCCAACGCTCCCCGTTCTGTGGTTGTCGTTATGTCATCGGGCCAAGTTTGACAGGCGATGGGTCGAGAAGGGGGAGATGGAAGGCTGTAAGTCGATAGGAAGAGAGTGATCCACAGTCGTCCCAAGTCTGCACGAAAGAAGCCTCCTGTAATTAGCCTTCGTGAAACCAGAGCAGGGGTGCCAGGTCCGGGGCGTTGGACGACATGACATCAGATGGAAGAATCGGGTGTGAGTGGGTGTCGTTCATGAGGGAAGAGGAAGGGAAAGAGGCGTGCGGTCAAACAATCAGGAGAGACCAGCTGCACGTGATCTGGGGTCTTTTTCGTGAAAACAATGAGGATCAATAGTCGTCTGGTACTAAGTGTGCGAGGGGTGAAGCCTGCAGGTATGGTAGGGGTGAAGTTGATGGAAGGTGGAAACACTATGAAAGTTGATTGGGAGGGTGGAGAATCCGGAGAGTCCAGAAGCCCTGGAATTGGAATCACTGGGAACATCTGGTCAGGGACAAGACGAGAAGCCACATTCTACGGATCAAAATCAGGTACCCGTTGGATATACTCCGTACTGCAGTACCTTAGTAGAGAAAGGGGAGTTGGGACGAGGCTGAGTCTTTCCCCTTTGGAAAATCAGCTGAAACAGGAACAACCAGGTCAGGGGCCTTCACCGTGTTTGGGATGAAGTTGGCGTGGATGCCACTGGAGAAAGGCGCTGGCATCTTCAAACGGCCAAGTGGGACGCAGCCGCAACATTATATAAGCAGAACTGTACCAATCCCTCTCCCGATTGGCTGTAATTCTCCGATGAGCACGGCGGCCAGGTCCGATTGATCCTCGACCCCCCGCGAAAATCATGCGCTATCGCTGCCATCCCTTCCTCCCCCGACCCCCGTTCCTCCCGATTGCCCCGATTCTACCCCCGGCCCTTCCTAGCGCCGCTTCCAACTCCATCCCATCCAACGTCCCCCTTCTTCTGGGCACTCAAAGTGAACCTCAACTTCCTCCACCAACTTGCCCCTGAGCCTCCATCCAACATCTCCTTTCACCAAGCTGGTTCCCTGGACCGATCAAGCGAGCGATTCTTCTTTTCAAGCTTGATGCTATTGGATCAGAACATCGGACGGCGAGCAGAATTCGATATTGCCTGCTTCCATTCCTCCTCCCCATCCCCCTTACGGATAACACCCCTGAGCGAGAAGAAGTTTTTGCGCTCTGGAACCACTCCCTGAACCCGACTTCCCAGCTTCTTTGCTCTGCCCACTGTTTCCATCACTCAACGCTGGGGTTTCCTTCCTTGTTTGGATGTTTAGAAATTCGAAATGTTGTCGTTTTGAGTGGGCCGAACAGACACGGCTCGGAGAAAAACAAATGACGGCAGGACATAAACGGGCACTTGTAGATCACGGGATAACTAACGGGAGATCATTCTTGCTCCTGGACATTACGCACATCATCAAGAACGGTACGACATCATCAAGTGACGAAGATTTGGATCTACACATACCGTTGCATTCTTGAATAACATCTCCTCATCTTCTCATGTTCCCATAAACTTAGTTATTGAGCTCCGCTCTTTCACCAACGCTTCTGCACAGAAGACGCGCACGCCTTAATAGTATTAAGGTGTGATATAGGCTGTAACCTTCGGCCGAATCATCCTATTATGCACATCACCTCCGTCCAGAGCCCACAGACGTCGACGCCTAACCCCCGGCTATCCCACTCGCTATCCCCCGTCATCCCGGTATGGCATCACGGCCTTTCACATCGCTTCTTAGCAAACGTCCACCGCCGCCCAGCCCCGTCCACCTACAAGATACTCCTCCCAGGCTGTCCAAGCATGGTGGTGATCCTCCACAGGGTAAATACTCCGCGGGCAAATACTCCATTCGCACCCCCCGGCCAAGAGCCGTCCTCCACTCCCCTCCACCCCGCGGGCCTGCCCCTCTCTTGGAATCGTAAACACCAGACGACGGTTAAGCTCATCCCCCTACCCTAGCCCCGCAGACAACCCGCTCTTCGACCGAACGTCTCACGATGTCTAACCCAAAGCGATGGCGAAGCCGTACTACCGCCAGGCTAGCTCCAGTCTGGTTCAGGAGGCGTAGGTGAGGTGAGGTATCCGGACTGGATAACCCGATCTTTCGCAGCTCGAGAGCAACCCTGGTCCCCGGGAAGGAGGAGCAAGCATCCATCTGGACTAACATGGTCTTTTGGAAGGTCGAAGGCGGGAGGCAAGAGGCAAGAAAGAACGTTTAAAGAAGGCCTCGTTTCCCGTCTCTGGAACGGAATTCTTGTTTCTCTCCAGCCTCATCGCTCTGCATTCTTTGGTGATTCATTTGCCAGTTTCTTTCTTTTCGCTTCCTTCTTTTCCAGCAGCATCCTGTCATTCTCTTCTCGGTGCTAGTCGCCCAGCTCCCTTGAAGGGCCTTGCTTCAGTCCATTCCTTCATCACCAACGATCCAAACGAAACCAAACACGAACTCCATCCAACTTGCAAACACTTTAGCAATCCGCTAGCTTCACGATCTTTTCAGCAGACAACATGTTGCTCAAGTCAGCCGCCCTCGTCTGCCTCCTGGCTGAGCTCGGTCTCGCGCGCCATCACCAGCACCCCAAGCGCCAGGTCGCACCCTCCCCGATCTTGTCGAGCATCAGCATCCCGCCCCCTCCCTCGACGGGAACTGGCGCTGCCGGCGCCGCCCCCGGTACGGGTGGTCCGACGGGCATCTTCCTCAACACCTCGATCCCCGTCGCCACCCCTCAGGTCACGACCCTCACCGAGGTAGCAACCGTCACCTCTACCCTCGAGAACAATGCCACCGTCACCGAGGTCATCACCACCGAGCGCACCGTTACCGCTTCCGCCCCCGCCGTCATCCAGCAGCCCCAGATCATCATCATCTCCCAGGTCACCTTCTTCCAGTTCATCTCCGCCCTCGGTGGCGCCCCTCCCGCCGTTCAGCAGGGTGAGCAGGGCGGCTTCGTCGTCGGCGGCCAGCAGTTTGGCCAATTCCAGTCCGCCTGCAGCGCCGCCTGTGGTATGCAGTTCACCCAGTGCCAGAGTATCGCCGGACAGAACTTTGCCATCTCCCAGTGCCAGACCCAGCTTGTCAACTGCCAGAACGCCGCAAAGACCGCCACCGTCACCGTCTCCGTGCCCGTGACTGTCACCCAGACCGTCATCCTTCCGAGCGGCCCAGTCTCTGGAGGAAGCAGCCTGCCCTCTGCCACGCTCGAGAACGGCGGCTCCGTCATTGCCACCACCACTCTGCCCCCTGACTCTGGCGCCACCATCGGATCCGGAGGCGTCAGCTTCGTCACCGTCCCCGCTACCCCTGCTGCTCCTCCTTCTCAGACGCCCGCCGCCCCTGAGACCCAGGTCTTGACCACCACTCTCCCGGCCAACCCCGACTCGCCCTCCGGCTCCCCCATCGTCTCGGTGATCACCATCACCCGCCAGCCCGGTTCTGAGCCCTCCGTCACCGGCGGTGCCTCCGAGCAAGCCGGCTCCGTCGAGACCTCCGCAGTCGTTTCCACCCTTCCTCCCCAGTCCGAGGGCGGCGCCCCTGTCGTTTCCACCATCTACATCACCAAGACTGCCGGTGTTCCTGTTGCTTCCGGCACGGCTGTCAGCTCCGTCGACGCAATTGCCAGCGGCTCCGTCCAGACCTCTGCCGTCGTGTCGACCCTCCCTCCCAAGTCCGAAGGCGGCGCACCCATCGTCTCGACCATCTACATCACTAGAACCGGCGGTGGCGATGTCCCTGCTGCTTCCGGTACCGCAGTCAGCTCCGTCGATGCCGTTGCTTCCTCAGCTGTCATCACCACTCTCCCCGCCCAGTCCGAGGGAGGTCAGCCCATCGTCTCGACGATCTACGTCACTGCCCAGCCTCCCGCTCCCTCCAACGAGCCCGGTGCCTCCGGACAGGGCGGCGAGGTCGTCACTTCTGCAATTGAGACCACCCTTCCTCCCCAGAGCGCCGGCGGCTCCGCCATCGTCAGCACCGTCTACGTGACCGCCACCGTGTCTGGAGGTGTCCCCGTCGCCTCCGGTACGGCCGTCAGCTCCGTTGATGCAGTCGCCAGCTCCTCCGCCGTCGTGACCACTCTGCCCGCCCAGTCCGAGGGAGGCCAGCCCATCGTCTCAACCATCTACGTCACCGCTCAACCCCCTCAGCCTACTGGCGGCAACGGCAACGGCAACGAAGGCGGCGCGGCCTCAGAGCAGGGCGGCGAAGTCGTCACCTCGGCCGTCGAAACCACTCTCCCTCCCCAGAGCGCCGGCGGCTCCGCCATCATCAGCACAGTCTACGTGACCGCCACCGTCCCCGCGGCCTCGGCCTCCGCTTCCGCATCCATCTCCCGCCCAGCTGAGCCCCCCCGCCCCAACGAGCCCAAGACCTCCGTCATTACAATGACCCTCGCCCCTCCCTCCGGCTCCCCCGTCATCTCCCTTGTCACAGTCACAATCCAGCCCACCGCAGGCCCCTCGGGCTCCGGCTCACCTCCGGCCCAGACTGAGGTCGTCACCTCCGCCCTGACATCCACCATCCCCGCCGAGGGCACCACCCCGCCCCGCGTGACAACAGTCTACGTGACCGCCCAGCCTCCCGCCCCAACCTCCGCCCCCGCCCCTCCCCGCGTCGTCACAGTCACAGTCGGCTCCCTCACCGGCGTCGTCACAATCAGCGACGCAGCCCAGAGCTCCGCCTCCGGCACCACCATCGCCTCGGCTCTCCCCAGCGCCGGTGCGGGCGGTAACACCGGTGGCAACGGAGGCAGCGGCGGCAACGGCGGAAGCAACAACGGCGGCAGCGGTAACGGTGGAAGCGGCGGCAACGGAGGCAGCGTCGGCGGCGAGAGCGGCGGAAGCTGCCCTTCAGCCGCGCCCGTCACCGTCACCGTCAGCGCGTGCCCCACCGCTCCCGTCACCTCCGTCCTGACCCAGACCGTCTCGGTCGTGCCCACGTCCACCCCGGCTGCCGCCAAGCGCGCCGAGGAGGGCAAGCGCGACGCCGTCTACCACCCCCGCCGCCACGGCCACGCCTTTGGCTTCTGGTAAACAGAACGCGGGTGGTGGTAAGTTTGAGTAAGAAGAAGAAGCCGAGGAAGAGAATAGCTGTGGCGGTTGAACAGAAAGATGAAGCCTGGCAGGAACGCTAGCCGCTTGTCGAGTATGATTAACCCTGGCACACATTCCTTCCTCTTCTCTGATTTCCTCTCACTCTCAAAACGACATCATGGGATATCAAGTCAAACCAACAAAAAAAGATGACACTGAGAAAAAAATCAACAAAAAAAATGGGAATGGCAAAAAAGGGTTCGTTCTGCACATGATACAGATGAGATCGATTGCCTCTTGGCAGACAGCTGTGCTGGGTTCTGGCCGGAGCAAACGGAAACGCAAAGATTGTTTGGACGATTTTGGGTGAAAAGGGTTCATGGATTGGAGCATCATTCTTCTTTGGGTTTTTGTGTCTTTTCTTCTTCTTCTTGCATTGTCCATTGTTTCTGTCCGTTTCTAGAGTAGATAGGGCCAGGTCCCAATAACGGTCGATATCCCACGAATGTCAAAAGGATGCCACAACACTCCCGTTCCAAAGTTCTGCTGTGATGCGAATGCAGATGGCCATCTTTCCCCCAAACTGCGAGTAATCGTGCTGCACTACTCGTCTGATCCGCCTTCAATTGGATCCCCGTCATAATCAGGTAGCCCTCGGATATTGGCACGTCCATCCTCGGCCTTCTTCTTTCTCGATCTGCCCTTGGGCCTACCCCTTTTCTTGGAAACTTCATTCACGCTCAGGGGCAAAACTGGTCTAGGGTCTCGGCTTGATGAGCAGGCTAGTCTCCCGACAAAGGTTTTTGGCTTGGCAAACCTTTGCCCCACGTTTTCGCTTAAGTCAGAGTTGGATGGTTGTGCAATCATTGACATAGAGTCCGTTATCTGCGTGAGAGCAACTTCAGATGTCAGAGACTCTGTTCCGGATTTGGGTATGATTGAGTCCGAATCTTCTACTATAAAGGAGCCTGCGATGTTTGTGTCAGTGGTTTGATATTGGCTATGCTCTAATTCACAGTCTACGAGATCTCCACGGATAGCCATGTCTGTCTGGCCAGCCTTTAGAGAAGATCCCAGCGATGCCGGATTCAGAGCGCCCTTATCTTGGTGTTGGAGCATCTTGTGTCGTGCAAGTTCTTTGGAGGCAAAGGCCGAGACGGGAACCACAGAAGGTTGGTAGTAGTCGCCAGCGGAGCTGCTCGATGGCCGTAAGTCTCGTGCAGCTTCCTTGAGCGACTCTTTGAAAGCAATGTCTTCATCTTTTTCGACGTCTTCGCCGAATATGAAGCTCATCCACTCTGTATCCATGTCTACTTTATCTGAGCCTGGCACCGATATAGCATTTCCGGCATCTGTATCTAGTGTCTGAGGAAGGAAAATGGAGATTTCGACTTCCTCATTTTCTTCATCGGTAGGCCTCAAGTTTTGCTCACTTGGTTCTCGCTTGGTCAGAGTTGGTTTATCCTCGCTATCCGACTCAAACATCGGCGGTAGCTGTCGAGGCTGCGCATAGTGGCCATCGTCTGAGCAGGATTCTGCATGCGCGAGGGATGTGTCCTCGGAAAGTCCCTCTTTATCGTTGTAAAGGTCACCTCTCGGTCGACCAGCTGATAGAGTGGATGATATGGTCGGCAGCGGAGGTGATGAGGATCGCATCTTCTCTGCAGTGGCTCTTGGTTGGCCATCATTCTTGATAGAGGTGCCAAAGCGCTTGTACTGGCCAGTTTCCATATCATCCTGCGCCCTGTCATCCAGAGAAAAGTCCGTAAATGTGCTCATCGGGGGGTGGGCGAATCTCGAACCATGGACTACCGAGCTGCTTGAAATGAGGATGTTGCTGACTCCGGGACTGATCTTGACGATCTTGCGACTTGCACTAGAATCTTTCTCGAATGGGCTTTTTGTTTGATCTTCATGAGACTCGATCATCTTTTGCCATCGCTGGTTCTCACTGCATTCCGATGGCGCAACTTCTTGCACTGGGTTGCGACCGACCTGACCAATGGTGCTCCCAAACATTTCGGACGCTGGTTTCCCTGATCTCTCAAGCATTACAAGCTGGCTCAGTCGTCGAGGCACAGGATGATGTACCCTGGATGGAGACGATTCAACAAGTAATGACCGACCTTCCTTTTGTAAACGCTCAAGTCGGCTCGGTTCCTTTGGCAAACGCTCAAGTCGGGTTGGGTACCTATATGCTTTGAGCGACATCGAGGCGCGCGGAGGATTTTCGCGGCACGCAGCACTCTGTCCATGCTTTCGCTGTGTCGAAGATATTGTTTCGGACACTGGCAAAGCTCTATGGCCTCGCAATCCTGAAGGACCATAATCCTGCGCAGAGGTTTGAGACGAGGTTTGGACAAAGTATTCCGACTGTCGTAAGCTTTTCGACTGGGTCGTAGTTCTGGGAAGACGATTCTGAGAGCTTTTTGCCGTGATCTGACTTCCTCCGCCGTATCGAATATCCTCACTGCCGATTCTGATCCGGACGTCTTTGTCTCCGCCTTGCGTGCTAATGTAGCTTGTAGCTTTGCCTTGTAGTGGTCTCCTTCCATTTCTGTTCTGCTCCCAGAAGAAGCCAGATTGACCCTCAGGATGCTTGTTGCGAAAGCCCCAGATCTGGCGTCCTTTTGAGCTGCTAGCTCCCGAGAAATGCAGAGGTAGCGACTTTTGGACATTGATCCCAGCCCAGTCGCCTTTTTGTAGCAAACGGTGTCTCTTCGCATCCAAGAGCTCAGGGTCATAGTCAGGAAGCTTTCGTTTCTTGGTAGCATGCTGTGAGCGAGGCTCTTGTAGAATGCCGTGGTCTACTGCGACTAGAGGTTCCTTCCGCACATGCTGCCCTGGCGACTTCAACAGACAGTGATCCTGAGGAACATTGTGCTGGTTCTTCTGATCGTATTGGCGGTGCTGGCTGTGCCGGTGTTGCTGATGCTGCTGGTGTTGCTGGTGCTGTTGGAAGTGCGGCGAAATTTGTGATGGAACTGTAGAGAGGCGCTTCGTAGGATATGTCGAAGAATTGGCCTGCTGAGAGAAAAAGGAAATAGAGTCGAAGCCGGGCTTGGGAGGACCGTGAAGCCCCGAGCGAGCTTTTGCGAAGTACTGTTTTTGTTTAGCGATCTCCGGTTTCCAGCCCTTCCCTCGAGAATGTCGAGCCAAAGCTCCCTCGGTCCAGTTCATGGTATGAGCACGGCGGGAGAAGATGGGTTGCTGGCGTCAGTGAGGGATGAAGGGTTGATTCGTATAGCAGGCAAATGAAGCCAGAAATCACAGCATGAAGCAAAGATGTTTGGTCCAGCCCTCCGTTCTTCCAATCGAGATATCTTAGGTTGTTCAAAATCATCCTCGGACAAACCTAAGGTAGCTCTAGCAGGCAAGCGCGATTTCCTCAATCGAAATATTCTGTATTGCTCTTTCCTAAGCCGATTGTACCTAGGTATACCCATATCATGTCATTTTCGTTTGTTGCTCCTGCGTGGAAAAAGGCAGAAAATACTCCTGGTTGCAAACAAGCAGAAAGGGCAACAGCGAGCAAAGTAAGACAGGAAGTCGCGATTGCTGTTGCAGTTGCCGCCTCAACGAATGCAAAACGACCCCTATTTTCTGGTACAGTACGAATGTAGTGATTCTCACCATCTGTGCACTGGCGCAAATCCACTCTTTCCCACCCCATCCTGCAGGCGGAAGAATTTAAGAAAGCAGACGGGAAGGAAGGGCACACCCACTCGGTGCTTTCCGTTGTTGGGTCTGGGCAGCCAAGGCTCAAGCAGTCTCGTTGGATGCGGCGCCTCGCCTTGCCCTGCGCTTTCAGGCACGCCGCACATTGCGGGCGCGCTGTGACACATCAAAGTCATCCTCCACCCTCCACTTGGTCCCTTGGATCGTGGATATCCTCCATGCAAGTTCCAGAACGCCCTCCCGTCTTATCTCCCACCGCTTGGCCCGGAACGATACTCCGAAAATAACCACTGACCGCCGTCGGCCGAACACGAGTCTGACTCAACCCGGCTCTGGCAACAGTGTCGACTGCGCCCTGCTGTGGGCTCGTGTCGCGTCGCCATGCACACACGTCCTCGGCCTCTCCATGTGGCGCTTGCCAGTACCGAGACGCACTCCGTACCCCCCCTAAGGAATACGCAACTGGTCCCAGAAGAACCGACTGGCTTGTGAGAAAGACACTCCCGGTTCCCGATTCCGGTTCCCCACGTCGTAGTCGAAATTGAGGTTCAGGCCCAGCCCGACACTTGTCGTGGCCGACGTCACGGAAGCGGTCTTTGTCTCCCGGCCCTGCTTTCCTGGCTGCCTCTTGCAGTCTCCAAGATCTCCTGAAAGACATCGCACCGGAACCCATGATGGTATCGCCGCCATTCTGGGTCGGCTTCCCCTAATCGACCATGCCAAAGACGTCATTTTTGACCTCGTGAGACTCTCGATCGGGGGCCCTGACATGCCTCGCCCAGGTGCCCCGGCAGTGTTCAGCCAAGTCCCGATCGTGGCGGGTGGCAGCCGACCAATGAGAGAATTACTGTGTGTCAACGCCGACCACTCAGCGACGAGACCGGCGAATTCTCGTTGTTCGTAGAGTTCGGACGATGGGAAATGACGGCTTTTCGCATGCGATTGAAGGGAAAAAAGTCGACGACGAAAACCAGCGAGATCGTGGTTGAAAACGAGAGAGGGTTGGACTTCGCAGGCGGTCGGTCGAGATGGGTCTGGTCCATGGACTGCCGGTGTGGGATGCGGACATCGAATGTCGTCGGAGCAGCCGACCGCAAAAGTCTTGGGCCGTGGTGGTGCTGCCGTGCCTCCTTTGCCGGCCGTTGCCGCTGCTCCTCCTTGCCCGGTCTCGGCGACCTGGTAGACGAGCCGATTCTGCAGAGTCCTGGTCAATTAACGAGAGGAACACCACACAACCGATTCATCCACACTCCTCCCCCATCCCCGCCGGGCCGGCGCCCAAACCCAACATGGCTGCTCCATCCACATTTTCCAGAATCCAACATTGCGGCACTAGCCCTTGGGTTGGGACCCAAACAGCAATTGTCCGCCGTGGACGGGGTACCTCTGACTGCACCTCATGTTCGCAGCGTCCCCATGTCACCGCCGCGGCTCTCCACCGAGTAAGCTTGTCAGCTGCCACACACTTCACCGAGGTCAACGACACCCCGTGAAGTTACACATCGTTGCCCGTCAACTGGAGTCGCGAATGGCAAGAGAGGGAAAGGTGCTTAGCAGCCTAGGGCACTACGATAGCTGAGGAGCTTCTCGAGAGATTAATGCCAGTCTTTAAGGAGACCTTGGAACCGACACAGCTCCTGAGAGAATTCAATTATTCTGCACTTGCGCTTCGACCAATCAGCGCCCAACGATAAGCCCTCAATGCAAAATGCACCATCCCCCACTAGCGTCCCACACTTGATGCTTTGGAGACACCCGAGATGGAGGTCTCCTGCAGGTCACATCTGGAGATCAAGTTCCATAATGGAATCATCAAAGTTTTACCTGAAGTTTGTCTAGGAGCGGCAATGGTTTCCCAGAATACATTCAGCATACAGCCTGAATCAACCGTGGTGGACGAGTGAGATGTTGGGACGGACTATCCATATGGATACCTATGTTGAGGGGTAATCGTGTATCCGGCGATGGGACGGAGGTACCGCAGTCCTACGAATACCCTGCCGAGAGCAAAAAGTGCGGGGGAGCCCGACTTTGATACGCCGTATCATATTCAGAAGAAGAATGTGTGTGATATGGCCGACTGGAGACCGACTGAACATGCGACGAATGGACAGCATGCCGTTCCTCCAGCTACGTCTTACGGGAGGGGCCATGGACAAGGAAGAAGCAGAGAATCCAGCCTTCTTCTCGCGGTCCACTCCAGCTTTGTGCATCCTGCAGTGTCCAAGACGTTTGGGCTGCATATCAGCCAGATATTCACTCAGGTCTTGCAGGGACGGGTCACGGCAGGCCATGTGGATTGGGTATCCCTCCGAAGATAGCTTCGACATGGTCGATTCGTGGAGCAAAAGTTCGGGGGTTCCTTGGGGGTTCGCTGACGAAAACACCATCGAATATTGGCCGGAAGGACAAGTCGACTAGTGATTCCGAAGGTTTGGGCTCAGCAAGATGACCATCCCGCTGTCGGAGAGAAGTTGCGATATGGGGTTTCCCCCGAACTCCCCCCAAATGACTCGGGCCTGGTTGTAAACACACCGTCGCTCACAGGATACCGACAAGAAGCCATCGCACTGACCACAGATCTGACCTTTGGAGCGCATCTGGTCCAGAGCAACAACACACCCCACCTTTTGCCCCTCGCCGCCGCATTATGGGTCGACAGGCTCGATAGCCTTGTGGTGGGATATGTGATGGCTTTATCTGGGACCAGTCCAACTTGGGAGTCACGATGACACAGAGGTACAGATACCTTGGAGAATGAATAAGGGTCGCCGGGATATACCCCCACCAAGGGGTTACAGACTCGTACAAGGAGACGCACAAAGACCAAGACAATCAACGTTGAGGGCCGTCAAGATATTGCTACCGGGAGGCGGGCAAAATTTTCATGAGACAACCATCTGCACGACGTAGGCGGAAGCTATGCCAACGACAGGACGAAGGAAGCAACTCCTCGAGGATGGGTGTCTTTCCTGCGCCGCGGGCAAGCATAGCCATGGCAAGGGTTGGAGATTGATGATGATAGGGGAATTAGCGCAAGTGCGCGCGTCGCCGTGCCGCGACAAGTTGCGCCGGCGGAACCTGAAGAGATTTGTGCGATGGAAAGGACGTTACGATCCTGGGGCCGGTGAGGGTGTGAGACTCTGAGTGGCTGGTGCGCGGTGTATCGTCATCCTGGGACCTAGGGTCCTTTGGCGGGGAAACTGGGAAAGTCGACTCGAGGGAAAGGTCGTCAAGCTGACGAGATTTTGGAAAGTTGAGGTACCTGACGACACCCCCCAAAGCTGACCGGAAGAGTTCAGTGCCATCCCAAGGAAATTCCGCGCCAGGAATATGCACGCTGTCGCAATATGGCCATGCGATCGTCGGCGTGGAACCCGAGCAACCAAGTTGCAAGCGACGCTACTTTACCTCGGGGCATTCAGAACCGCCCAGCAAGCCATTCGCGGAGCCCGCACCGGTTCTAGGAGGCGCTCTAGTTAGGTAGGCCCGCGGGATTTACGACGACGAGAGTTTATTGAAATTCAACGCAGTCTCCTTTCCGTTCTGGAAGCGAGATTCAGACGAAACGCGGCCTTACGAAAAATTCACTGGCCGCCTACTCAACAGCGGCTGTTTTTGGGCATCAGAGTTCCAGGACCCTTTTATCGAAAGCGGTCTGGAACGGGACCTACTCTAAGACCTGGAATATCTCTCCTTGGGCTTCCGGCCTGTCTCCGAAAGGCGGATGCCACAGCCACAGCCACCGTGAGCAGCGCTACAGACACTGACAGCGACAATAGTGTAGGTACTCTGTAAGACAGTGCCTCAAGGATAAGAGGAGCGGCGCCAGCGACCCGACAGCGGCGGCGAGGGCGAAGGCGATGGGCACGGCGGCGGGCGACAGTGCACACGAGCACCCCAAAGATCCAAGGATAGAAACAGTGGACAGCGGACCGAAGGACGTGGGCCTCGTAAATGACATGTATCGGTACGTGCCCCGCGTTGTGGCACGGTGGCTCCTGTGGGTGAGAGGTACCTGCTTGGTCCTTGAATCGCCAGTGACGATACCTTGCTCTATCTCTGGCTGGGTCTTTACAGTCCGGTTTGCCGCACCCGTTTATTACTCGGTATACCTGCAATTTTTCTTGTTGTCTGTAGCCTGTACGAAACCTGGATACATAGTAGCGATTTCTCGAGGTGGTCATTGTTGGGTCGGTGGTCGCAGCTGCAGCAGCTAGTCGCAGATACTGCCGCAAGGGCGGTGCCGGGCGGCCTCTGAGTGGCTCGTCAACGGGCTACTGGGCGCACGTCGAAGTCATCGTCACACATTTTGATCAGTGATTTTCATACTTATCAGTCTTGGAGACTAGGGTTGACAGAACAAAACCACCCAAGTGGAAGCGGAAGAGGAGTTTCCCAGGGGCCATTTACGGAGAAGAGGAAGTTGACGATACCTCTAGAGGTGAAAGGTCCGCCCGTCGCATTTCCGTTTCCCACGGAGACTTGATGCCGGTGGTAGAGGACCGCGGGGCCGTAGCCAGGCAGTAGGGATACTTGAGAGACGTCTGATAGTGGCAGACGGGAGTGGTGGTGCAGCACAGAAAGGCAGGTTAAAGGGCGGGAAATGTGTGGGTGAAGAGGGTGGCCTGGGTTCGGGCAAAGTACCTGGACATTGTCGTCGTGGGACGTTGGGAACCGAATCAGAATTGGCATGTATCTGTGGTCCCCCAAACTCTGGGCTGGCGGACGAATGGGAGGGCACATGTTTCCGGGGCCACACCCCACCAGCCCACCCCTCTCACCCCACCGCAATCGATACCAGAAGCCAGAACCAGCCATACCCCTGCCGCCGTCATGGGCAGGCACTGGCAGGCCTTATCTTGGGCTGAAGGACCAAAGAGGGACCCTCGAGAGACCTCGAGAGACCTAGACAAGAGCCAAAAGTTACGGTTCTGTACCGGTTGTACATGAGCTTTCCTCGCCAACAGGGCCGGTCGTCTGCGAAACATCTGAGGTATCTCGACGGTACCTTGCAGATTGCTGGCAGCACCAGCAAAAAATAGAGCATCGAGCGAACTGGACTGCCTCTTTCTCACTCAAATCTGTCTCTCCCACCAGCGCCCGCGCCTGCCTTCCTTGCCGGACGACAGACAGAGGAAAACATAAAACCCTCAACCGCCCGCTTCGACTGCTCTTATCGTACCTGCTCTTTACTTTTCCACATCCTATCCCTCTATTCCTCCCGTTACAGTCATATAGATCATTTGATCTCTACTGCTCGAACCTTTTCCTGATCTCCAAATTGGACCTTGTTCTTTTTCCCGTTTTTATCACATTACACACACAACCGCAAAAATGGTAAGTCCCAAACTCTGCCCCACCACGTCATACTACTCCTATCGCGACCTGAGTGCTGGCGTTATGCTGTTCTCTCGAGTCACGATGCTGGATACCCAAAATCGAAGGAAGAAGAAGAAGAGGATCACAGTTACTAACACGTCTTTTCTCTCCAGGCGACAGAAGCTGCCTTCACTTCCAGGCCCGAGACCGTGAGATTACACCAACATACCCGGTGCTGAGCTTGGTGTAGCTGGAGTTCACTTCCAGCCGTCAGCTTTGCGCAAATCGAATAAGCAATCATGCTGACCCATCGAATAGTTGGCCAAGTACCTCAAGCTTGACCAGAAGGGCTCAATTATGGCCGAGTACATCTGGATCGACGCTGATGGCGAGACCCGTTCCAAGTCGAGGGTACGTTCACACAACAACCACCTTGTCTTTCTTATTCCCTCCTTTGGCTTTTTCATATTTCCCCCGGGCCCTTCGTGGTGCTCCAGACGCTCTAGCCCGCTATTCCGCCGGAAAATGTCACTCACCCAGCCCTTTCCTGTTGCGATGCGACACAGTTTGAGATGGCTCATGCCTTCACTCTGACATCTGTGTCGACGGTTGCATCAACGGAAAAGCTGGGGCAGCGGGTCGTCTTGCTCTGGATTCATCCCCTACGGGATGTCTCCGACTTCCGGCTGGGAATAGCGGGCAAAAAGCTGTGGGCGGGTGAGCAAGCGGCAGCAGATGCGGCGGCGACATGCACTGGGGCTTGGCGGGGGTCAAAACACACACCACCTGCCCCTCCAGTGCGCATTTCTGGTGGTGGGTGGTACGTACCTATTCCTGCTGCTTTGGTCTTGGTCTCTTCTTTCGAGGGCCACGGCCGGACTGGCTGAAAGGATTCGATCACGACTCGATCCTGCAAGAAACCCCACCCCACGTCCGCCTGGCTCCAAGTCTTTTTTTGCCTTGCCTACAGCTGCAGGGTTGAACGCCGCAGCTCGGGTATTGGAGGTCTTGCGAGTTGCTGCCGCATCATCAGTCCCCTCCCCCTTTTGCCCGTCGGCGCGTCTTCGGTAAACCGGTTGGCCAGCCGCCGGCCGAGGGTCGTTACTGTTCTCCACGCAATGCCCACGATCTCCAATGGGGCCACTGGGGGGTAGCTCCGCCTGGCATCGTCAGCCTGACGGCAAGGCGCGGCGCATGATGTCAGCCTTGATAGCCAAGATGGCTCACGAGTTCACCCGCGCATGCCTCTATTCGCAGTTGCATCATAGCGCCATCTATCATCATCACGTAGCTAACAAATTTGCCTCCATAGACTCTCAAGGAGAAGGAGTACACCCCCGAGGACCTTCCTATGTGGAACTTTGACGGTTCCTCCACCAACCAGGCTCCCGGCGACAACTCTGATGTCTACCTGAAGCCCGTTGCTGTCTTCCCCGACCCATTCCGTGGATCTCCCAACATCCTCGTCCTCTCCGAATGCTGGAACGCCGATGGCACCCCCAACAAGTACAACTACAGACATGAGTGCGCCAAGTTGATGGAGGCTCACGCCGCTCACGAGCCCTGGTTCGGTCTCGAGCAGGAGTACACTCTGCTCGACCTCAGCAACCGCCCCTTCGGCTGGCCCGCTAACGGCTTCCCTGCTCCCCAGGGCCCCTACTACTGCGGTGTTGGTGCCGGCAAGGTCGTCCAGCGCGACATCGTCGACGCCCACTACAAGGCCTGCCTGTACTCTGGCGTCAAGATCTCTGGTACCAACGCCGAGGTCATGCCCGCCCAGTGGGAGTTCCAGGTCGGTCCCTGCACCGGCATTGAGATGGGTGACCACCTCTGGCTGGCTCGCTTCCTCCTGGCCCGCATTGCCGAGGAGTTCGGCGCCAAGGTCTCCGTTGAGCCCAAGCCCATCCCCGGTGACTGGAACGGTGCCGGTCTCCACTCTAACTTCTCCTCTAAGGAGATGCGTGTTGAGGGTGGCATGAAGCACATCGAGGCTGCCATCAAGAAGCTTGAGGGTCGTCACAAGGAGCACATTGCCGTCTACGGTGAGGGCAACGAGAAGCGTCTCACTGGCCGCCACGAGACCGGCTCCATCGATTCGTTCTCTTACGGAGTTGCCAACCGTGGTGCTTCTATTCGTATCCCCAGAGAGTGCGCCCAGAAGGGCTACGGCTACTTCGAGGATCGCCGCCCCGCCTCAAATGCCGACCCCTACAGAATTACTGGTACGTTAACACTCACACAAATGCACATCGCTACAGCAAGCTAATTCCCTTCACAGGTATTCTGATGGAGACTATTTACGGTTCTGCCGAGTAAAGGGGAGATTGAAAAAGAGAGGATGGTATACCCTAGTTCAAGCGACGACAAGTCGTATTGAATATGCTTTTATCAGCGTGTCAAATAGATCAGACAAGGTCATTACGGGTCAATGAGGATTCAAACAAGGTTCAAACAAACAAAAAAAACACATATTGCCATACTCTTCTGCAAAGACAAACGTGAAGATCCATTTTTGAATTGCAACTACCGCAAGACGTCATTCAAGCTATGCACGGAGGACTTACGGAAGATAGCTGAAACACGCTGCTCCCCTCCGTTTTCGCAGTCCCTTTATTACACCCCCTCACCGTCTCAGCTCCTCCCCCCCCCCCCCTCCCCCATCACTGCCGTTGACACCGTTTGCCCGCAGTCGGCTTTCCATTTCCTGTTTTGGACATTTGTTGGTTTTGGCCAAGCCTTTTTGCTGATTTGGGTGAACATAGCCCCGGGGAAACACTTTGAGTCTGTCTATGCTTAGAGTTTGATGAGGAATGGCAGGGTGGTAAGGAAGGTATCCTGAGAGTCCAGGGACCCTAAGTATAGGTCAGCTTAGGTCAGGTAAGAATTACAGGGCTATACACTAGAGGGGAAAGGGCCTGGTTTTTTTTATTTGAAAAAAAGAGTTTTCTTTCTTTCTTGTAAAGGCCCAGCCTCTTATTCCCATCAGACGAAAGGCGTCACTTTTGTCTTGAGAAAGACACAAAGCCATTCGTTGTTAAGAGATTAATACACCGGTGATGAGGGACAAAAGCAGGTTAATGAAGTCAGGCTCTAAGTCGCTTCGCTGACTAGGTACCTAGGTAACGTAGATTTGACGTGTCTCTTCATCACTACTGGAGCCCCTTGTCTAGCAATGCTTATAATGTTGGAGTTTAGGTTCGATTTGGAGGCGGTGAGGGAGTAAGTCACCGACATCCCTCCATCCCTCCTCTGCCGGCTCGGAGAGGTGAAAGTTTTTCCATGATACATGGGGTGAGTTGGATGGACGGGGTGTCGGCAGTGCTTGTCATCGGGTCAGCCTTGACTTTTTTCTGAAGCTGATGCAGATGTAGATGCAGATGCAGCCTCAGAGGTTGAGGTCGGAAAATCCGGGTGATGTACAATTGCCGATGCGGTGTGTTACTTCTGTTTCCCTGCGTGTTGGCTTGGGAAAGTAGAGTGGGGGACTGTTTGATGGATGGGATTGCGCGGCGATGAGAGTATGCTTTTTTTTGATGGGATGAGGGTTTACTGAGTATAGATGTGCTACGTTACGGGCAGCCGGGACGAAAGGGGATCGTGTCGGGGTAGAAGGCCCGCAGTGGTCTACGTGTGGGCATGTACCTTTGCGTGCCCTGTGATGTGTTGGTCAAGAGTCTTAGATGGAGACCCTGAAGCAAGATATGATGCGTGTGAGATTTGGCGATGGTTGAATTGATGATTGCTATCCGTACCTTACTGAACCCAGCTACGTTGGATCAGCCATGCCAAATGGCGTTGAAATGATGACAGAGTGTCTGCAATTCATCTCGACGTACTGAGCTGTCGCGCCCCGAAGTCTTCATTCAGGTCAGATGTTTCAGTGAAGCAGAGCTCACTCTCAATTTCTGATTTCAAGAGCTCTCCATAATATCATCTAAAAGGTGGCATGGTGAGCTCTTCGGTGCGTTCGGGTCTGTTGAGTTCCAAAAGCTTGAAGGCCCCGGCCCCGCGCCTTATCTTATCGTGCATGTGGGGTACCCGCTAATCTCCAACAGGACTAGCCGCTAAGAAATTCTCAATTGAGAATCTTTTTTTTTTGCCTATCAGCATTTTCAACTCCAAAAAATTACTACCAACGTCTATCACGACGATACCCTCACATTTTGCGCTTCACCGCAACACCCAGCTCTACCACGCCAGCGAGCATATTTTTGCACCTCCTCCAACCACACCACCTAAGGGCACAAACGGCCTACACAACCATATCACAATGGCAGCTACCGTGGGACCCCTCCCGCAGGTGAAGCTGCCCTCGGGCCCGTCCCCCGTGACGGCCGAGCAGCGCTACTGGAAGTCCTTCAAGAACCAGCTCCAGATCCCCTCGCCAACCTCGTACCCAATCACCCACATCTCGTCGACCTCCTCCGATGGCCTCTTCGCCGTCACCACCGGCACCCGTGTCCAGCTCTACTCCTCCCGCACCCGCAAGCTCGAAAAGACAATCACCCGCTTCGCCGACGTCGCCCGCTCCGGCTCCCTGCGCCGCGACGGCCGCGTCCTCGTCGCCGCCGAAGATACAGGCCGCATGCAGGTTTTCGACACCCACTCCCGCTCCATCCTCAAGACGTGGACGAAGCACCGCCAGCCCGTCTGGGCCACGCGCTTCTCGGGCTCCCAGCCCACCACCCTGCTCTCCGCCTCCGACGACAAGACGGTCCGCCTCTGGGACCTCACGGCCAACGACCCGCTCAACACCTTCGTGGGACACTCCGACTACGTCCGCTGCGCAGAGTTCTTCCCGGCCACCTCCCCGTCGGGCGCCGGCAACGTCATCGTCTCGGGCTCCTACGACTCTACCGTCAAGATCTGGGACCCGAGAATAGGATCCAACGCCGCCGTCATGACCTTCAAGCACGCCGCCCCCGTCGAGTCCGTCCTTCCCCTCTCCTCCGGCACCACCCTCCTCGCCGCCTCGGGCCCCCAGGTCTCCGTCCTCGACCTCGTTGCCGCCCGCCCCATCCACCAGATCGCCAACCACCAAAAGACCGTCACTTCCCTCAGCCTCGCCTCCAACGGCACCCGCCTCGTCACCGGCGGCCTCGACGGCCACGTAAAGGTCTTCGAGACCACCGGCTGGAACGTCGTCTCCTCGACAAAGTACCCCTCCCCCATCCTCTCCCTCCGCGTCCTCCCGGCCTCCGACGCGCTCGACAGCGCGGACCGCCACCTCGTCGTGGGCATGCAATCCGGCGTCCTCTCCATCCGCACCCGCCTCACGGGCCCCGAAGCCACCCGCCAAAAGGAGCGCGACCGCGAAATGGCCGCCCTCCTCGCCGGCACCCTCGACGAGCACGACAAGGCCGCGAAAAGCAAGAAGCGCAAAGCCTCGGCCATGCGCCGCCTCGAGAGCCTGGGCGAGGGCCAGGCCGAGGTTATCGTCGCCCAGGACGCGCGCACCAGCGCGCCCAAGGAGAAGGCGTGGGAGAAGGCCCTGCGCCACGGGCGGTACGCGAGCGCGCTGGACCAGGCGCTCGATCCGCGCGGGAAAGATCACTCGCCGCTCGGCGTTCTGACGCTGCTTCTTGCGCTGCGGCACCGGTCTGCTGTGCGGGATGCGCTTGAGGGGCGCGATGAGAGGACGGTACAGCCGGTGCTCAAGTGGACGTGCGATCACATTATCGATCCGCGGTACGTGAGCATTTGCGTTGAGGTCGGCATGGTGCTCGTGGAGCTGTATGCGCAGTATGCTGGTGACAGTGCCGAGCTGTTTGAGGGGTTCAAGGCTCTCAAGAGGAAGGTCACGAATGAGGTTGATCGCGCGCAGACGGCGTCTTCTGTGGGCGGTATGGTGGAGAGTTTGATTCTGGGCTCTGCTTGAGAGAGGCTGAGGAAGGAAGTTGTTTGTACATGACATTTGTGATTTTCTCCCTTTGACTCTTTGATGGGTGGTTGGGTGGGTTTATACCCCTTTGTCTTTCGAGTTTCACATGGCATCTAGGGATATTTGTCCAAGTCGCGAGAGGCTTGAGCGCCGGACAATTGACCTCGATTTGATTGGCTCTTGTGGAGTTAGAGAAGATGGTTGAAACAACAAGACGTGCCGAGAAGCAAGGGCAGCTACGACTACGGCGTGAGAGACTTCGTTGTCGTGTGTATGCCAGAGAGGCAGAAGGCTAGGGGAGAGGGGCAGTGGAAGAAGACATTCAAAAAGGTGGAAAGGGTCGCATTATCTGGCTCCGTCTGAAGAGATACAGGACGCCGATGTGGATAAGGACTGGATCATCTTGGTCAACTTAATGCATTGCGATGGCGTTGGGGATCCGAAAAAAAAGGAGAAGGGAATTCAAAAGGAAGATAATTGTGTGATATAGAATGACTACACAAGACCTGATTTTCATGAGATACTGTTTGCTTGCCCCTACGGGCGCTCTGCACATTTGCAAAAGATTACGCAAGCTGAGCACAATGTTGTGATGGCATCTTGGCATCGGGCAAGGAGAGTCTCGCATATCGAATACCAGCGGTGACGGATTTTCTCTCGCATTCGAGCCCATCATCTCTGCTCTTGGGCTGGTCCAGGAGCGATATCGAAGATAAGAAAGGAGTGAGGCGAGAACCTTGCGTCGTCCTAACCTAGAATTTTGCGCATTGGACCTCTAAACCTGCCGAAGAAAGCTGTTTTGATGGCTCAAAGAGAGCTCCGGGAGAACTTGCCGCGTAGAATCACGCGGTATCTGCTTCGTTACTATTTTGCCACGGGGAGATCTGGTGTCCTAAACCGAAATCAAATGGTGCGGATGCTTTGGTTTCACCTAGTCGTGCACAGCTTCGGGCGAAGCCGTGTTCTAGGCCAAGTGACGAAGCAAAGTTGAAAAAGTCAAGATAGTACTGGGCAGATAAGACATGGAAAACCACATGAGCAGTTTAATCTTATCGATGCTCTGCTCACACCGACAGCTTCGATGTTTATGTAACAAACACTAGAGATCTAGCCACTATGCGTGGAGAGCTGAATTGGTTGGGAGACAAAGCATAGGCAGATATAGACTTCGATTGCTGAAGAAGCTATGAAATCATGAGATTCATCGATCCAATCACCAACACTCCCGAAAACCATCAACTACACTTTCTCAGTCTTTCATGAATCGTACCGACCTGCGGGTAGCTGGTGTGTCGCGAGTCGCACGTGGCGTCAACCGCGCCCGTCGAGCTGTTTTGAGTTCATCTCTTCCTCCATCTTCTTCCTCTTTGTGCCTCTGTCCCGAGAGGGGAAGTTTCCGAGAGAAGTGTTTTCCAAGAACTACTAGCTCAATCCATCAATTTTGACTTGGGTGATCCCGCACTGTTCGCTGATAAGTTCGCTTCCCATGGATACCTCAAGTCACAACACTTCGATTAGAATGGGGAGGGGGTTGAACCTTCAAAGCATTCACGTGCCTTCCACTCCTAGGTTTTTGTCAGGCCCAAAGTGAAAGCAAACTTGTAGAGAGCGGGAGTGCCCCATTTAATATGTGACTTGGAATACCCTTCTTTCTCATCTCTTAACCTGGCGATGTTCGATACCACCTAATCTCTCGCCCGTGCGAGATGCCAGATGCCACGACCCCCAGGCTCTAGGCTACCGATCACTACATGAATGTAACGACGACGCATCCGAATACGGGCAAACCACAAGCTTCTTCGCCAACCCAGTTCTCCTGGGCGGGATATTCTGCAAGGCGCTACCAACTACAGCAGCAAACATGTCGAGCTCGTTGCCAGTGCCATTACCGAACTCCGTCGGTATGCCCAACACGATCAACGCCACCTCTGATGCAGCGCCCAGCCTCCCGTACTTTGAACACGCTTGGTCGGTGCTAAGCATAATTGGTGTATTCAACGTGTTTTTGGGGCTGCTCATTATCGGAATCACGTCGTTCTCTAAGCTCACGGTCGTACCCATCGTCTCGTCTGCAGCTGGCGCGATCGCGAATGGACTCTATTTCCACGCGTACTATGACAAGCCGTATCCTCTTGCGAAGAGGGCTGCGGCGGCAGCCATTGGCGACATCTGCTGGCTCGTGAGTCAACCCGCTTACCTGTATCACCGGAGGTCTTATTCCTCAAGTTGCTAACGGAAGCCCGATAGATTCAAGAAGCAGGGCTACCCTTCTACAGCTTCATCATCCTCAACAGACTTCTGCGGGGGACGAAACGAAGAGTCTTCCACACCGTATTCTGGTCAACTCTCGTCCTTGTCACCGTCGTAAAAGTCGTGATCATCTACTACCGTCTCCTCCGGATCCTAAGGGAAGACGACAGCCTCCAGAGCATCATCATCAGGATCCACATTGCCTACTTTGGCCTCTTCGCCGTCAGCGAGTGCGTCAGCGCCTACTTTCTCCTCCACATCTTCGCCGAAGTCAGAAAGTCGTCAAAGGAAGCCGGTCTCCGAACGAGCTTCATCCGGTACCTGATGCGCAGCACAGAGATCCGCGTCGCTTCGCTGGCCGTGGCGGCGGCGATACGGGTGATTACGCATTCGTTGAACGTGTGGCAGAGTAGTCCCGCGACGAGATACGTGGATCGAGCTGCTTATGCTCTCGGTTGCTTCTTTCCCGTTATTATGTAGTAAGTTCTCACATGGTTTTCCGAAAGTCAGGATACAGAGTTGCTGACTACATTCCTGGTGACAGCGTCGACTTGCTGGCATCGAAGCTGCAGTTTACGACGCAGACGAATGATCCCTCTTTCGCTAGTGACAGACCACTGCGGGGTGCGGTATCGTCTGGGAAGACGGAAGAATAATGGTTTAGACGTGCACCGTTCGCTTTATAATACATGAAATCTTAATGAGATGAAAAGAAGTACCAATTAAATCATCGCATCCGCCATCTGTGTTCTTCATTCAGCCATCGTGCTAGAGTCTCGTGATCATGATCTAGTAGTCTTTCGTACTGATACGAGAACACCATACCTCGTGTCCGAAATCGTCATCCGCCACAAGAGAGCAGTGACCTGTGGTCTCGTTTTGTTGGATTACGAGGCAGAAAAGGGCCCTATTAGGTAGTTAGGTAGGGGTAGTAGGTAGGCAGTCTGGGCCCGTGCAGACGGACCCTTCTACCTACTTACACCCACAGAGGGATCGCGGGCTCTGCTTATAAACTTCCCCTCTTATATATATATAATAGACCTATATTAACTTATTAACCTAGTTATAATTAAAAAGTTTAACCTACTTATATATATATTAATACTAATTAATAATTAAATTATATATATATTTCTATTATAAGTTAATAAGGATATAATTATAAAAAAAATAGCCTCGATTTACTTTACTAACTATTTTAACTTATTAATTTAGTTTTATTTATTTAATTAATAATAAATAGCCTAGTTTATATTACCTTAACTCTCTTTTATTATTACTAATTAATAACTAGTTAACTAATTACGGGCCGTTAAGAATGCGCTTTATTATATATAATCTTTTTTATTAAAGCTATTATTATAAAAAAATTAATTATTTTATTATTATTATTAACCTCGTTTCTATTATTAATATTATTTTTATTAACCTTATTATAATTATTAACTTTTTTTTAATCGAGTTATTTATAAAAAAATTTATTTTAAATATATTATAACTAAGTACTATTTTAAACTAATAATAAATAAAAAGAGATTAATTATTAAGAGATTAATTTAATAATTACTAAAGTACTAATACTTAGTAATAATAAAACCTTCAGAATTATAAATACGTTAATAATAAAGTATTCTTTATAAATAATAAAATATTTTAAAATACTAAAAAAAAAAAAAATCTTAATAATAATAGTAATAAAGATTTATTTTATATTATTAATAAATCTACTTCTTTTTAACTTAATAAAAGCTCTAAAACTAAATTAATAAAAACAAAGTACGAAAAGTACTAAAAAGAATTACTAATTAATAACTAATAAAATCCTCTATTTATTACTAAAAATATAATTATAAAAAGCCTTTTTTCTTTTTTTATAACCTTTTACTAACTTTAATAACCTTTTATCTATATACCTCGTTAAAAAAATAAAATTTTCTAACTAGTAATAGTAACTTACTTACTATTATTAAAACGATTACTATAACTAACTTACTATTTATTTTAACTTAACTAACGTTATATTATAATTAAAATATTATAATTATTTTCTATTATATAACTTACTTTATAAATATATTATAATAACCGCTAGCCCTAGTAATAAATAAAAAAAGGTTAATAATTAGCTAATATTATTTTAAACCTATTTATATTTTTAAATTATAGAACTATACCTAATTCTAACTTATTAATAAGACTATATTAACCTAACTTAATAGGGCTTATTTAATATTATACTTACTTTTATAAATAATAAAAAGCTTAATATTTTTATCCTTTTTATAATAAGATCTTATTATTAAAATAATTTAATAAATAAAGAGCTATAAAAAGACTTTAAAACTAATTTTAATAACTAAAAAATAGGGGACTTTTTGAAAATAAAAAGTATAATTCTTAAAAAGCTAAGAAACTTTTTTATAAATAATAGTATTAATTTAATAATTAGGGACCGTAATTAAATAGTAAATAAAATTATTAATACTCTTAATACTTAATATTTCCTTATTTAGATTTTTAAAAAGATTATAGCTTATTATAACTATATTAAATACTTTAATATATTATATTACGATCCTTACTTCTTTTATTTACTACTCTTATAATTAATAAATATTAATAATCTTATTTAATAAATTAAAGAGATAGTAAGGGAGTTTATATAACCCTAGCTAGCTTAATTAAGGTAATTAAAACTACGACCTTAACCTTATTATTAATTAACTAATTTACTATTTTTTTTTAAAAAAAAAGAAAAAGAATTAAAAAATAAAATTATTATTACTTAATAGCGAAATCTATCCCATTAAATACTATACTTTAATATAAGTATTTTAAATAATATTATACTTAATACCCGCTAATTAATTAACCTTACTAAGCTTTATAATAATAAAAATAAATATAGTAACGAAAAATACGATATTTTTAATAAAAAGCTTTAGATTTTTAAAGTACTATATTAATAAGTAAGAATTAATAAATAATACTATTCTAGTACTTTCCTAAATATACTTAAGAGAAGGGTATTAACCTTTTATTTTAACTAATTTAGTAATACTTTAAACTTACTTAGTTTTAATATAATATATTAAAGGACTTAGGAGTACTTTAAACTATTTATAAATTATTAAAACTATTTTACTAAGCTCTATAACCTTTACTAATACTTTATAATTTGTAAAAATCTAAATAAGTCGAGTTAATAAATCTTATAAGCGCTTATTAATTATATTATAATTCTTTATAAAGCGCTAGTTATATAAGAATTTATTTTTAATATAAGTAACTAACTCCTTTATTACGTAAATAATATACTAAAATATAAGCTTATTATACTTAACCTAGTACTTACGTTTATTAGTATTTATTATTAGCTTAGTACTTTAATTAATATTATAAAAAAAGAGCGTAATTATAATAAATAGTAATAGTATTTTTAAGATAGTATTTATAATAAAGAGGTCCCCGCTACTTATTAAACTAACTATACTTATAATAGCTTTAATAAAAAGACCTAGTTTAATAAATAAAATTAATATAGCTACGGTATTATTAATAAAAAGTACTTTATTTATTATAAAACTAGTTATTAATTAACTAAGTACTTAGAAAAAGAGCGACGTTAAGTATATTAAAAATATAAAAATAATAAGAAAAAAAATAAAAAATCTATACTAAGTTTATATTTATAGTTCCTCGCTTTTTATAAAAGAACTACCCTTATTAATAATAATAATAATAATAATACTATAATTTAATACTTTAATAACCTCGATTTTAATTATAAAGATAATTATAAAAATAAAGTCTAGATCTTAATAATATATTTTATAATTATTATTAATAATAAAGCCCTTATAAATATCCTCGCTACTTAAGTAATAGAATATAGCCTTATAAATATTATTTTTATTAATAAGTTAATAAAGTTTATAAAACTAATAACCTCCTTCTTACTAAATAAGAAGTACTTATTAAGGGACTTTTAAAATATTATACTTAATACTAATACTACGGAATTCTTAATTACGGGCTACTTTTAACTCCTTATATTATAATAATAATAACTTAAAGTTATTCTTAATACTTTTAGAACTAATAAAATAAGTATTTAGTTTAGTAATAATAAACCTATAAAGTTATTAAAATTTATAATTATTAATACCCTATTTAATAATATTATTTTTTATATTTTACTTATTAATACTCCTTTTTTATACTACCTAAAGAATATAAATAAGTTAAGAATATATTTTAATAATATTAATAACTTACTAATTAAGGGAGATATTATAATACTTATTATTTATAAATAAGGATACCCTTAGCTTTTATTTTTTAATAATAAAAAAGCTATTATTAATTACTTAATAAAGGGCGAATTACGCTACTTATATTAGTACTTTAATTACCTTTTAGTTCCTTATTTTTTAAAATTACTTTAATAATTAAGTAATAATATAAAGATCGTAACCCTTAAAAAACTTATAAAAATTTATTAATAATACTAACTTAACGTAGTTACCCCTAGTTAATTTAAATTTATTTTATAAAATAATTACGATTTTAATTACGAGATTGTAATTAATATAATATACTTAATAAATTATAAGGGCACTAATTAACTAGTACTTTACGTCGTTAATATTATTATTTCTTTCTAAGTAATAAGATTTTTTATAAATATAATTACGAAATATATATAAAAAGCTTTTTAGCTATATTAAATTAATATTTATTTTAGTCCGCTAAACTAAATTATTATAAATATTAATAAGAACTTTAGTACTATAGAGTTTAAGTTTTTTTACTAAATTTATATTTATTAAAATTAAAAAAGTACTTATTAAAGCTTATAATAGTATTAATAAGGCTAAGAAATACTACGTAGTACTTAAAAAGGTATATAATATTATTTAAAATAAGTACTTATTAATAAGTATAGAGGCTATATTTTAAATTATAATTAAAGTAGTTAATAATATAGTTAGCCTAAATAGCCTCGTTCTTATACTCCTCGTTTTTAGAGCTTTTCTATATACTTTTAATAACTCTTTATTATTATTAAATATTACTTAATATATAGAAATAGTTAAAAAAGTAATAAAAGAAGTTTATAAACTTTATATTAATAAGTAAATAAGTAAGGTATTAGTTATTTAAAATAGACTAAATATTTCTTATATTATTAATTTATTATTATAATTAAATATTAAAGTTTAGTAAAAAAGTAAGGGATAAAAGGGCCTATTTAAGCTCGTTTTAATAAGTAATATTACTTATATAATAAACTTATTTTACGGCTTAATAAGTTTCTAAGTTATTATAATTAAACCCTAGTACTTAAAAAAGGTCGACCCCGAGCTATTAACTATAATAATAAAGTACGTTAACTACTTATTAATCCCTATAATTAACTAGCTAATTAATAATAGTACTACTATTAATAAAATCCTTAATAAAATTATTATCATAATTAATAACGACTTTTTATTATAAAAAAAGAGGATTAAAAAAATATTAATATAGCGCGGCTATAATAATATTTTTATAATTACTACTTATTTGCTATTTAAATTTTTTTTTTTTTTTAAATTAGTTATTAAACTTTATAATAAGGGTATTATTATTATACTAAGAGTACTTTTTATAAAATTTATTAATAAAGAGCTTTTAAAACTAATTAAGAGAGGTATAATTAAATTTATTTAACTCGGCCCTAAATATAAGGATATAAGGATATTTAAATTTTAATTTATTAATAAGATTAAGAACCTAGGACTTAACCTTATTAAAAAATCTTATTTAGTTATATAAGGATATAATAATAAAAAAAAAGAAATTTTTATATAATTATTAATAATTTAAAAAACTAGTTAATATTTAATCTTTACCTTAGCCCCGACCTTAATTTAAAAAGGCTATATTATTTAACTATAAGATATTACTTAAATATATATATAATTAAGCTAACCTCTTTATTATAAAGTTTTTACTTAATTACTAGCTCGGATCCGTTATTTATACCCTAAGGGTACGGTTCTATACGTTATATAATTATTATATAGTTTTATAAAATCTAATATTGATTAATAAGTAATATATAATAAGTATTATTTAAAAATACTCTAAATAATAATATTTACGTTCGATCTATACTTATTAATTTTAATAAAAAAAAGCGGATTATTTAGTATTATTAAAATATAAACTAATAATATAATTAGATTATTAAATAAGACTTTTAATTAAAAAAAAAAAACTAAGCTTAAGTACGCTAAGTTATTAACTAAACTAAAATAATAACTATTAGTTAACGAGCCGCTTATTTTTAATAATAAAATTATTTTATTAAAAAGTATTAATATAGTACTTAAATAAAAAAACTAAGGGAAAAAGCTTAAATAAGTTAACTTTTTAATATCGAATACTAAATAATAATTTATTAAATAGCAAGCTCGAGGTACTTATATTATATTAATTTATTAATTAAAAGTAGTTTTTAATACGTTATTTACTATTTAATACTAAGTAAATCCGTTATTTATTAATTATATTATATTAAACTATTATATTAAATAATAAATAAATTACTTAAACTAAGGGCTTATATTCGTATTATTAAATTTAACTATAGCTAAACGTTTTATTTTTATAAATAAGTTATTCGTAAATAATACTAATTATACTTTATAATTAAGTTATATTATTATTTTTATAAATAAAAAATAGATTAATAAGAGCTTTATATAGTAGTTTTTTTTCCGGCTTTATAAGTATAAAAGATCGACCTTAACAAGATTACGCTTTTAAAAGAAATTATATAATATAGTATACTTTTTAATTATATAATATACGTAATATACCCTAAGTATATACTTAACGTAATATAGTAATTTTAATATAAAAACTATTATATAATTCGAGATAAGTAAACTACTTTATAGTAGCGCTAGTTAGAAAAGTTAATAATAGAGGTTAGCTATAATAGTTAGCTGTAATAGTCGGCCGTAATAGTTAGAGGCGGCCCTTAACTATAGAAGTTCTAAACTTTAATAGTAACGTAAAGGTTTTTAAAAAAAGGGCTAAATAGGCTAATATTTACTACTCTTTAGAGCTCGTAAAGATTCTTTCTATCTTTATCGCTTCTAATATTACCCAAAGCTACTCTTTATTTAAACTAAATAAATTTACTAAATAAATTTACTAAATAAATTTACTAAATAAACTTATTAATATATAAACTACTACTTTAATAAGAACTTATTTTACTCTTAGTATATAGTTAGTAATTAGTAAGCTAAAGATGCTTATTAATAAGTCTATCCCTCTTAGGCTAGGCGCCCTTTTTAGCTAGCTCGACGCTATAGCTATTACAATTAATATAAGTATGCTTAAGAAGTAATAAAATACTTTTTAATAATATAAAATCTAGCTAAGTAATAATATAAACGCCGTAAATAGCCGGGCTAATATAGATATTAAAATTTAGTATATTAACGTTAGCTTAGAAATTATATTTTATAAAACTAAAAATCCCTCTAATACGGGCTATATTATAAACGTAAAGGAATATATAAAGGGCCTCTTAACCCTTAATAAAAAGGAGTATATAATACGGGATTTAGCTACTTATATAGGCTAATACTAAG
Organism: Colletotrichum tamarilloi; assembly: GCF_030869305.1. Lineage (NCBI taxonomy): Eukaryota > Fungi > Ascomycota > Sordariomycetes > Glomerellales > Glomerellaceae > Colletotrichum > Colletotrichum tamarilloi. The sequence goes on from NW_026849385.1 coordinate 1,257,174, forward strand.
AAGTCTTATATATATTAAAATAGGTATAGCTCGCCCTTTAAATAGCTAGAACTTAGAGGACTACGGGGGAAAGTCGGGAGTTTTAATTAGTAGTTAAGTATAGAGCGCAATATACCTAGTTTTCTTTAATACGTAATATACGGTACGGCCCCGGCAAATTGCTCTGTTAGGGGGAACAAGAGCTTTATAATTAATAATAATATTATTTACTATAACTTTATAAAAAATAAAAGGATTACTTAGAGCGTATTAATATTAAAAATTTATAGAATAGTTATAAGTATTAACGTTATTTATACTATCTTAACTACCCTAAACTTTATTATTAAATAACTCAACGTTTTAAAAATCCTTATTATAGTTTATATAGATTTATATTTACTATATAAATACCTTATTAAGCTAAGTATTATAAAAAAAAAGCGCTTTATAATAAATATTATAATACTTTAATAATTATATAAACGCCGCGAGCTTTATAAAATCTATTAAATTAATAATAATAATAACCTAACTAATAAGTTTATAAAAAGTATACTAAATAAGTCCCTTAAATAATTTATTAATAAAGGAATTATTATAATTAAAATAAAAGGGTAGGTAATACGTAGTTAAAATAATAATATATTATAAGTAGTAAGTTATTTAGCGAGTATATATATTTTTTAAGCCTTAGCTTAGAGAAAAATATACGTATTTAAAGCGTAATTAAACTAATAAAAAGCTCTTTTTTAACTATATTAAATTTAATAATTTCTAAAGAGTTTAGATATATAAATTATATATATTAGAGGATTAGGAAGTAATTAAAAAAAGGGGATAATAAAATTTTTATATAAATAATTATAATAAAAGCTATCTTAAAATTTTAGTATATAGTTTTAAATATTTTTAAATAGAGGATTAATAATAAATTCTATTACTAATTCTTATTAATAAGGGGGGCTTAGCCCCTATTTTACCCTTTTTTATTATAAAAATAAAAAACTATTAATATTAAATTATAAAATAAAAAAGGGCCTTATTAAGTAGTTAAGTAGGGGTAGTAAGTAAGTAGTTTAGGCCTATATAAATAGACTCTTTTACTTACTTATACTTATAGAGGGATTGTAGGCTCTGCTTACGAACTTCCCCTCCTATATATACGTAATAGACCTATACTGACCTATTGACCTAGTCGCGACCGAAAGGTCTGACCTGCCTACGTGTATACCAACACGTTTCTAGCCTGACTGCGAGGTTCTCTCTGAGTTCAACTTCGTGACAAACTAGAGCTGTCAACGGTTGAGGGGAATACGAGATGGTCCGATTTTCGACGTTGCATCGATCCTTCGCAAGGGTCTCTGCAACTTCTTTGTCTCTTGAAGCCGATTGGACCTGGCTTTCCTTCATTCTCTGCTAGGCGACTAGACACTCGCTTCGATTCGATTGACTGCTTACTTACACATGTTCCTGGCTAGAGCCTAATCGCAACAACACAACACAGGCTCTACTCCACTCTCGAGACCGTCCGCGCCCCTGGAGAGTCAGCTTACATGTAACCTTACGCATTCACCTACAAAGTAGGTCATCATCAAAGTTGCATTGGGGGTATGCAGATACAGTGAATGAATCCCAATATTGAAGAAATGCGATTCGGCTCAGTAGAGCTTTCCGATGTCACCAATAGTAGGCTCGCTTGGCAGGGCATGCGTTCTCCTTTTGAGTGTGGCGTTGACAAACTAGTGCGGCCCGCGATCCTTCGAGCATTTGAGCTTCCTCATGGAGACAAACGTAGGATCGCGGAACCGCCAGGGCAACAGAGCCGCCGCTTTGCCAAGGGTCCAGATCTTATGGTATAATGCAACCTCAAATAATACGACACGAATTTAGAGTCTACTTCATACGGTCAATAGGTAAATAACTCAAAACTTGCGAGAAACTATTTAAGACACATGATTTCCTCAAGAACATGTGGCTATTTAACTCTTCATCATCACCTTCCGAACAGTAGAATCACTCTTGATCACCTCGATCCAGATATCTTCAAAATGAGATTCTTTGTCGCTGGTATTGCCCTTTTGGCATCAGCTGTAAGTCTAAATGTAACCTAGGCAAGGAGAACATTGCGCTAAGAGCTATCTGACTAATTGAGTCTTCTAGGTTATTGCCGCTCCTTCAGACAATGGCTTGGAATTCCGAACTGTAGATGAGGTGAAGGATCAGCTATTGCCCATCTCCGAGATGACCTTCACTGGGCCAGTCGTCGACGGCGGCCCGAATGTCACCCTCCATGGAGATGCTTCCTCCATCTATGAGCAGATCCTCGCCATCAACCCTACCTTCAATGCGGAAGAATTCCAGGAGCCAGAGGGAGGCCTGGAGGTTAGACAGACTACCGTAAGTTTGCTGATAGACTTTTCGAGTCTACTGCACCTGGGTTGGAACAGAGAAGACCAAAAAGCTAACTCAAAGCAAAGAACAACTGGAATTGCAACCAAGGAACGTACGTCGAAGCGTACTATTCTCAGTGCGCCAACGCCATCAACCGTTTGATCACCCTGGGCACCAACTACTGCAGTGTACCTGCCAGCACCTGTGCTCGCGTGGCCTGCTCCAACAGCTGCTCTATCTACCTGTGCAACAACGTAAGTCGTCGCTCTTCCCTGGATTTCATAGTACCAAAGACAAAGGCTAACGTCAACAGCGGTTTATCGAGACGAGTGTGTACTGTAGTGATATCGCTATCGATATGGGCATCATTGTGAGCAGGTGTGGCACTGTTGCCAACGGTGATACCCGGGCGAGAGGCACCCTGAGCTTTCCGAGTCACTACACTTGTCTTACCCAGCAGACTTGCTAAAATGATCCTGTCCAAGGCTAGATAATTAAACTCAACTACCATACCGATATTTCTGAGTTTCACACCCATAATTAACACTCTGCAGCACATATTGTGAGGGTTTTGACTGAATCATCTCTTAGAACTACTAGCTTTATTGTGAGCCTGGCTTCTTGAGTCCATCCGGATGAATCTAGCATGACTCGACCAATAGGGACGTCACAGAATACATTCATGGAGCTCCGTATATTATTGAAAAACCTATGTCATGTCATGGTTCCTGACATCAGGGACCTGTGAGTGAGACCAAGACGGGAAATCTTGATTAACACCGTGGTGGTTGACATGGTGCCATTATTGCTGTTTCGATTGTGCATTGAAAATCCGAGTTTGCTTCCTGTATAATCAAATGGTAGTGTCAATGTTTCTTGAATGTTCTTCTCCGCCCACACGTACTACCTGACACTAAAGTAAAACTAGTTACCAGCTCACCAAACGAGATAATTTGCTGTAGATGTCTTTACTCTTGGCAGGTCTCATTGTTATTGAGCATGCATTGACTCTTTTCATGGCCCAATGTTGAAGATTCAAGCATCTTGAAATGGTCTCACCCCAAATTTCTCATCGCTCTACCCTGTTACCGTTCGTTAAGAATCTCCTTGTTCGATATTTTCATAAGCCCGCGCCTCTGCTTTAGGAAAGCTCTTGTTGCGTTGCACAACGTTCTGTACCACAATTTTTGCACTTACCATACGCCAACAAAGACAATGCTATGGACATGTTGAACTGAGCCACACGATTCAGGAAAGCAAAAGTTGTAACACCTGCTCCGTACTCTTCATTGTAGTCTGAGTTGTGGCCCTGATCTGTCTAACGCAGTGAAGATATCCTACAAAAACGCTTTTCGGACTAACCCTGTCATGGTTGTACACTGCGCCAGAGGGCTTGAAAATATATCATTCATCATACGACTATTCATTAATTAGACCCTCCTTGCATAACATGCAATTAAGCCACCAGACCACAGGCTGACGCTATGGGTGACGATTTACGCAGTCCATCCCGACAGGTTCTCCACACAACTCAGCTACCGTTGCTTGAGGTCAGACGAATACCACATCTCAACCACAAGGCGCTGCAAGTACAAGTTCGGGACCAGGCTTATCAACTCGCTCCACAGGGGATGTAATGTCAACTTTAAGAAGCAGAGGCCACTCATCTCTGACCAAATCGGCATCCTCTCCGAAGAGTACAATTGCGCCCACTTCATCGAAGACTTCAAGTAAGCCGCAAGTTAACACCTTTACTTCAAAAGCACCCTCTCTTCAACCTCCGCCGCCTCCACCGCCAAAGCCTACCGAGGGAATCGCTATCATGTACGAGATCGCTTACCGTCCCGCAGAAAGAGGTGGCCGAGGTGGGCGGTGGGTGATGTTGGAGAGAGATGGAGAAGACTCGGCGTTCAAAGTATGCGAGGCTACTCGTCTTGGAGAAGCGATGCCGAGCCGTCCTTTGACGGAAAGGCCTTGGCCAAACAGCATCCAAGCTTTGAAGTCAGCTCATGGCCATAAGAATTGCAAATATTATGGGAACGACAGTGGGGCAGGCAGGTTATCGTGTGACGGGATAGCCGAGTTTGCTTGTGTCAAGGACCCGAACTCTGGTTCAATTACAACGTGTGGGCAGGCGATGAATCAGAGGAGCTTGGATGCGAGGGTTATATGTTGGTTCTCTTAGTCTGAGAATGCTGATTGACTCCACTTCCGCAATTCTATATGTATTAAAAAAAAAAACAAAAAAGATAGCGCTTCAATCGAAGTCGTTAGATCACAGCAGCTATTTTACCTGTTGGCAAGACGTCAGTACAGAGGCACATATTTTTATGAGGGTTAGTAATCAATCATATAATAATACACACCTTCACACATTATTTCACTAAATTTAAACCTCAGAGTGAATTTCGATTTAGAGAAAAACTAGAGGTATACGTGCTGATGGAACAGAAGTGCAAGCCAGGCTCTAAAGAGGTATAGAAGACCAAGGTACCTCGGCAGGTTGGGCCCACAATAATGATGACAGCGGAGCCGGCCAATAAGAGAGCAGAGATCACGACGCACTAGGTAAATAAGGGATTTCCCCGGATACGTTGGGAAGAGCTAGTACATATCCTGAGACAATCATTCAATATAATGATATGATCACGATTATCTATAATAAACCCGGCTACAGAAACTCGGCGCGGCCTACCGACTCAAGATGCAGGCGGATAAGGGTTGCTGGACTTGCAAGCGTAAGCAACTGACCACGACGTCATCGGGAGTGAGCTTCTTGAGTACTAACTCCCGTACTGAGCCAGAGAGAAAGATTGGCTGTGACAAAAGCATTCCGCACTGCGATAATTGCGTCCGAACGAGGAGAGAGTGTGCTGGCTACGGGATTCGTCTGAACTGGCCTGACCAGCTTCGCAGCAGGGAGAAAGATCTAATCGTTTGCCCCGTGGTAGAGATAGCGAGTGCTCAAGAGCACCCCCAGACTCTTGGGACTAGGTTCCTCAATACCACTCACAGACACTTCCGCTTGGCGACCAAGCGACGCGTCACGTGGCATCAGGTCATGCACCGAGCATCTGTTGGACCAGTCGCTTCTGTTACCCTTTACTCACCCCAGCTAGATGAAGACGGCATGCTCCTGGTTTACTGTGCGGACCTGACTGGTTACTTTACGAAGATTTCTGACTGACGGTTGCAGACGATCAGATCATAGCGCCAATGTGCTCAACGACCCGGGCGGCAAATGGCTTTCGGTGTCATATCCTTCCAATGGTATTATCTTCTCGGGATGAATCCACGCAAGCCTTGTGCAGTGCGATTCTAGCGATCGCAGCTCATCATCGCCAAGGAGCCGACGCCGCGTCAAGTCACAAGATTAAGGCGATCCACGGACTATACAAGACTCTCGACAACTCTTCTCTCAGTGCCGAAACTCATGTGGCTACTACAATGATGCTGTGCATGTACACTGTAAGCTCGCGGTACCTGAGCATTGAGCTAGACGTTCTCTGTTAACAATAACCGGGTATTTGATGAAAATGAGGCTCAGTTCCAATTACATCTAAACGGTGCCAAGCATATGCTGATGAACTCAACGTCATACCAGCGACGTCAACCCGTGTTCCAGTTTCTGATGGGGTGGATAGTTTATTACGATACTCTCAGCGAGTTCGCACAACCTCACAGGAGCACTCTCAATGACTTTGGCCAACTTGAACATTCCGGCAAGCTGCAGACTATGCCTGGCGAGGGAAGTGAGACGCTTGCACGGATCTACGTTTTGCTAACATTAACAAGGTCATCGGTCTATTTGGCTGCTCTGTCGAGGTCTTTGACAACATATCGTCTATCAACCAAATACGCACAATGATCCTGAAGTCGGAGAGGAGCGACATCAAGAGAAATACAGAACAGTTCAGGATCGTCTTGCAAGAGAAGCTGGAGAGCCTAGTACACTTCCTAAGCCCTGACGAAGTTGCACACTCGACGAGCGCCCAGATTCGAGATGCATTAGCCACTGCGGAATTGTATCGCTTGGCAAGTCTGCTATACCTCCAGCGTGTCGTTCCTGTCGCAGGCGACGAGAAGAAGAGAATTAGCTACTTGGAACAGGCATACGCAGCGATGAAGGAAGTGCGTGTAGCGACAAGCCCCTGGCCAGTGTTTATTTTCGCATGCGAGACGCGTTCGGAAGAACAGCGCATTCACATACTTGACATCCTGGACCGCATGGACAAAATTAGGAATGTCGGGAACGTACGTGTTATGCGGTCCGTGATTGAGAACGTATGGATACAACAGGATCTGCGGGAATTGGTAGATGCAACGGGAACGATACCATGGTGGCTCTGTATTGAGTCCGACCTGCCAGTACCTTGGTTTGCATGAGAGAATGGATCAGTTCGTTCCTACGACTAAAAAAAAAATGAAATTCCGTCCCTTCTAGCCACGTGCTTGCTCACTCAACTTGACCTTCCTGTTCAAAGTTTAGCGTTTGCGAAAATCAGCAGCTAAGGCACAATAGTAGAATCAGAGTGGTCAAAGATGATGTTATGTATGTTCCTATAATCTTCTATAAACCATATCGGTCTTTCTGAACTTCATAGTGCATCGCCCAGATAAGGAAACCTGCAGAAATACAGCGTCGAAGGGCGATAACATTTGAAGCTGGGTCGGAGCTCAGAAACTGTGCCATTGGCCCCGTGACAGACTACATGCAGTGTGAGAGTCATGGACATTTGATACTGAACCAGACTTGCTTCCCATTCCCACCTCGCCCTAGCGCCGTAGGACTTATTGGGATCAATCATAGCATTGGGCCTGCAAGCTTGTGGTGATTATACCCACTTTACACTTAACAGACACCTTCTTCTGCTCACGTCCATACCCCCATATGCATATTGCGCTAACTCGCTGGGAAACTGCCACCCCGCTTATCCTGTACTTCCCGAACACCATTAGTTCATTGACAGGGAACAGGCTCGCAAACACTTGCCCGCCGCATCGAAGCCAAGGGAGACAAAACCAGGCAACCAGCTCGGTGCGGCTTTCAATTCCCATAGCGTATCGACCCTGCAAACGATGGCTATATAAGCCTCAAAAAGAGCAGGAATGTTCTCCTCAAGACTGCTCCAACTTACGCATATTTCCCCCTCGTACATCTAGTCAGTTTTTCCCTCGCGGACCAAGACTTACGACATGCCAGCTCCCGCCACTATCAATGCACCTCAGCGTATCCTACAACTCCTATCTGAGCTTCACCAGAAGTCACTGGATCAGGAGGCTGTCCTTTCCAAGACCGGCAAAGTATTTTCCTCTAAAGCTATCGGCGATTTAGAAGACCAGCATGGCCAGGGAGAGGCCAAGAACGAGTTTGACAAGCTCATGCTGGATAAGTTCGTCGCACTGGATGAAGACAAGTGCCGGTTCACGTACCAGCTAATCAACGCTATGGGCGCCACCAATGTCGTGGAAGCCGGCACGAGCTTCGGCGTCAGCACCATCTATCTTGCGCTTGCTGTAGCTCAGACCAAGGCTACAACGGGCAAATCCGGAACCGTAATTGCGACGGAAAAAGAGAGGCAAAAAGCTGCGATTGCGCGCGGCTACTGGAAAAAGTGCGGTTCGGTGGTCGAGCAAGAGATTGACTTACGGGAGGGGGATATACTCGAAACGTTGAAGCAGGGGCTTCCGTGGGTTGACCTTCTCCTTCTTGACAGTGAGTTACTACTCTGCTATAATGTGAAGAGAACTCTGTGTGGCTAAACTGTTGATAGTTTGGTCGGCGCTCGCTTTGCCGACGCTTAAGACAGTTCTTCCTCGACTACGACCTGGCGCGGTGGTCCTGACTGATAACACGATCTCAGCGGCGGACGGATACAAGCATTTGTTGGAATTCTTGCGAGAGCCGAAGAACGGCTTCCAGAATATGACTTTGCCATTTACCAGCGGATTTGAGATGAGTGTTTATCTGCCGGGAGTAATAAGTTAGATGTTATGGGTAGCAAAATGGGTTGAGGAATCTTGCTGCGTTGCTGCATTATAGTACAGGGCTGTATGATGATGCGCGGAATGACTAGTCATAAATGATACAAAGAATTTCTTAATACTGTCTGCGAGTAGATGTTGCAAATTTCCTGATACATGAGTGTACGTTATACGGTAAAAATTTGCTTCTATCCTCTCTTGCTATTCTCGAAAAGCGAACCCCGAGCCAGCCCTCTTCCGTCTTAGCACTCGTCTGAAGAATGGGCGGCCTCTTAGCAGGTCCGGTGGACGGATCTGAAGATGGGATTATATCTCTCAGTCCCGCTCTGAATATGTCTACTACAATAACCGAACTTCTGCTTAGCATTGAGCCCACAAGGGGTCTGATGTGAGTCACCAACTAGTGACCTAATCTGTCGGCTGAAGAGACTAAGATGATGCTCGTGTAAGAATACCCCAGTCCGAGCACGCCAACAGCTTTTCTGAAGCTGCAACCAGGTGGAACATCCCTGAGATCGATCCACTTCATGGAGAAAGATGGAAGGCATTTGCGATCAGAGCTTATCAACGGGAAAATGCCATCGCATCACTTCCAGACGTAATCATACTTTCTTCAGGTTCTGCTGCGAATATTTAACTATCAACTGCCAGCAGATTTTCGGAAGTCATATCAATGCACGACTCACTGTTCCGACTTACATCACAACCAAACCCGTCCTTTTGTCCAACATGTCACTGCCTACCCCTCTGCCATACTCCAGCGTCCTAGATGCTATAGGCAACACCCCAGTTATCCAACTCAAGCGCAACGTCCCCGAACGTTGCGCCGATGTATTTGTCAAGCTGGAGTTCCTAAGCCCAACGGGCTCTTACAAAGACCGCATGGCCAAGTCAATGGTTGAGGAAGCCGAACGCCGTGGTGATCTCACGCCCAACATTACAGTTGTCGAAGCGACCGGCGGAAGCACTGGATCCTCTTTGGCATTTGTTTGTGCGGTGAAGGGGTATAGGTTCCTAGCCCTCTCATCCGACGCATACGCAAAAGAGAAGCTGCAGACAATGGTTGCCTTTGGGGCTACGGTCGATATTACGCCCAGCCCCTCTGGCAACACCACAGCGGATCTCATGGCATCAATGAAGAACCGTGCGGCACAATTGGGTTCGCGCGATCAGTTCCTTTACACCGACCAGTTCAGCAACCGAGATGCACTTATTGGATATGCCGAGATTGGCAACGAATTGGTCCGCCAGTTCCCTGGCGGGTTTGACGTGTTCTGCGGCGCGTTCGGGACGGGAGGTATGGCAATGGGGGTGTCAAGCGTTATCAAGACGCAGAACCCCAACGTCCGCGTGGTGCTACTGGAACCCTCGTCGGCGGCTTTGCTGACAGAGGGCCAGGGCGGATCACACGGTGTTGACGGCGTCGCGCCAGGCTTCATCTCCCCTCATGTTACAAGAGAATTGTACGATGAGGCCCGCACTGTGGATGAAGGCATCGCCCGGAATATGTGCCGTCGATTGTGCAGAGAGGAAGGCCTGATACTTGGGACATCTTCGGGGATGAATATCGCAGCAGCTATTGAAATCGCGAAAGAGCTGGGGCCAGGGAAAAGGATAGTTACGATTGCTTGTGATACCGGACTCAAGTACTTATCTGGACCTTTGTTCTCGTGAACGCCTACTATGGTAGTCGGTGTCACATCATACTGATCACTGCGGGTGTTCAACAAGCTATGCAGAAACTTACATGTATCTCCAGGAAAAGGATTTCATAGTCACAATAATTTGTTGTTAGATACGAGGATACAATCACGCATAGTCTAGATGCTTCCAGCTTGAAATGCATGCACAGACTGACAACATTATTCGATGGCATGTTGTAGGTTTCAGAAAGCAGCCGCCACTCTGATTTACACACATGTGGCAAATTTAATGACTGCAGGAATTTTGCGCTCAAGACTGTATGTCACGATGCACCCTTCTCCTTTCCTTCTCGATACTTGGCACGATGCCCTCAATTATCATGCAGCATGAGCATCGAAAGTTCAAATTACTAACATGTACCAAGATTCTGTCAACATTCACATTCAAACCTTCACCGCCACTCGTGTGGCAGGAATTCCTCAATCCATGAATGGGATGGATCCTCGACCATACCCAAAACCACACATTTTGCAGACGCCACCGACCACACACCTCGAGACCATGCCGGTAAGGAAAAAACTGGCCTAGATGCGCAAGTTTCCCTGGCTGCATCATGTCCCCGCCAGCCGGCTCTACCCGTTCTGATGCAGCAGCCATGCATTCATCCGTTGAGTGGCTTGTAACATTTTACCATTAAAATGGCAAATTTCCTCATTCTCAAGTCTCACCTCGCAATGAGCGCCCATCTGTACTCAGAATGGCCTCATAAGACGCAATCCCTTATCTCGTTTGCCGGCATTTTCTTGTCCAGTGTTGGACGAATAACTGTTTGCAGGGTCCGAGAACGAGAAAGACACACACAAGATGGTATTTCAGCTGGACCCTTGGAAACGCCACAAAATCCCCCGCCAGGAATGTTTTCATCGTGTTCCGGGTTACCGTGAACATCAACATGCAGGACCACGGACCGGGCCACGCGCGGGGAACCTGCCTTGCCGCCCTCTAGCTGCAAAAAAGTGAATTGCCTAGACCAAACATTTGTGCAGCTGAGAAACGACTGAGACACTGGACGGCACGCACCTGGTAGACGGGCACGACGGTTAACCACGCGGGATGGGTTACCCCGCCCGCTTCTAGTCTCAATCCGGCGAGGGATTCTCAGAAATTCTAAGGGTTCTCACGATCAACTGACACCGTTCCCGTTTGGAGCTGAGGCAACATCACGAAAAAAAGGCGTCATGAAATGGCATGATGGGCAATGCAGCTGACGGAGCCTAGAAGGTCCAGAAGCAACCGCAGGAGAGACATCGTGGAACTCTAAATGGCACGCAGCTAGGGGCCTACGGCAACACGAATGGCTCAACATGCTCGGAACAAGGAGCTGAACGCCTTTGCTGCATTTTGGCTTGGTGATGTGCTGGTTTTTGGCCGCATCGAGGAATCGAGACGACGGATTCATTCCAAGAGTCGGTGAAGGTTGAAGCGAACGGAAAACTCAGAGAATCTTGTGCTTTTGAGCATGAGAACACTGCTTGGTTTCGAGTATAAGAGGAGAGATGAAAATTGGGAATTGGATATTCTCTCTTGCTCATCATCACTCACTTCACTCTCAATCATCTACTCTAATCATCACACTCAACATTTGAACAACTTCCTTCGCTTAGTCGAAAAAGTAACAATCTCATCAAGATGTCTTCTTCCCAGCAGCCCCCTAGGCCTCTCAGCCACCTCTCTCCCGTCCCAATCACCCAGCAAGGTCTTCAAGCCTTTTACGACAACGACAGCAAGCAGCTCATCCTCAGAGCCCAGGGCAATGCTATCCACATCACCACTGGCATTGAGTTCAAGCGTATTCAACAGTTCGTTGGCGGTCTCCTCTTCGAACTTCAGGGATGGGTTGGCCCCGTCACCCACGGAACCCAGCCTTACGAGATTGAAAACACTTTCAACATCGACCTGCCCAACCGCGTCACCCCTTCCGGCTACGTCTTCATCAAGGGCGCCAACAACGCCGAGTACAAGGTCAAGATCCAGCCCCTGTTGAAGGATGGATCCAGTGGCAACAACAACACCGCCTCCAACGTGACAGCCAGCTCCGAGGCCCCCAATGTCAAGCTCATTCCCCCCACGGAGCCCATCATCACCCAGCTCGGCAAGCCCATCACAGTCCTTCAGAGCGACCAGTTCACCGGCAAGGGAGGCAGCGTCGACATCACCTTTGATGACCGCTTCCTCAAGCTCACCAACGCCCGCGTCACCGACAACCAGATCGAGTGGACCTTTGACCCTCTCCAGACCGGCGACACCGAGGTCGACGTCTACGTCTCGCAGCACCAACCCCCCTTCACCTACCGCGTAGTCCACAAGGTCATCATCAACCCGCCCTCCAACACCAAGCCCCTCAACGCCCTGGCTCTCTTCTCCGTCAACCAGGCCTCCAAGGCCGTAAACGACACCACCGAGTCCGACATTGCAAAGTCCGGCGACAAGAACTCCAACATCGTCCTCATCTCCTGGGACGATATCGTCACCGCTGGACTCGACATCATCAAGAAGCAGTACCCCGACGCCCAGCTCCTGACCGCCGAGGGCAACGCCCCGGGCGCCCAGAGCCCTTACCAGCTCGCCAATGTCCGCTTGAGCGCGCGCGTCGACGGCAACAAGACGGCGACCATTCGCAGTCTCGGTTACTACGACTTTGGCCCCGTGGAGACGGGTCCCCTCTGCCTCGGCGTCACCCCCTTCAACTGGCCCGTCAAGATTAACTCCAACGACGCCTTCTCCATCCTCCGCAAGGACGGGTACAAGCAGCCGGTCGAGAGGCTCGTGCTGTCCCAGCCCGTCATCCGTGACCTCGACCAGCCCCTCTACACCTTCATTGTTGGTGACTTGAACGTTCAGATTGGGGCTATTGATGGCAAGATCCACAGCCCTATCCGATCTTAAGTTGATACAAGTCAAGCTCCAGGAATGACTGTAGTAGGCGGGTACGGGTTTCGACAACTACTAGTCCCTGATGTTGCAACTGGTTGGAATGAAGGAATTCCTTTTGTTCAAAACTCTGCAGACTGATTTCAAAAGTTACCTCAACCTCGAGGACAAACTCCCACAAACACTATCGTTCCATCGATATCTCTATAGTTATTAACATAATTCAACATTTCACTCTATGTATGCTGTTCGTTAACAACCTCGATATACCCATGATGTAATCTATGACTATAGCCAGCGATCGAGGACATCCACTGCTACTGACGTTATTGGCGTCGAGTTGATCATCATGTGTTGAGTGGTGATATATACCCTGGTCAAACTCAAATGCAACCATCTAGTCAAGGCTTCGAAAGCCAAATGAATATTGGGCAACTCGTACGGACTCTACTGCAAGTCACCAATGTAACTTCGTTAGCAATTGACAATTTTTACTCAGGTTGCCTGCGAACTGCACCTTGCAAAGTTGATCTTAAGAGTGTACTTGTATTGTGCAGGCGACACAAGTGTCATGTCAAAGGGCACCCCAAACTCGAGGAGATGATTGAGGAAGGTAGTTCATAAGGTTCCATAAGATTGTCTGTGGCGCCATGGCCAGACGTTAGCCAGCCGAGCCCCAGAAACTCCGTACATAATTATGCCATCCGTACTCTCTAGCGAACCAGACTCCAAAGCTCCAGGCCAAAACAAATTAAGAACCACGCTCGATCAGGGCAATACTGCTTGTACTCAAGCCATCTTCTGACGTTTCGGATCTGCTCCCGGTGCGCCAGGAGGGTTGTCCGACGTCCCATTATTCGATACATCAGCCAGGGCCGGTCGTCCAGCGCCGTCTTGCTGCAAAGGACGCTTCATCGTGGGTGGCCGGTACGAGTTCCGGTTAGCCAGGGGACTACCAGCGCCTCCAGGAGCACCGATACGGCGAGTCTGGCTGAACTGAGGGTGAGGCATGCCGGCTCCTCCTCCCGGGCCGGCATTGCCCGGTCTCACCGGTGTGAAGCCGGACGTAGACGGTTGTTGCGATGGGGTTGGCGGGACGTGTTGACCAGATCTAGAGAGCGGCTTTGAGCTCGAGTGGTCTATGCCGGGGGTCATTCGTATGGATGGGCTCTCTGCCTTTGGATTGAAGGCTTGTTGGCCGGCTGGCAGCAACATGGGGGCGTCAGCATTGTTCCCCTGCAGAGCAGATTCTGGGATTTGCTGTACAGCACGTGCAGAAAAGAAGCCGATGGGTTCGGCGGCGGCATTTCCAGCCTGGCCTGGCGTAGTCACACTGGCATTTGCTGAGGGAGCGGACGGAGCGGAGGGGCCTGACGGGTTCGAGGGTGCGCGGGGTTGGTTTGGTGGTTGAGGTCGGTTGCCGTACCCTGTTGGAGGGCCCGGTCGTGATTGTGCTTGATTTGGTGTCTGAGGTGGTCGTTGATTTCCATTGTTTCCTAAATTTCCTGCTGACGTGCTCCTGCCCATTTGACGAGACGGTGCTTGCATGTGCTGAGGTACGGGAGCTGGGGCAACGCTCGCAGCCCTACTGTTCGAGTTGCCGTTCGTTGTTGCTGGGAGAGTAACTTCGTCAGGATGGTCGCCTTCGGAGATGGCGAAGTCCACATCGTCGAAGTCTAGTCATGTCAGCAAAAGAGCTCTGCGCTCCATCGGCCACAATCAAGAGTTCCCACCTTCATCCATCAGGTCTTCGAGAGATTCCGTGGTCTCTAGTTTTACGGGTGGTGCTGGTGGTGCCGCTGGTGCCTTTTCCTCCACCCTTTTGACGACAAAGTCTCGCTGTCTGTGCAAGTCATCTTCGTGGAACCTTTTCGGTTCAACCTTCATCTTGATCACCCTAGCGAGGTAATCCTTGTCGTATATGCAGTTGCCCAACACATTGCCAAAGTTCCTCAACGCCCTCTTCAACGCATCTGTGGTGCCCTCCTTTTTCGCCTTTTCAAACGCCGCAGCCTTGCCCTTGCAGTTCTCGATATGCCCATACCCAATATCCTCGTGAAACGTGCCGTCGCGGAGCGTCACCCTGATGATCACAGAAAGTCCGAGGCTGATCCTCATCGTCTGCGGGTGCTCGTCGACAAAGTCGACCTGGATATTCTGGATGGATGATGACCAGCCATTGAAGCCGAATACCTCGTTGGCAAGAGCGATGCACTTCTCGGCGGTGATGTAGTGGACCTTTTGGCCCGAAGGACCGGAACGTGAGGATAGGTATTCGGGGCCGAGCTGCTTCTCTAGGCGGCTTTGCAAAGTAGCGATTTCCTGTGCCGTGTACTCGCTCATTCGCTTCTGTGGCTCCTCGAAAGGGTTCACCACGATGCTGTGCTGATCGCCCGGGCTATGGTGGAGTGTGTCAGTGGACGAGACGCGTCTTGGAAGTGGCAAACATACGCGGGCATCTTGTCGAACAGGATATCTCCTCCGCAGAAGCCCAAGGGATAAGAATGCTCGAACTGGACTTCGGAGCTGGAACAAATTCCTTCGAGACGGAAGGCTGGGCGTCGTGGGCAGAGCAAATATGGGCTTTCTGCCTAACGAAGTGAGGTTCAGCAGATGTGTCGCGCGTTCACAATTAACGCCTGCCTTGACGCGTCGAGTCGAGCGCGGGAGGCAGCAATGACGGGTAGTCATGTGACCGGGTTATATGACATAAGCCCCCACTAACATTGGCTGGAGCTATCTGCCTGTTCCTGACAGGAGGGCTGAGGCCTAGCCCCCGGGGATATTCGGCAGGTACTGTCAGCGGCAAAGTACCTGAAAAGAAAGCGAGCGGGGGAAAGGGAGAGGACCTGGGCACCCGTGGCACCTGAACCATCACCTCAGAGTTCACTGCCGCTGTCGTCCGAACAGCGAACGGTTGGAGTAAGAGCCTCCACAAACCTACCCCGCTATATGCCGCCAAAACGAGGTTCGAAAGCTTTAATTTTCCTGGAGCAACCCTGGAGCAGCCAAACAGTGTGTGTGGGAGCACAGCGGGCGCGGCCAATGTCAGGTGCATCCCAAGTGCCCGCAAGGTTGGAGGGTCATCTCGTAATCGGTGAAAGGGAAGGAGGATCCAATCTCATCACCACCAGCGAGAGACGTGCATCTTCTCTGACGAGTTTCAGGCTTTCAGCCCTTTCTTGATTCTAGTCCAACTCATACAGAAGGGTTTAGTCTGTTGCTCAAACCACACAACACACGATACACGATACACACCCAAATGGAAAAAAAAAATGAAGTTGAACACGGACAGTCCACGAGAAACATCAGAGGGAGAGGGGGAGAGGAGGTCGGACTGCTTTGGTGTAACATGACCAAAGCGCACGAACAGGCAAAAGAAAACGAGTAATCACAATGTATTGACCAGACGTCTCATCGGGCCTGGGGTTCTCGCTCATAAGGTAGTTGGCAGAGGGCAGAAAAGAGGCGGCCCAGGAAGAACGGCGACGATAATGAGGAACTGTCTACGGCTATCCCGGGCTCGGCATTTGTTAAAGGCTGACGATGATCAGGCACGCAAAGAGGAGAGGGGTTGCATCATGATGACCACCCATACAAATTTGCCCGTACAAAGGTATCTCATCATCAGAGGGCAATTTCTCTTATGAATATAGGTGTTTGTCAATGCCAAACAGACAAACATGCAACCTGCAACAATGCTGCAGGCCTTTAGCTTCCTCGAGTTATAAAGGAGAACGCATGTGGCCATCGCGGATGTCACCGACTCAGTGGGCAGTTGAAACAGATGAGCCGTCTTGGATGCACGCAAACTGAGCGACTCGTGGGACACGTACGCTTGCATGGATACAACGTGCTAATACCTTAATTTCATGCTACACTAACACATGAGGTAGCCAACTGCTGTGAAACCGTTATCTGCTCTGCACGACTCAAGTGTGAACTCGTTTCTTCTCATAACGAGATGCCTCTCTCTCACACTCGTCCTCAATCAACCCACACAGCGTCTCCGTCAAGGGTGATAATTATAAGCCATGAGTGGACTGAACTCTCCCAAGCGGGCGGGATCATCGATTGCTTGCTGTCCCCAAGATGCTGTCCCTGAAACCTAAGAAAACCAAAACTAACTACCTACATGCAAAGCGCGTGACTCGATTTCCTCGTCAACCGCAGGAAGAGGATGGGGGATAGAAAGACCCCAACTCTCAACCACGAGAAGACTCGCAACTAGCGTCAGGAAAGGGATATCATCAAATCAACGAAAAGTGACAAAACGCCGCCCAACCCCTCGTGGTCCTGACAGAAAATGTGTCCGTGGAACCCAAAAGTCTATGCCCGTTGCCGTCCCATGCTGAATGAAGTAAAGAAGGAAGTAAGCCGTCGTTATAGTCGTCGTGATATGTTCAGTGGGTGCCGCCGACCGTGGCCGATGTCGCGGCGATGCTTATTATTTGACGTTCGGATGATTTTGTTCTTTCGTCGTTCCAGTCTCAGATTTCTACCAAGGTCCGACACGCACAGGTGCGCCATATGTGCCAGACATGAGCTGGTTGAGGATTGAGTTCGGATCCGAGGATTGGTTTCCGGGCTGTTGACCATTGGAGCCCCCGTTCGCCATCCAGCTGACGCTCGCCGCCATAGCATTCATTGCCGTGCCCATGCGTCCGCCCGAGATCTCGTGGTGTTTCGCCAGGGTCTGGTCCCATCCTCCAGTGTGCAGACTCAGACCGCCCCCGCGCTTAGCAGCCTCGTTGATGACCAGGGCCCAGGCCTTTGCAATCTCGTCATATGCGCTTTCCTTGTGGTGTCGATATTGTTGCGGCTCCCAGTCCGGAAGGGCGTGGATAATCTTAGTGGCTCCGTCCAGATATTGCAGCGAGACGGTGGCCTGGTTCTCGTTGGGAGGGAGATATTGCGGGGTGAAGTCAAGTAGTGCATCGATAAGAGCCGTCAAGGGGGCCTTAACCCGGTAGTAGGTGTAGTCGGCACTAGTTTCTCCGTATGGAATGGCGGCCTTCACCTTGTCCTGGTACTCTTGCAAAACGCCGTGTGCAGCGGCGACTGTCGGGCGAGGGGCACTGCTAACAACCTCCTGGCCGATGTCAGGGTGACGCTCGCAGATTCGCTCGAGAACGGTTCGCAATGCGGTCGGGTCCAGAGTCTCCAGGAGTCGGGGGAGGGTGAGTGGGCGGCCGACCAGTTCATTCGAGCGAACCTTTTTCGACGGGCGCTGAAGTTGTCTTGATGAGGTGGACGGGGAGCTTCGGGGAGAGAGGGACATCTCATCGCCTTCCTCGTCAGCCTTGCGCTTGCGGCTGGTGGCCATGTTGTGAAATGGGCTCACTGTTAAGGATTAGCGTCAGGATGCACGAGTCGTCGGGTAGCGGTTGCGAAACAAAATCGAGATTTGTCTTTCGCCCCATGCTACGCCAGCCCAGGGAGGGAACACAGCGACGAGGGAAATACTCACAAGAACGAGAGGGAGAAATACGGTTGGGGTCGTGGGGATGTTGGAAGAGAGGCGGTTGTGGTGACAACAACACATTCATGTTGTGATTGAATTCGAAAGATCGGGGAGTCGGAGTCGGGCGGGAGGTTTCCTGCTTTTTGACTCTGGCTGACGACGACGGTTGCGACCAAAAAGGACGACGGCGACGACGACAACAATCTAGGTGCGACCAGATGCTCGAGTTGCTTTGATTGAAGATGAGTCGGTCGGGCGGTAAGTGTCGGGAAGAAGACGGGAGGACGGCTTCTTGTTTGGATTGATTGTTGTGGGCTTTTTGTGAAGAGGGTGAATGTGAGGGGAAAGAAGAGCAGTTGGCAGAAGGATTTGGGCAAAGGAGAAGAAGGACGATTGAGGCGAACGGGGCGAGGGATAGCACCCGCTGCACACCTGAGGAAGCGAAGGGGACTGGAGAAAAGGGAAAAAAGGACCTTTTCCTCTTTCAGTGCCTGTACCGCACCTCGCGCCTTCTTTACAGTGGTACTAAGCTGCTGGGGACTAACCTGGTAGGCTTGGGCCTGCTGGACCTTGCTCAGATGGCGGCGTGGGATTTGTTGCTGCAAGCCTGCAACTGGGTCACTGGATCGCTGGAACCACCTAGACCCAGCTAAGCAACGTGCGTTGGCTGGATGGGATGCCCACCTAACCCACTCTCTGTGCCGAGTTGCAGGCCTACAGGCTGCCCGAGTAGAGAGGAATGCTCGAAAAGGGTTTGGGTACGAATATAGATCCAGAGATGTGCTAGGGATTGGACTGCATTCATAGTAGCTTGCAGATGTCCGCGTACTACTAGTAAGTAGAGAGAGGAACCTACAGTACCTCGAGAAAGAGGGTGCGGCGCCGCTGGGTCGAGCTGCTGCAAGCCGCCTGTGAAATTAAACAGAAGCGGTCAAGGGCCCGATGGATGCCCTATGCCGAAACAGCAGGCACCATCCACCAATTGTAAGAATGTACAGATACTTACGGTACCTTGAGAAGGCACACGACCACACCTTACCGAGGCGGCATTGGTTGTCACTCCTGCACTCTGCGAGTTGTTGTGACAGGGGGGCAGCGGGATGGCGGCCACTGGGCGGTTTCGTCTGGGCGACTGGCGGATCTCATTCGTCAGGAATCGCCCGCACGTGAGTGGATGATGGAGGGCGCCAATCCGGCGGCGTTGGCGCCTCTACTACTGGTGGGGGGCTGTCTCTGACTATTTTTTTTTCCCTCTCCCTCTCTCCCTCTTGAGTCGGGAGTCTCACTCTGAAGACCAGGTACCTTGGCTTACTAGTCACAAGTCACCGGTACAACTCTCCACTCTCTCTTCTCTTCAGCCTCCTTTTCAGCTGACTTTGATACCTCGCACACTCACCGGAAGTAGAGTACCTTATTCTAGGGTAATATCTCAAGTGGCTGCGAACTGTCAAAGCACAATAACCTTCGGTAATGATTGAATATGGCTTGTCAGACAGACTTCGGCGGCGTCGACAAGCCAATGGATGCTCATCTCAACTCTCTACGGATATCCAAGCAAAAAAGCACTTTAGGTAAAGTAAAGTAAGCGGGTCGCGGGTGGCCCCATTCGCATCATCATCCATGAACCCCTTCCAACCCCTCTAACCTTCTTCAGCGTCCCTTGATGGCAGAGAACCTGGAACTCCCCGGCCACAAAGTGGATGCCCCTCATTGTCCTTGACGACAAGTCCTTAGGTGGCACTCTATTCCTCATTTGCGCCGGGTTACATTGAGCCGCAATGCTCTCTTCTGAATCAAAACAAGACAAACCGACCCGGACGAGAAATGATGACTTACAAACACATCCATACGCATAATCAAAGGGAGAGCAAAAACAGAGACCCAGAAAGACAGAGACACAGATCTGAGGCCCGAGAGAAAAAGTCTCAGTCACCGCTTCTTCTTCTTTTCCCCTTCTGCATCATAATTACGTATCCGCTTCTTAGTCACACGTATAGGACTCAAAGTCCTGCCAAAAATGCAGGGCGCGAGTTTTCGGGCAAAGTGCCAACCTACTCGACCGCTAGGTAGAATCAGCTATCTGCAGCCCAAGCTGCCACCAAGTACCGCTACATGTCTGGGTACATCCGTCTGACCTTGACCCGTCAAGGTCAGCCTCGGTGAGCAGGCCTCGGCGGCGGGGTGGAGCGGTCGAGACCCACCAGGTTCCGCCCATGTTCTCTTATCGGCTTATCGATTGTGGTCCAGGAACAAAAAAAAAAAAAAAAAACTTCTGGGCCCAAGCCGACTAAGGGTCTCAATGCGAGATTCTCACGGTGGTTTCTGGTAACATCTCGAACTACCCTGTGTCGTTATTGGAGCGCAATCAGTCTTTTGAGATCGCATAGCTCACACAACATTCACGATGGCTACCACCGACCCAGAGAAGCGGTCCAAGAAGACCAAGGCCAAGGCCGAACCCGAGGCCGAAGCTGAAGTCGAAGTTGCGCCGTCACAATCCCCCGAGTCGTCCAAGAAGCGCAAATCCACCGCTGCCGTCGAGGAGATTGAAGTCGACCTCGAGGCCCCCGAACCCCCATCCAAGCGCGCCAAGCGTGCCCTGAAGAAGGGCAAGAAGCTCCCCGTCAAGCTCGACAGCGACGATGAGAGGGAAGCCAAGAAGAAGGAGGAAAAGGAGCAGGCCAAGGCCGCCGCCCGCTCCGAGCACGGCGTGTGGATCGGCAACCTGCCCTTCTTCGTCACCCCCGACGAGCTGCGCCAGTGGCTCATTGACAACTCTGGCGAGATGATCACCAAGGAGTCCATCACGAGATTACATATGCCCACGACGAAGCAGGTCGGCAAGGACAAGCCCTCCAACAAGGGTTTCGCCTACGTCGACTTCAACGATGTCGCGCCCAAGGTCGCGGCCATTGCGCTTACCGAGGCCGAGCTGAGCCGTCGTAAGCTCCTCATCAAGGATTCCAAGTCGTTCGAGGGCCGGCCGAAGAAGGAAGAGGAGACCGCTGCCGCCGGTGGCGCCGCCGGTGCGGCCGCGGCCAAGGAGGAGGTGCCCAAGAGCAGCAAAATCTTCATTGGCAACCTGAGCTTCAAGACGACCGACGACGACGTGTGGCAGCACTTTGAAAAGTGCGGGCAGATCGACTGGGTCAAGGTCGCTACCTTTGAGGACACGGGCAAGTGCAAGGGCTACGGCTGGGTTAAGTTCCGCGAGCCCGAGGCCACCGGCTGGGCCGTCAAGGGCTTCGTCAAGATCAAGGAGGAGATCGAGACGGAGGACGACTTCGTCGCCTCCAAAGATAAGGACGGCGATGACGAGATGGCGGAAGGCGAGGAGGACAAGAAGACAGAGGAGAAGAAGTTCAAGCTGAGAAAATGGTGGGTCAACAAGCTGCTCGGTCGCATGCTCAAGATTGAGCTCGCCGAGGACGACCAGACGAGGTACAAGAAGCGGTTCGGCAAGGACGCGCCCAAGAGGCAGGAGCAGAAGTCCAGGCGGGACGGCGAGGAGGGCGGCGAGGGCGCGGAGGAGGCGACCGAGGAGAGGAAGCCGAGGGCACCCCGGCCCCCGAAGACGGAGAAGCCGGCGGGCGAGCTCAAGGCGCAGGACGATCTCATGGTTGCGCGGTTGACGGGTACGGCGGCGAAACATACTGGTACCAAGATTACATTTTAGCGAACAAATTCAGACTTGTCGTTCATGAGCAGCATCGCATTCCGTATCTCATGTATCGCGATTACAGGCCGAACCTCTGGGAGAAGTCTACCTGCCTGTGCCGGCCAGTACGAGAACTAACACTTGAACGACCATCTCATGTATGGTCTTTCAGCTTCTCGACCTTAAATATGTCTGAAAAGGATCTCATTCGTTGCAGCTCACATCTAGACCGGGCAGAAAAGAAGCCGGCTTCGTCAACCATATCCTATTGGGTGATCACTAGACCATGTCAGCCACCATCTTCAGCTCCAGCTCGAGTGATCTTTACCAACCATGCTATCCCTGCCACGACCCTGCATTGAGCGGCCATGACCTCATGGTCATATGGCAAGAGATGCTGAAGTGATCGGTATCGCAGCCTCGTATTTTTCGTCCTGCTTCAATCATTCATCTCAGCCAGATAACATAAACTTGCTCAAGCACAACTTGACGACCTTTCTGCTATGGATATCGAGAGCCTTGTTGATCGTTTAGCCAGGAGAAATGCGTTCCTCATTCGTCTTGTTCGTTGGTACCGACGATTGCATCCCACGCGACCTCACGGCTTCACCGTCAATGCGTTCATCGTCGACGAAGTAACCCAGCCTGTACCGGCACCATACTTCCCCATACTTCTTGGTAGCTGGCGTCTCATGGCCTGTCTTATATTCTGCAACTCGATTGTCGTCTATTCTTTTATCTTCTACTCTGTCTGGTCCAGTCCCAGTCTCGTCATCACTTCCGTTCTATTAGTCCAGATCATTGCTTTCATCTTTAGGACCCTTGGGCTAGGAAGCGGCACATTCACAATCGGATCGTTGCTTTCTAGTGTCGGCCATTACTACGTAAGCTCTGCCCCCGTCTGGATCCATGTTCCGGTCAATCTACTTCTTAGATACTAGCTCATTTATTTAAAAAGGCCATAAGTTGTCTAGTCTTCGTGTCGAAGGTATCTTTATTCTGGCCTTCAATCTGGTCATACTTCTGGTTCATCTACTGCCTGTTCGCCATCCGCCGACGACGTTTCTCCCAAAACTATCATGAAGCTTGGAAACTGAAGTACCCTGGGCACTTCATTCCCGTCTTCATCGGACGGTCCGATTGCGTTCGTATTCCGCTTCCAGGTCCAGACGAACCTGGCATGGATGACCTTCAGATGTGGAAACACCTCTCCTTCTTCTATCGTTTGTACAGGATCGAGGGCGGATTCTCCCAGGTTCTGCTCCCGAAGGCGCTAATTAGATTCGAGATCGTAGAGGTAAGTGAAATGTCCATTTATTGAACAAGTCTACACAGCAAATGATGCGGCCGACGGAGTTTCCTAGCTAACTCACTAACATGCCATGCAGATCACAGACGATATTTACAAGGGACCACTAGTGTCCGGCTTCGACGTCCCCCAGCGAATCTTGAGATTGGTAGAGAATGAGACTCCGACCAGTGTACCGGCTGGTCATGATCCTCGTAGGGACATACGAGAGCTGCGACGCGCTTCTGTTTACCGGGATCTAGTACAAGCAGACTCGCTCAAGGGATTGAGGTTCGTGGTTGGATGGGATACCACCCTGATTTCGGTAGTCGTTCTGCTGCCGACTATCGTCAGCATTGCCACAGTCGTGGCTTGGCCCATTGTTGCGGTTCTGAAGTATGAGGCAGATGTGCAGACAAGCGTTCAGACTGGGGCGACTGTGGGCAGCTACATCGTCACGGCTGGAGCTCTTTTGATAGGTTTGGTTACATTGTTTGACGCTCTTGCTAAGTGAGAATGGAACTTTATTCACTGTGACTAAAATACGATGACTTTCGAGCACGAGACACATCAGCGTAGCGCTTGAAGGTTTACGGCCGCCCCAAAATGTCTGCTGTTTAAGCTTAGAAGACTAAAGACATCTAGCCATGGAGCAGACGCCCTTTGGGATATCTTCCGGCGCATATTAAGTAATCGATAGTGCTACTAGTATGCTCTTCCAGGAAACGCTTCTCCCTGCATCTTGATATTCATTGAACACTTTGAAAGAAATTGCATTTGTCATTCGCGGAAAATTGATGTGAAGTATAGTACAACCGTTACCACGACTCGCATGCAAGAGACAGCCACGAGATAGCTAGCTAAGCTGGTTTCAACATGGGTATCTCTTGCACCCCTCGCTGTCTTCCCTCACTGGTTCAGAATGCACATCGCATTGTGCAGGTCATTGCTGACAGGCCAATCATCTCAGCTATGTGCTTACGTGTTGTACAGTGAGTGATCAGGCTGGCGGCTACGACCACCAGGGGTTTTGATCTGTCTGCAATCACGTTTTTCTCAGACAATGCCGCTTCACAGACTATTCTAAACCACTCACGAACAACTCGAGTTGACTGTAAAAGTCGAGGAGTCCCTTACTGCTACGTGGGACCTGCGCGTCCCTCAACGAAGAAATCATGTCAGATCAGAGACGACTGCCTGATTTTCAGGCCTATAATATCGGATGGATCGCTGCTCTGGACAAAGAACTCACAGCCGCACTTGCTATGCTCGACGAAAGACACCAACAACCAGAAAACTTCATTCAAAATCAACGAGATACGAACAGCTACTCTTGGGGCCGGATCGGTGCTCACAATGTCATCATCGCTTCATTAGCCGAAGGAAGCTATGGTCTTGTGTCTGCAGCAACGACTGCGAACAGCATGATCCTCTCGCTTCCGCAGATTCGATTCGGTCTCATGGTCGGCATCGGTGCCGGTATCCCTAGGATAGAAAACGGTATTGACATCCGCCTCGGCGACGTTGTGGTTAGTCGGCCCACCGATGGGTCTTCGGGAGTCATACAGTATGATTTGGGGAAGTTGAAGGGAAACGGCGAATTCCAGCGAGTTGGTTCGCTTGCTCCTCCACCAGCAGTCTTGCTCAAAGGGTTAGCAAAGTTGAAAGCTGATCAGCGACTGAATGGCAACCAGTTGCCGAAGATCTTAGCTGATGCGCTCAAGCTCTTTCCACGGCTGGCCGAACCGCGCGGTAAAGACGCGGCATTCATTCATCAAGGAGCTCAGAACGATCGACTATTCGCAGCGTCATCGAAACATGTGCCAGCTGGAAAAGTGCAGAGCCCCGTACATTCGAAAGCCCCAATGGGCTTCGCTCAGCTTTCTTACCATTATCTTCACCTTTTAACAGTCTGGATTTGTAGCATGATCGTGTTTCTTCTTCTTTCTCCACGGAGGTCTACAAACGACAGAACCGGTGCTGAATTGGTCCAAAATGGGCAGCTCGGAGGAGGAAGACCTCAAAACATTACCAAGACTGAAACTTGCGTATACTGCAATCCTGAAGATGAACTCAAAAGAGATGATCGACCCGACGCCAATCCTGAGATCCACTATGGCATCATTGCTTCCGGAAACTCGGTTGTCAAAGATAGCATTTCCCGAGACCAAATCCTACAACAACTAGGGACAGGGTGTCTTTGTTTTGAGATGGAGGCGGCCGGTCTGATGAATGACTTTCCCTTTCTCGTGATCAGAGGAATTTGTGACTACGCAGACAGCCACAAGAACGATAAGTGGCAAAACTATGCAGCGATTGTTGCCGCTGCGTATGCCAAAGAGCTACTGTTAGTAATGGAGGGCATGAATGTGGAACAAACCAGGAAAATAGGAGAGATTATGGGAAAAGGTCAGTAGGCAGCACCTACCGATAGGCTTCATTGTTTCTCATGTGCAATTTAGTCTCTCAGATCGAGGCAACCACAAAGGAGACACATCGGAAAGTCGAGCAGTTGACCGCTGGCAATCGTTCCGGCAAAATTCATTCATGGCTTTCTGCACCAGACCCATCGATCGATCACAACAAGGCATCCAATTTACATCATGATGGCACGGGCCAGTGGTTTCTTGACACGAAGGAGTATCTGGACTGGAAGACAAATTCCGGGTCATCCCTATGGCTGTATGGCGGCCTAGGATGTGGCAAGACGATCCTAAGCTCGACGATCGTCAGAGATCTACGAAACAGCACGAGCATCTGCCTTTATTTCTATTTCACCTTCACAAACACTGAGAAGCAGTTGCTGGACGGTGCAATCCGATCTCTCATAGAACAACTTCATTGCCAGAGCAAGGCTGCTCAAGAATATCTCGACTCGGTCTTCGAATCCAGAGGAGCCAGTTCAGCACAGCCGGACAATGATTCTCTGTGTTCATGGTTTAATGCCATGCTTGAGGTAGCCGGCGAAGTCTGGATTGTTCTTGATGCGCTTGATGAACGGGATTTACTTGGCGAATGCCAACAAGGCCAAGCGCTTAAAAATAAAGGGCTGCTACAATGGATCAAAACTCTCCTGCAATCTGAAGGGGCGAAGTATCATATTTTGGTCACAAGTCGCCAAGAAGAAGACATTCGTCGTGTTTTGAAAGATATCATTCCCAAGGACATGCAGATTCCTCTGCGGAACAAGTCAGTCAACAAAGACATACGAGCATTTATCCGATCGACACTCAGGACATGGGGCGACCTGCCAGAATGGCGAAACAACAAGTCTTCTCGGGAACAGGTCGAAAAATACCTGAGCGAAAAAGCCGACGGAATGTAAGCAGAAATGTGTCATGTTTGGTTTTACTAGACTGATCAATGCTCTAGGTTTCGCTGGGTATCATGTCAACTTTTTGAACTTCGGCACTGCTTGAATGACGAGGAGCTCCGATCATCCTTGAACTCGCTGCCGACGACCTTAGATGAGACTTATGCGAGAATACTGGATAGAATTCCTGCTGTACATCAACAGAAAGCATGGAGAATCTTACAATTTTTGCTCCATTCGGAAGACCCCCTACGTCTGGAGGAAGCCGTCGACATCATCGCAGTATCTCCTGAAGCAAAAAAACACAATCCGAGATTCAATCCCGCATTAAGGCCAGACAAAGACGATTTTTCAATCTACTGCCCTAGCCTGGTCGTGTCTGTCACTAGAACTGTTGGATCCACGGGGAAGACAGTGCAGACTCTTCAGCTCGCGCATTTCTCGGTAAAAGAATATCTCCTCTCAGACCGCATGGAGACAAAGTTCCCTCGTGCCTTTGAGGAACGCATCGCTAAATCAGTAATGGCGAGAGTATGCCTTGCATACTTATTGAGCATTGATTATAGTCTTCTACCAGCGGAGTTTGGATCTTCGTACCCATTAGCGCCGTATGCTGCGCAGTACTGGGCTCGATATGCTGCTCGAGCGGATTCCGACACCATTTCTCATCTTGTACGAGAATTACTTGGTCGTAAGGAATGTTGCGGAATTTATTTTCAGCTTTGCGAATTTGATGTTGATCATATTCATGAAGTGAGATACGAACGCTCATATCGACAGGAACAAAAATTGAACCCCGATCTTTGCCTCGAAGACTACCTCTACGGCCGCGAATGCCAGCGCATGACAGAGGCTGACAGACTACCAGACACAAGTAAGAGTGTATGGATGCAAACGTGTTGCAAGCGGCTGTTTCAAGAAGAGATTGGAGGTCCCCTTCGTTTGTTCTACTTCTGTGTATTCGAAGGTCTAGTGTTTGCTGTGGAGGAGATTCTGAAGGCAAACCCAGAGCTCATTAACGCCAAAAGTGGAAATTATGTCACAGCTCTTCAAGTCGCTGCCTCGAATGGTCATACGGAGGTTGTGGTAATGCTCCTCGGCAGAGGAGCAAACCTGCATGCAAAGGGGGGACAAACCGGCACCGCTCTTCAAGCCGCCTCACTCAGCGGTCACGAAGATATTGTGGAAATCCTAATTGATAAGGGAGCCGATCCTAATATGCAGGGTGGATACCTTGCCACCCCTCTTCAAGCCGCTGCATTGAAAGGTCATCGAGGTATTGTGGCAATCCTCCTTGAAAGAGGAGCGGACTGCAATGCGCAGGGAGGTGTTTATGGGGCCGCTCTTCAGGCCGCCTCATACAATGGCCATGATGGTCTCGCCAGAATTCTCATTGAAAAGGGAGCAGACTTGAACGCACAAGGCGGGAAGTTTGGTACAGCTCTTGTGGCCGCCTCAAGCCGGGGTCACAAGGCCACTGTACGACTTCTCATCAAAAAGGGAGCAGATACCAATGCACAGACTAGTGGGTCATATAAAACCGCTCTCTGGGCTGCTGCTTCGAACTTCCATGAAGATATCGTGGAAATTATGTTCAATGAAGGAGAAGTCGCAAGTTTGTCTTCCACTGGTGCCGAAATCCTGGCTGATCATTGGGAAACCGTGATCGATGTGCTTTGTCGCAAAGGTGTCGAAGTTGGTGAAAGGGCGATGGAAGTGTTGAAGAAATCGGGGAGAATCATCCGCCAGATCAGCCTCATGCTATTCGGCAAGATATCTGATACGGACACAGTTGCATATTTCAGCAATGTTCTTGTCCCAGTTTCTAGAGAAGGGCACCTCGCAATTGCCCAGGCACTGATTGAAAGAGGTGCGAAGATTGATGTCACTGACGCCCACGGAATGAGTGCATTGAGCCTCGCAGCTGCAAATGGACATGAACATGTCGTCAAACTGCTCATTCACCATGAAGCGTTAAGTTTCATCAAAGTCGACTACAGATGCCACCCCTTCTATACTGCATCTTGCGGGAACCATGTCAAGATCATCAAGTTGCTGCCTCTAGACGATATCGGTGCAGACACAGTCTACCAGAGCGTCTTGGCAACACTTGAGCACAACTGCTTTGATGCGGCCGAGGAGCTTCTCAAGCATTTCAACCCCCGTCAAGACCAGCGAGTCAACATACCACAGAATGTTCTTCAAGAAGCTTTGCAAAGTGCATGTTACCACGGACGACATCGTCTGGTGAAACTAC
Source organism: Colletotrichum tamarilloi (assembly GCF_030869305.1). Lineage (NCBI taxonomy): Eukaryota > Fungi > Ascomycota > Sordariomycetes > Glomerellales > Glomerellaceae > Colletotrichum > Colletotrichum tamarilloi. The sequence continues at coordinate 1,286,087 of NW_026849385.1, forward strand.
TGCTTCAGAGTGGAGCATCTGCAAACGGTGGGAATGATAACGGGGCCAGCCTGCTGAAAAGCGTGTGTGCACCAGGATTTGAAGCCCTCGACGGGCTGCGAATCAGTTCGAGGGCGATGATTGCCGACCTACTTCTTCAACATAGTGTGAAAGGTAACACAAAAGAATTTACTATTCGTCCCCTCTTTCATGATTCATTAGAGAATATCATACCTCTTATCAACACTGTCGCCACTGTGAGAAAGGCGGAGAAAGGCTACATTGCATACACGGTAGTGTTCAAAATTGAGGAAGGAGGGAAAGTGAGAGTACATGTATCTTAGACATCTCAAAGGGGTCTGGTGCTGAAGACGCAGAGCTCTGAATACAACTGAACGAAACAAAAGGTTGCAAAGGAGTGTTGAACGCCCACAAGAGCACATAGAAGCGTTAAGGCTCTCCATGGCAGTAACGAATCGCCTTTCTTCGGATGATGGAGCGTTGAGTCCGCGTCATCCTGATGTACTACGACGTGTTGAGAAGTCGCCCTTATTTTCTCACCAAAAATAACATCAAAAAGCCCTTCTCAAAATCACATTCTGGTTCTTGTGTCCCTTATCAATAGTCCCTTCCTCGACTGATGATTTCCTTGTTGTTTTCGCGGAGTAGGATGGTCTACTTCTGTTAGTCTCTCCAATCACTCTTCTTCGAAGCCTCGCGCCGAGAAATCGTAACTCACATGCTCAAACTGCGCAGACTGAGAGCCCTTGATATCCGCAAGAGGTGCGTACGACTCAAGGATGCCGTGAGATTCCAGGGATTTGAGCTGCGAAAGAAAACATGTCAATAAACAATATGAGTGCCACGAGATACGACAGAGACTTACACCAGCCAAGTACCGATCTAGGCCGAGACGGTCAAGATATCTGCGGCAGAAGACAATACTTCCGAATTGCTCTTTGATCGTCTTGTACAGACGATTCGCAGATGGGAAGGGCAACTTGACTTGAGCAGGAGCGTCATAATCCAACTTGTATCCATAGATACCGACCTAATCATCGTTGTAAGTCTCCTTCCACAGACTCCCAACGCCAAAAGTATGACGCCAAAGTAGTCACGCAGCCAACGATCTTCAGGGAGGGGGAGAAACTCACATCATCATACAATTTCCCACGCCCCGTCGTTCCAAACGTCTCAATCGCAAAGATCTCCCCCTCCTCCATCTTGGTCTGATCATTGTTCTTGATAAACGGAATCGACCTGCCCGCATGGATCTGGTACCGCGCGATATCATGCGCGCAGATGTTGCGCACCGGCTTGACGGGGTACATCTTGCCGCCGACCTCAACCTCGTAGCTCTCCATCGTCTCCTGGATCGCGGCGCTGACGTCGCAGATGCGGACGTCGATTCCGGCAGTCTGTGACACATACACATCAGCATACGCCTCCTTCCGTTCCCAACAAGATCGCAAGTGGGATATCGTGAAGAGGAAGACTGACCTTGATCCCACTCTCCGTAGCATCCCTAACCCCAGCCAACAAACTATCCCACGCCGGATCAAAACTCATCGTAAACGCACTATCCACAATCCACCCGTTCACATGCACCCCGAAATCAACCTTCATCACGTCCTCATACTTCAACACCACATCCTTCTGCCCCGGGTTGGGCGTATAATGCGCAACCTCATGGTTAAGACAAAGCCCCGTAGGGAACCCCATCCCAGCCTTCAACGCATCACCCACCTCCAACCCCTGGTTCCCCAGCAAACTCCTCACCCCGCCCTCGATCCCCGTAGCGATCTCGAGCAGAGTCTGCTTACCGGGCTTCACCGTATCCTGAACCCACTGCCGGACCTGCCGATGAACCTCAGCGGCTTTACGGTAGTCGTTCAGGAGGCTCGGGTCCTCGAGGTGCGGGCGGGACTGGTACCGTAACTCCGCAGCCGTCGTGCGCGCGGTGTTCATATCCGAGTCCGCACCCGTAGCCGCAGCCGCATCCCGGGCTTTGGTGTAAGCCTGCGCCTCACCGGCCGGGTACGAGCCCGAAGTGAAGAGGTCGCTCAGCGGCACCCTCGGAGGGTCAGATTGCTTCGTAGCAGTCGCCGCGGCAGAAGCCTTCTTCTTCTTCTTTCTGGGCTTTCGTTTCTTCTTCTTGGGTCCATTATCATCGTTGCCATCGTCGTTGTCTGCTGCATTGTTCAGCGATCCGGTGCCAGCGACAACTTCATCTTCGTCGCCATCGTCGCCGTCGTCATCGCCCCCGTCGCCGAGACTGCCGTCCCCGTCACGGGAGAGGTGCACGCCGCGCGGCTCCCCGCCGGAAGAAATGCCGGACGAAGTGGGCCCGCCTGAACGACATCAATTAGCATGCTACCACTTGGTCATGAAGGCCAGTTAAACAAAGACAGCATTTTGGATTCATTACCATTGCCTCCTGGAATATGGTCTTCGGGTGTCTTTGAACCCATTTCGACATGAAGCCTGTCAGTCGCGAGCGCGTTGTGGAGTAAAGGCCAGCCTCAGTCGTCAAGAGTAGGTGGTGGTGTAAGTCGGCGAGAAATGGTGATCCGGAGAAAATGAGGGGTTAGGTGTAGGAGCTTTTTATGGCTGCAACATTTCGTTGGCGGTGGGATCCCGTTGACCTCGTCAATCGAAGGGCGTCGAATGGAGTTAATCCACTCGAGCATGAACGCAAGTCGTGGCGTGAGATTTCTCCTGAGGTGAGAAGGTGAAGCCGAAGTGGATGGCAAGACTAGACGACGTGGGCACCATTTCCCGAGACAGACACGGATCGGCCTTCCCCAAACATCGTTGTCACCAAAACTACCATTTGAAACCCCAAACCAAATAAGATACCAGTCTCGATACTCGTTTTTAGATCGGGGATTGATGTTGACTTGCCCCATCCCGTAACCTCTCCGGACTTGGGCATGAGCTGTTCAAGGTGATGCTGTGCATCCGAGCTTCTACCTCAAGTCATCACAAATCAATTACGGAGGCGGCAAATCATGAATATGAAGAAATGGAATTCCGGCTGTCTACAGCATTACCAACCCATCATACCCGACCCCGTAGCCCAAACCGTGTTTCCAGTTCATTCAAAAGAAACCATTCAACACTCAAAGCGTGACCCGTTACCATTATATAGTACAATTACATGGACTCCGTATAAACATCACCCAGTCATTCATACGCCGTATCAACTTCGCCTAGTAGTGACGATGACGCCTGGAGCGCCCGGCGCCAATGTCGATGCGGCTCATTTCCTGCATCAAAGCCCACTCGTTATCGCCATTCGCGCCGCTCATGATAGGCAAGGGGACCTTCGCTGGGATTGGGGGCGCGCCGCCATATCCGCCTCCAGGAGAGCTGCCGTACTGTGGTGCATGGTTCTCGCTGGGGTAGTCCCACGTGCTTGCCCTGGGGAGACGCGGTGGCGTAAAGTCGCTGCCATGATCTTGGTAGTTGTGCGACGAGATAGGGGCTAGGGGACTGGAACCCGCCGGTGATGTTGTAGGCATAGCAGACATGCGCTGCGTCTTCTTTTGCAAGCGGTTCCGACCTCCGCTCGGCGGTGTGCCCGGGACGTGGTAAGGATCTGAACCGTATGTGACCGGCGATGCTTGAGACTGAGGCCGACCTGCAATACGCAATTGCCGACGGCCAGTCGGGGGCATTGCCTGAGTAGCAGCTGGTGACGCTCGTGAGCGGACAGAAGCCGTAGCTGGGGTTTTGGGCCCCTTAGGCTCGGGTTCCGGCGCCCATGTGTCCATAGGCAAGTGGTCTGAAGGGTCGATCTCACGTCCATCGTGAGTAATGATCTTCTCATCGGGGTCCGGTCGTGAAACGTTGCTACTGGTAGCCGACAGCGATGGGTTGAGAGCATCGTACGAATCCGGCCCGAAAGGGATGCCAGAGAGCCTCCGATGGTCAGACGGAGGCGGCGCGGGACTAACAGATTTCCGCTTAATGGTATGATGCGGGTTAGGTGAGGCTCCCCGCGACCTCATGTGCTGCGGGGGCGGCTGAGGCGAAGCTCCTCTTCTATCCATCGTCATGTTCATTGGATTGGGCGATACACCTCTCCTAGTGCCGTGCGGGTTTGGTGATGCGCCTCTTGCCATCATCGGGTTAGGGGACGCACCCCGACCTCTCATCGGATTGGGCGAAACACCCCGTCCACGGTTCATGTCAGACTGAGGAGCACCGTACGCCACAGAGGAGCGGTGGTTGTATCCTGGTGGAACATAGGACTGGTTCGAGTAGCTTCCGTCGTAACCGAGTGGCTCACTGTGATGTCTTCCACGAGTTGGGGTAGTCATGCTCTGATCAGTATAGCGCCGTTGTTGACGTCTCTCCTCATAGATGCGTTCCGAGATCTCCTGCGAGACGCTGTGATCGACGCCTGGGACCAAAGAAGCTGGCACAGCGGGCATGCCGTGAGCCGTGATCTGCGTTCCACCCAGCTCAGACCTCTGCGAGGTATACTGATTCTGGCTCCGTGAGTGCGAGTGGTAGGATGCTCCGTCCATGGGACTTGGAGCGAAGTCACGAGAGGCAATAGGGGAGGCTTGTTGATGACGAACCATCTCATCGCCCCGGTACGGCTGCGGTGAAGTACTGTAGTGGCCAGGAGAAACATTGCCCCTGCCAGCGAGGACCAGCTCGTCGCCCCTGGGCTGGTAATCTTGCTGGTAATCTGGTTGTGGCGATGTACTATAATGACCAGGAGAAACGGCGCCTCTCCCTGCGAATACCAACTCGTCACCTCTCGGCTGGAACTCAGGTCGTGGGGAGGTACTGTAACGTCCGCCTTGACCCATATCATCCCCTCGGCCATAGCTAGGCTGCGGTGAGTGGCCACGTTGACGAGTTGAGCTGGCACTTCCCCTTCCGCTGATATTCAACGGTGCCGGACTGGGAACCTGGTCGTATCCCTGGTCGTATCCCTGGTCGTATCCCATTTCGTCATACTGTGGTGTATGGGAGTTTCGGCGCCGAGTCATCTCGGTCGACTGATGATGATGCTGCTGCTGCTGCGGTGGCGGCTGGATTTGCTCTTGGCGGTAACTTGGCTCATCGTACTGGGGTGCGCGAGAAATCCTTCTCTGAGCATTGCTCGCGGCTGTGTTGGGCGATTCCGGCACATCTTCGACTGTCGGCTGCATAGACCTATACTCTGCGTGGGCATCGTACGAGTGATGTCTCGGCGGCGCCGAGTCTTGACGATGCTCTTCAGGAGCTGGCAGCGCATTTGTGACCGCAGGTGCTGAATCGAAGCCACGGTATGTGGGGCGTCCAGGGTAGGCTGCCGTAGAAACGGACGCACGATGAGCCTCGTTTCTGAGTACATCTTGCCTCATGGCATTAGCTGGTTTGGGGGGAGTGTCATAAGCACCCCTCACGACCATGTCTTGTGAGTTTCCGCTGTTGTGCCGACTTCTGTGAGCGGGTGGAGGTGGTGGTCGATCGTCCTCTGCAGGCGAAGCATGGCGCTGGTCTTCCAGATAGAGCATATCACGCGGTGGCTCGGAGCCCTGACGGTAGTGAGCTTGGTTGACAATTTCCTGGGATGAGTATCTCGGGCTGTAGTCCCTCTCGTCATGGTGGGAGCTGGGGCTGTCGTATCGGTCCTGTCTCGGCGTGTGCTGCGGTGTAGTTTCCAAAGGTGGCAAGGCAGCTTGGGGGGAGTGCGCGTGCAAGTCTTGTTGGCTAGACCAAGCATCTGGAGCGGGGCTGGTGTTGTACTCGATGGCTTGCAACGGCGATTGCGTAGGTATCTGAGCGGGCTGTTGCTGTTTGGGGCCCTTGGGCATTGGTCGGGACCCGGAAAGACTGATCTCTGAACCTGTTGGCGTAGGAATGTTCATTTCTTTGGGCCCCCTGGGACCTCCGGTTCGAGGCGGGGTTGGCGCCAGATCCGGGGCTGGGCCGGCGGGTGCTTCACCCGTGAAGGGATCAGATGGCAACGGTCTTCGCTTAATCTGCTTTCGGGGAATGGTACCGCCGTAGTTCTCGGTCGGCTCTGCCTCAACTGGCTTAGGCTTCGCAACTGGCTTCTCGGGTTTCGGTCGCTGGTCATAGTACGTGATCTCCATGCGGACCTCGCCAGCGTATTTGCCCTTGAACGCCAGGTTGCGCCAGATGTCGTTCTGGCCTCCACCCGGTACGATGATGTCCTTGAGGTCGATCCATGTCTCTCCGATGAGATCCGTTTTCTTGTCGTCGTGAAATACGGATACCTTGAGCTGGTAGTAATCTGGTGAGTCGTGTACGGCGAAACGAAGCTCTTGGTCCCTGAGAAGTCAGGGTTAGCAAGTTGTCAATTGTAGAGAGAACGACTTGGTGGAGAAGAGGCAAAAATGGTTACCATCTGGGCGTTTGGCCTCCGCGAATATCTGTCGTGGTCCGCTTTGCTTCCTTGCCGAGGCGGGCGGCGCAGTAGGGATCTTGCTTTCCAATGGTTTTGCGGTTGGGCAGGTTCTTTGCGCGGTCGACAATAGCGACTAAGGTTCCAATCAAGGGGCCGTCAACGGTAGGGTCGGCGAAGATTCCGGCCGTGTGCATCCCATTGAGGGGGTGGACTTTGGATTTGGGTGCCGCCATCGCTGCGGTGTTTTGGCGGTTGCTGTTTGCTGCGCTGTTGTAATAAGTGGTTTGTTTACAAGTTCAAATCCGCTGTGATGATGTGAAGTCGAGAGAAAGGCAATAAACCAGGGCTGCTGATGAGCCCCAGAAGCGAGAAAGAATAGCTCTTCTGATAGAAGCTATTTACATGTGGGTTGAGGAGCCTTTGAAGACGGGTATCAAAACATTCGATGTCGAGGAAAGCAGATGTGACGGTGGAGCGCACCGGTAGCAAGTCGATAAACAAAAGATCAAGATCTTGATGACGACGAACAATGAGAAGGAAAGGAAAGCGAGGACGTAGTCAAACGTGAATCAACGCTTCAGCCGAGGAATGAATGACAGCGGCAGCGGATGAGGTGGAGGAGGAGAAAAGAGGTGGAAGCGTGAGAGAGTGTGTGAGATGAAAAGACACCGAGAGTGTGGTGGTGGTGGTGGGAGCGACACGGCCGGAGCTGAGCAGGTGCGGTGCAACGTTGGCGGGTGATGAATGATGTCGCTCCAGGATTGTTTTTGGCGGCGGGCGACATGGAACTTGCAAAAGACCATGCTAATTGGAGGGAAAGTGGGGCTGAGTTGTCGAGCCAAGGTATCTCGCCTCACAATGTCTTAGCGAAGCTACCTTGTTGGAACCTACACTTTCCTAGGCTTAGCCCAGGACCTTGGGTAGACACCTCTTACAGCCCTGGACCTGTCGAGTTTCCCAGGTATGAGCTGCTAACCTTCCCGTTTTCTGACTGCTGGGATGTTAACCGTCCAACCTCAGCCCTCCAAAGTTTTACTATGTGCGCCCTGCGTTTGGCCAGTTCGGCTGGGCTTAACCTGATGTAAGGTATCCATCCGTCAAGATGCTCACATCAAAGGTTCCGTATCAACAGTCATTGAAGCGTCTGCCAGGCGTATCAGGCTGGGTAACTCGACTGCGCCAAGGCACTCCCATCGGCCAGAATTCAGAGGTGGACCGCACTGTGCGTGCAGGGGCCGTCCCAGGGCCGCGCGTGTGGTGGCTGGGCGAATGAGGGGCGACACAGTCCCCACCTGCACTCCACCGCAAACCTGAATTGGGGAATATGTTGTGGCTGGTCGGGCTGGGGCAGATGCCACCAAATGCTGCAACCGCTTGCAACTGTTTCTTACCATGACAGGTTTTTTCCCACCTTCTCAGGTACCGAAGTCCTCTAGGAATCCGGAGCTCGAAATCCAGGCACCATGAACCAAACAAACACCAGAAGCGGCCTTGCCGGGACCCGATGTGAGACGACGGGCCAAGGAGACCGTCATCGTTTTTTTCGGGGTTCAACATGTCAAGTCAAGCGGGGTGGCAGCACCGAGTGACATTTGGCTGGTGCCTGGCAGTCTACATGCTCGGTACAGATACCTCCCCCAGACGAATGCAGATGAATGCAGAACCAACAAATCATGCCACTCTTGATTCGGCACTCCATCTTGGGCCGTATCACTCTACGAGAAATCCGGGAGGCTGGCTATGTCTATAGACGTCCAGGCCTTGTCTTTTCTCTTGCGCCCTCATCTCCAAGATTGGCAGGGCTTTCAATACCAGGAACCCCAGGGCATCAAGAGGTTGTCCTCGACCGCTACAGGGTTCATGTGCCGTAGCACAGGGGTACGCGAGCTGAAGAGCAAGGATTCGAGATTCCGAAAAGGCGCCCCTCCCAAACCTTTTTTCTCATCTTGCCGTCATTTCATCGTCTTTACCGCCGGCCGTCTCGCCTCGCTTGACGACAAGCCATGTCGAAGATGCTACCCGAGTTCCCATCAATTGCTTCCCGTGTCTGCTCCGCTGGCGGCAGGGGAGGGGTTTAAAGTGAGAAAGAGGAGAAGCCAATATGGCACTCTCCAACTGTGCCACTCGGATTACTCTACTTCTCACGGAATATCGAGGATTGGGCCCAAAGCCGTGACTCGCTCCATCGCCCGTGGGCACAGTACGGGAAAAACGCGTACGAAGTACAGCAAAGAGACCACAGACCGATGCAGACGACGTGGTCAAAAAGTTGAAACATGAGATTGAGACCGTTGCATAACTCTGCGCTGTCACTGCACCGCTTGCAGGCTATCAGATGGTTCTCCAAGTGAACAGGTGGTTGGTGTCTCGACTGAGGCAGCTATACCTACAAGTCTGACGTTTCTGAGCTATGATTGCCACCGCTGATCACCTTACCAGTGCGTTCGCCCTCGAATTTCCAAATTTCTTCGAATTCGACATCTTCGTCCCTATCCGCGGAGTTGAACGAAACTCAATCCGCGTCTTCGGCTCCAAGAGTACTCTATCCGTACGCGAGAACTTCTGCTGCGGACCTCCCATACAGGCCCTCTCCAGCTTTAGCCATGGCCCGCACCTGCAAGCAGGGTACATGCACATCATCCCGGACTGAGCCTCACTGGCTGACGCGCTCAATGGGCCCCAACTCGCCAAAACGCCGCCCCAATGAGAGATTCACAATGGGATCAAAGGCGAAACAAGCAGGCCCGTCAACGTGAAGCATTCCCCAGAAAAGCCCGAAACTACCAATCACAAAGGTTCAACTTCCGCGTTCACGACATCATCTCTGGCTCTACGGCTCCAAAGGCCTTTACGCCAAGAGCTGAACGCTGACGACTACCCGTCCTTCCCCCGCGGGACCAAAATAGAAGCACGAGAATTCACAAGAACCACAGCGGATTGATCGGCCCGTCACTCATCTTTTAAGCTTTAAACACATAAGGATGAATTCGCGATCTCGTCAAATTGAAAAGATCACCCTTCACAGTGGGGTCCGGTAGGATGATCACCTCACCCTAGGCGCCCAGATGCATCATGTTCTTCAAGAACTCCCCGTCGGCATATCACTCCTCCACATCCAAGACGTTCTGGAGACTGACAGACGCTGCATCGTATATACTTACATAATCCTCCGTGAGGGATCGTGGGATTGCGTACATCATTACGACTCTCCGCAATTGCTAGCCAAGACGTTCTAGACGCTCGTCCGTCCACGCAATGGCATGTAGTATGACGATGAGCCTCAAAAGCCCTCAAAATCCATCCTCATACAACGAGGCATAATTCAATTGTACTACCAGGTAAGTAGACATGCATAACACGTAAGTCTGTCTCAGCCCCAAGAACCTCAGACTATCTCTCAGAGCCGCCACATAAGAAATTCAGCCATGTTTCGTTTCTAGCTCCCAGACGTTTGGTTTCGTCCGCTGTCCTCGGGCCAACGGTCAGTGGGCAAAGTCCGTCACTTAGGGTTCTACTAGCCTTTCAAATAGAGGAAACAAAGGGCGCTGCTTGACGTTGCACAGTGTCCGTGTTTTAGTGCCCTTTTTTCTTTGCTTCTCTTGGGAACAATAGAAAGCCGCTAATGTAGTTCGTCTGGTCTTCTTCCTTTTTTTTTTTTCCTCTTCTGCTTTTGGGGGAAAAGCTTCTGGTGCAGCTACCAAGTCTCGTCTCACTTTCCATAGCAACCGACCTGAGCTAGTGACTTTTTCCCCCGCTGCACGCATCGTTGCTGTGGAAAATGTGTGGTGCGTTAACGGGTTTTGAAGCCATCATCACCACCAGTTCCACCAGAAGGTTTAGATGATACTTGATTGAAAGTCTGCCCCTTGCCTTGATCTAGTTTGCTTCTCTCCATAAACCCCTATTTGATCAGATTGAAGATATGACTCGAGGTTTCTGTTGAGACGGCAACTTCGCTATTAGAGGAGCAGGGTCCTCCTCTATTACTGCAGCTGGCAGCCGACGTTCCGGGTCTCTCCTCTACGGGCACAGGGAGGCTCTTAGCACCCTCACCTCTGCCCGATCACGGCTCATCGCACCCGAAGCCGAAGCCCAACGCGGGCCTCCCGCATTCCTCAGTCGAGTCCGATGCGGAGCGGGAAGGGTGAAGGGGGCGTGGAGGGCCGCTCACACCCAGGCACTCCGCAAACAACAATTAGGCAATCCCCGAGCCCCCATTTAGCTCCCTTTGACATCAATTCCATTCCGATCTTGGGATCCATGAAGTACTTCCAAGTCCCCAGCTCCGTTCAATAGTAACGATAGTTTCTTTCTGCTCGTTGCCATTGCCGCCCAGAATAACAATGCTCTCCACGCACTGTAATGATGGAGTCTCGGGCAAGCTTTCGAAAACTCGAAAGCCCAAAGGTGGATGCATTGACCTGGCTGGGCATCATCGAAGGGAGGCTGGGGACCACTTCTAAATAGAGTTTTTTTTCCACACATCACATAGTCGTTCAGAGTGGGCGTTCCCCGACTTTCCACTTTGTACGTAGTACTGCGGAGTACACTCCGAAGGGAGAACTTGGGCTAGGCTTGGGCTAGACAGCTTCGATGACGCGCTGAGCTCGTAGGAGGGATGTTGTCTGTAGCTCACCTCAGCTCATCTTCGCAAAGTACCTGATAACTCTGTTTCGTAATGAGGCTGCAGGTAGTTGGGCATCAATCCACAGAGGCAGCATCAACTGAATGAGCGTAGTTTGATAGTCACAAGAGAAAGCTTCGGGAACGCAAAAGGTTGGGCATAGTCGCCATGCCACTCAGCGGACTCAATTTTGGCCCTGATCCAGTTTCCCAGCGTCTAAAGACAGTGTCGTAAAGCCAAATTCAAGAGGCTAGACATGATTCTCCCAGATGATCTCCGATTAAATGAACGCTCCGTCCGCGTATCGCCAGCATGAGCAGGTGTGAAACGATGAAAAGATTCGTACCCGATCCGAACAATGTGACCCCGAACGGGCACACAAGATGCCTACAGAGAAATCCAAATGCGCCCCCCTCAGTCTTTCCATTCCAAAAGCTTGCCAGCTTCCAAAACGCCAACCATGTCGCCATGGTCCAAAACAGCCAGAAGAGAGTCCGAATTACAAACATACTCGCCGTCATCCGCGGCGCCTTGCATGCTTCTCACGAAGTCTACGGCACGACGTATCGTTGTCCCAGAAGAGATGGAGAGCATCTCTGCCCTCGGTACCAACAGATGCGGAATGTCTCTCAGAGACCGTGTGAAGTCCACCGTTGCCAACTTCCTAATGCGACTCGGCGATGCTACAGCGTCGCCGACCCGAACCCAGCCTGACGGCGAGTCGTAAGCAGCCCGGAAGAGGTCTGCGCCGACGCTGCTGTCCACGCAAAGGTGTTCCGAGTCATCAATGTCCACCCAGGGAATGGACAAGTCCAGAATTGTCTGAGGTTTCCGGAACGCGGCCCCAATCGCACCACCCGGATGGTTCTTGGAAAACACCTGTGCAACGCTCGGGTGCAGCTCCTGCGCGGCGGCAATGGCAAGCGCGTCGCCGACGGCCAAGGCGACCGTTGTAGACGTTGTCGGAGCCGAGACACCAAATGACGATGTCTCACTTTCGTGGACTGGTGCTGGGAGAAGGATCGTATCCGGTCGGAGTTTGATAAGCTCGCACGTGTCAGGTCTCGTATGTCCGGTGAGGATGACTAATGATGACGGCTTGTCCAAGTGTGGTAATAGGCTGAAAAGTTCGGAGGTCTTTCCGGAGAATGTGATGAAGAGAAGAATATCGTGTTTCTGGATAATGCCCAAGTCGCCGTGAAGCGCATCAATCGGGTTCAGAAACACGGATGTGAGTGAAAGGCTGTTGAATGTCGCAACCAACTTGTTCGCAATGTGACCGGACTTTCCGACGCCGGTAATGATGAGCTTTCCCTTTTCACCCTTGTGCCGTGTGATGGCCGCCACTGTTCTGTTGAAGCCGTCCCGAGCAACGGGGTCTGTCTCATATAAGTTGGCGACTGACCTCAGTGCTGCGGCTTCTGTCTTGAGAACGTGTGTTGCGGCATGAAGTCTGTCCTGGATTTTGGCGGAGCTGTCATCGCTCTCGGGAAGGTCGTCGGGCGATCCGAGGCTGAGTTCTTCCAATTCTTCCAAAAAGCCATCTTCTGGGGGTGAGACTGGTGGTGAAGGAGGCGAGGGAGGTGGAATTGAGTCGCAGTGATTTGCGCCGAGCACAAAGACCGCGCTGTTTTGCACCGGCCGGTGTTCCAAGTGATGACGTTGATCACCCATATTGATAAGATAATGTCCTCTTCGTGAGCGGTGACTACCACTACTAATTGCACTTCGTGTATGGGCGCAAAGATCTGTGTCGTCGCTCAATGAGCAAATCGTCAACCTCGTTATCGTTATCGATCAATGTAGACTGGGTATCCGCCGTGGACCAGATTTGTGCGATAAGCTCTTGCTTCGAGTTCCTGGGTCCGAAAAGTGATGGACACTTCTGCGTTTGAAAAGTACCGAAGCTGGGCTTGAATCACCTAAAATTGAGTCGCGGGGAGCAGCAGGCGTCAAGATCAAGGTTGTGAGAAAACTCCATGACGTTCAGGATTCGCAGCTCGGGGGATTATGGGATTTTGTCCGAAGCGCGCGGTCGAGTACAAGAGGAAGAAAACAAAAATGGACTACGTAAGTTATTGTAGAGAGACCGAGGACCCTGCGCTGAAGCGAGGTGACCTTCCCAAACTCACCTTAATTGCTGTCCCCTCCATTCGGGGCTACCCTTGACTTAGCTTCAGGCGTTGTGGGTAGCTCGCCCCGATCCGGTTCCTTGACTGGCCGATAAACCCATCTTTGGTGCGGCATGTCGCGCTTTGGAGGGATGGTTCTGCATGCCCTGCCTCTGGCGTGATCGAACGAAGCGCGGTGAATGGTTCCCGAGAAAGCATGGGTTGGTAATCAGATCCGGGAAGAATAGGCTTGCTAGCCAGGGACGACACAAGCCTTCTTCCATAGGATGAGGACTGTGGACGTAGATGGCGTTCCCACCGCTTCCGGGCAATTGAGTCAGAGCAGACAGACCGAACAAAGATACGGGCGATAAAGAAGCTTTGCCCCAAGCGCGATAGGAGGTCGGCATCACAAGCAGCCCGAGCCTGGTTCTTCTGGTGGGGTTCCGCGAGTCTATGATCCCTCGATGTTTCTCAAGCATGGATTTTGTATATCGATGCGGCCTAGCCTCGCGATGATGCGTGCTTTGGGCATATGCCAGAATCGACCACCCCCTTAATATGAAGCTCCGAGCAGACTTTCTATCGTTAATTCCCGCTTGACCGCTTCAGCTGGCTACCTATTGCAGCTGCCTAGCAATGCCGCAAAAGATTCTAGAATACGCTGTCTCGCTGCTGTTGAGATCGTAGATCGGATTTCTGCGGAGATTTCGGTCGAACTTTTTCTAGGGTAAACAGATCGCCCAGGGCACTGACAGCCAGCACCCTGGGCCCTGAGCAATTGACAAGACCGCAAAAGGCCCGGTCTCCGCTCGATGGATGGAGTAGCGATCCGCTCTCGATGCAGAGTATTTTTGAAGGTTGCCGTGACTCTGCAATTGCAGAATTCTCAGCTCTCAGTTTGTGATTTGCGACACAAAGTCTTTCTCGAGGCGCGTGCATCATCAGCCCAACGTTGCTGCTGGTAATCAGCGTGTTCTCTATGAAGACTGGAGAATTGTTTGAGAAACAGCACTTAGCCAATCAAGTGCCCATAAGCAACACGGTTCTCTAAATCTGAGTGTGCGGGAGTTTAGGATTAGTATAACGGTGATCACTGGTGCAAATGACTCCAGAGCCAACCATAGAGCAGCATCAGGTCTGCGCATCGCCAGTGAAAGTTGATCCCGGACGAACCATGCCGCCTTGGGTATCTTGGGGGTTGCAACTTGCGGATATCATGCTGTGTTGTAAGAATATTTGATAAAGAGCACCTTGAGTCAGTTCTAGAGCCCCAAGGAGCGCAGATCAAAGGATTGCCGCTCATTGTAGTCGCTTTCACAATGCCTGATTCCTTGCGATTATGCAGCTTGGCGCGGCTGTCATCGTGGCCCTGAGCCTCAGTGCCCATGCTTCCCCGCGGCACGGGCACCTTCGAAATGCACCCCGGGCTAGTAAGCCGGAGATATCGTGTGGCCCGAACACATACGGACTCACCGAGGTAAGGTCAGCGGCCAACAGGGCACGCCAGCACGTGGAGGCTGTGACAACGGCTGGCAACTCGTGCTGTCCACAGATGTAGGTACCGGAAACAGGAAAGGCTTCATTTCCACAGTATCGATAACCTGCACCATTTCGTAGAATTTCCGATGGGGACAAGCGGTGTTGACAAAGGGGGTTGATAATCTGATTTGAGTTCTCGGGTGTCTGGCATTCGACGACGATCGGCGATCTGGCGTAGACTCAATCTCTGGTGCTTGCACAAGCAGACAAGCTAGGCAGGCGTATCATGCCAAGGCAGCTTATGGGCAGGGCTCCGTTGTGGTGGGAGCAGGGTGAATTGTTCTTTGAGGCTGGGCTTGAGCTGATGGAAAGACGGTAGATGGGTAAGTCCGGGGCCGACTTTCGCAGTAGTTCCAATTTCATGTCAACCAGCGAATGCATTGGTTCTTTTCTGGTGCTAGGAGTCGGCTTTGCAGATTGGACATGCATGACTTCGAGAGCGGGTGCAGATAACGGTCTTATTGTTTGTTACTCCCCAACCCCCACGATCCAGATGTCTGACTGTCTGGCTGTCTGACTGTCTGACAGAGCTGGGGTTTCGCAGGCGGTTAGCACGGCAGGCCTGGTTGGTTTAGGCAGTCGAATAAGAAGGACACATTGCCTCAATTTCGTCGTCCGGAATATGTCTTATGAACTCTTGAATCCAACGATATCTGGATCATGACTCACGGGCGCATTCGTCTTCCTGACAGCGTGTTCTTCCCGGAGTTCCTGGTGGGAGAGAGGGTAGGCTGCGACGAAGCTGGACTGCACCATAGAGTGATAGCTTGAGCTTCCATCAGACAGCGATCCGTGCAGGATCGAGCGGTGAAGACCAAGGTGTCGCTAAGGTGAGGGAAAACAAGATGAGATGGTGCTTTGTCCATCACTAACAATTTCGGGTCAACACTGAGCCAGCGATGGCACCCAGGCAGTGGAATCTTTGCTGGTCAGAAACACGGCGGTTGCAGTAGTGGGGAGGGGGCAGTTGGTGATCTATGAGATGAGAGGTGACGGCCGCAGCAGCGAGCGGCAGGCAGTGGCAGTGAAGCATCGCAAGATGGGATGGGAGAGAGAGACGAGAGCGGGATGGTGTGGCAGGTGCCCCGTGACATGCATGTTCGATGCAACTCTTAGCTGCAACTGCCTGTAGCTGTTCTCCTGCTGTCGCGGAAAGGTACCTTTGATTTACACCATAGTGTATGGTGACAGATGTATCTTACCTACGTAACCGGTGTTGCAAGCCCACCACACCTCGCGCGTCCTTGCCCACGGTTTCCCGAATCAGGCAAGTAGCGTCATAACGACGACCGGTCTGGCCACCACCAATCGCTGGTAGACAACCCCCCCAGCTTTCCCATCCCAGATCCAGTTGTTCCTTCCCAGGCAATTTGGCCATCTGCAATTCTTGCCTCACCCATCTTCTTTTCTTCCCAGGCAGAAAGGAGGGAAAAGAAGTCAACAACGACCTTGCTACACTCTACAGTGACCTGTTTTTATACAGCTGTCGATTCGCAAAGATGACACGAGTCTCCGTCTACAGCGCCGCCCTCGTGGCCTTTGTCGCTGGTAAGTTGCATCATCGCCTTGCGCCCGCCCTCCCAGAACCCAAAAGCAGAGGGATCCACCCAGCATCGTCATCGCTGTTTTTGTGAGCGCACCTTAGTTCGGAGGCCTGCGACGACACACAGCTACAGCAGAACGGAGGGGAGAAACGATAACAAATGCTTCCAAGGATGTGGTGGAAATATTGCGGACGATGCTGACTTTTACGTTCTAGCGACGGCGATGATTATTGCGTCTATTACGCTCCCCCACTGGGTCACCTACACCGTGACGACCGCCGAGGGCAAGGAATACTCAAAACACATCGGTCTCCATCGATCTTGTTCCACTGGGTTCGACGAACCTTGCCAGGTGTTTCCGACCGAGGAGCTGTGTGCAAATGGCGAACGTTATTTCTGTTCCATGTGGCGCTCTGTCGGCTTCCTTGCCTCCTTCTCGACTATTCTGCATCTGGCGTCCATCGTCACGTTCCTTGTCATTATGGGCGGCGGCAAGTACAAGCGTGAAACAGGCTGGACAGTTCTTGGCGGGCTTCTAGTGTTTGTTGCGGCCATCGAGTTCACGCTGATGGGCATCGTGGTAAGTGGCCTGCTGAATGCGCCGGGCACGAGAGCGATGCTAAATATCGTGACCTTCCTCACAGGCATATCTTTACGACAACGACGAGCAGTTCCAGGTTCCTGGCTGGGGGCTGGACTCCTCCTGGATCTTGTGTACCGTGAGCGCTTCAATTTCGATTCTGTGTGCCGCTGGATTGGCCATTTCCGCCTTTGTGCTTCCGCCAGAGGAGGGCTACGAGTTCCTCAACGACCCCATGCCGTAATCGGCATGTCCAACAATCCAAGACTGGGTTTAGAATCAGCTTTCGAATCGTCGCGCATACAGAAAACCGGCGTCTTCATTTGCCTTCAAGGGGGTGCATGTGTTTTATCTTATTTTCTTCCCGTTAGCTTACATGATGAAGGAGTTTTCATACTTGAAAATTTGAAGCGGCTTGAGATGATGTGACGAGAGTGGTGCATCTGGTATATGCGCCATATAATCTAGGTATACAACACAGAATACACGACTTTTACCTTCTACTGGACTGCAAGGTTGTGCCGAATGTCTAAAAGTGACGCAGTGAGGCGATGTTGATAAGCGCGGGCTAATGTATTCGGGACCCGCCGCATCCCCGCATCCACATACCCATCTCTACCGCCCAATATCAAACGGTGCGCCACTGCGAAACTCAAATGAGCCCATGCGAGTTTGTCAAACCTCACAGGAAACAACTGGCTTCTCTCAAGCATTTCCCGCTCAGAAACAACAGAATAGTTTCAGTCTTCTCAAATCTCTCGATCCGAGCTTGACCCCGCTTTCTTATCACCCTATACACGACTCATCACCATGACCGTCCCCGCACAAGACGAGGGTCTCACCCCGGAGCAACTCGAATCTTTCCACCGCGACGGCTACCTCATCATCCCCGGCGCCCTATCCCCGGAGACGGTCTCCGGCCTCCTCGCCGAGACCCACTCCCTGCTGGACAACTTCTCCCTCGCCGACCACCCCATGACGCGCTTCTCCACCGGCGAGAAGGCGGACCACGTCGGCGACGACTACTTTCTCTCCTCGGGCGACAAGGTCCGCTTCTTCTTCGAGGAGGATGCCTTTGACGACGAGGGCAACCTCGTGAAACCCAAAGCCCGTGCCATCAATAAGATTGGCCACTACCTGCACGTCCTCTCCCCGCCCTTTGCCGCCATCTCTGACCCCGCGTCTTCTGCTACCGGCGGTGCTGGGAGCGGCCCCGTCCGCGGTAAGCCGGCCGCCGTGGCCCGCAGCCTCGGGTTCCGGGACCCGCGGTGCCTGCAGAGCATGATCATCTGCAAGCAGCCCGAGATTGGTGGCGCCGTGCCCCCGCACCAGGACTCTACCTTTTTGTACACGGATCCGCCGTCCGCCGTGGGCTTCTGGTACGCTCTCGAGGACGCGACGCTCGAGAACGGGTGTTTGAGCTTCCTCCCCGGTTCGCACCGCTGGGCGCCCGTGTCGAGCCGGCTCGTGCGCAAGGCCGGGAACGCGGGGACGGAGATGGTGGACAATGAGGGCCCGCGGTTCCCGCCTGGAAATGTGTACGGCGCCGAGAAGGCGAGCGAGGAGGAGAAGGCTGGGGAGGGCAAGTATGTGCCCGGGGAGGTCAAGGCCGGGGACTTGGTGTTGATTCACGGCAACTTGCTGCACAAGAGCGAGAAGAACTTGAGTCAGAAGGGGCGCATTATTTACACGTTCCACGTCATTGAGGGAGAGGGGAACAAGTATGACGAGAGAAACTGGCTGCAGCCGCCCAAGGCTGGGTTCACCAGGTTGTATTCTTCTTGAGTGGAGATAGAAACTCGTGGGTATTCCTTTGATGGAGACTCAGTCTGCTCCTAATGAAATCAATAGACATAACATCCTCTATATCCTGACATCGAGGTGGTGTACTGGGACAGACAATTAAATAGTGTCACTATTTCTTCGACCCCGTCCGCTTCTTGGGGGCCTCCTCCTCTTCCTCGCTATCATCCTCGCTGCTGTCGTCCTCCTCTTCCGACGACGAGGAAGATTCACTCGAAGTCTCGGCTTCACGCTGGGCAGCCTGGCGCTGTACTTCACTCGCGTTGTCCGACTCGTCCTCGGAATCGCTGTCGCTGTCCGAGTCCGAAGAATCTGAATCAGACGATTCCTCAGAGCTCGACTCGTCAACGTTGGTACGTCTCTTGCGACGGCGGGGTGCCTTTTCTTTCGTTGTGCCATCGTTGAGCTTGACCCGCTTGTCAGCAGACTCATCCTCCTGAGACGCAGCCGCCTGGGGAGGAGGGGCAGTCTCCTCGGTATCGATGGTCATGGCATCGCTATCCTCGCTGTCATACAGCTCCTCCAATATCGTCTCGGCACGCATGCGCTTGATGACCCTCTGGGTAATGGCGA
Source organism: Colletotrichum tamarilloi (assembly GCF_030869305.1). Lineage (NCBI taxonomy): Eukaryota > Fungi > Ascomycota > Sordariomycetes > Glomerellales > Glomerellaceae > Colletotrichum > Colletotrichum tamarilloi. The sequence goes on from NW_026849385.1 coordinate 1,305,219, forward strand.
CGTCTGTAGACTTGGACACGAAGCCGGCCTCGTCGAAGCGCTTTCTCTTGGAGCCAGCGCCATTGCCGAGCTGCATGAGGCCAGCCAGTACCTTTTCGTACTCTGACTGCTTCGAGTCCATGTCCGGCGTGCCTACGGGGAAGCCAGCCTTGCCCTTCTCGGCGTCCTCCTTCTTGACTTCCGCCGCCGTCTCCCGCAGCCTCGACCGGGTGAAGCCCTTGAGGTCTTGGATGTACTCGTAAAAGGTGCCAATATCGCTCGACGGGATCGCATCGGCGTGGAATACCCGCTTCATCAGGATCGTTTGGTGGTTCTTGTTAAACTTCCACGACTGGCGGGCGGACTTCCAGGTCCTGAGGTACTCAAGGGAGGGCTTGATATCGGCAGTCGGCTGCTGGGTCGCTGGCTTGGCCGGCTTGTTGCTCTTCTTCTTGTTCTTCTTGGGGTCGACGGCGGTGGTGGTCTTCTTGACGTCGTCGGCAAAGGTCACGGACTTTTGCTTCCTCAGGGTCGGAGTTGCATTGCTGTCGCCGTCGGTGCGGGTCCTTTTGAAGGGGGAGTTGGAGTTGTACGCAGGGGGAGGAGTAGGCTGATCGAGACGTTTCCTTTTGGCGGCGGCGGCGGCGGCCGGCGAGGCGTAGGCGGCGTTGACGACGGGACCGCTGGCGTCCCGGTCGTGGTGTTGTTGCCCGTTGGGCTTCGATCCCTCGGCAGGAGCAGGGCCGCCAATCTCTGCGCCGGATGCGGGCTGCTTGAGCTTGAGGCCCAATCGCTTCCAGGCCGGGACGTTTGGTGCGGAGGACATGACGGGCAGCGGGCACACCCTCTTTTTTTTTTTTTTTTGCTCTTTGCTGTCACCGGCTTTGTCTATCAGATTTCCTCTGAAGGGAGGGGTGCTGCTGCTGCTGCTTCCTCGGGCCGCTGCTGGATCGGAATTTGCGTTTCTGCGCGTTTGGCCTGACGAGACAAGCAACAAATGCAGAATTGGGCCGCTTCGATGTTTTCCACGTGCGATTGGCTTATTCGATTGGAATGCTGTGGCCTCGTATACCGCAGTCCTATTGGGCGCAATGGATGGTGCTTGACACTTGAAAAGAGAGTATTGGGAATGGTCCCAATACTTTTTTTTTCTCTGGCTCTGAATACTGCCCAGCCAAAATTTTGGCAGCAGAGATGCGTTGTCGTTCCCACTGGACAGGGGTGCCCCGCTGCTCCCTAGTCAATTGGTGCACGTACTGGAGAGTGACGCTTCAGTATTGGTTCAGCACGTGCTGTGGTAAGCAGCCGTCGGAGCAGCCTTATGTAAGCTCTACGTCGTGCGAGAGTTGTTGCCTTACAGAATGAGCCCGGGTGCAAGGCATCCACTCAGCCTTCCAACCCAGGCCGGGAGCTTCCCGCCGCTGTCGTTGCCTCTGCTCCAGGCAAGCTCCTGCAAACGCGTCGACATCCAAGAGCTCCGCTAGAGCTCAACCCCGACTTCATTGACGACACCCACCTCGACCTTCCACCCTTCAACGACTCTTTCAAGCTACTGACGACCGACCACGATTTTCTTCGACTTAATTTGATCAATACAACCACAGCAATACCGCCAAGATGTCGGGTGCGTCCGCCCTACGATAGCTGGCCCCAACACTTGTGAAAGCCCACCATAGCTAACATGTCTTCCCTCACTCAGGTGGCTCAGCTTACGACCGACACATTACGATCTTCTCCGAGCAGGGAAGATTGTACCAAGTCGGTATGTGCAATCCTCTTCCCTACAAACCGATTGCCCCTCCCTGTGGTGATGCCGTCATGCGGGGCTCGAAACGACCTGGGCTGGAAGTAGTCGATGGGACTAACGAACCGATGCCGAATAGAATATGCCTTCAAGGCAATCACAGCCGCCAACATTATGTCGATAGGCGTCAGAGGCAAGGACTGCGCCGTTGTCCTGTCTCAGAAGAAGGTCCCCGTAGGTCGAGAATCAGCTGAGTTGCCCGTAGAGGGAGAGGAACTGACCCAGGTACAAGGATAAACTCATCGACCCCGCCTCCGTCTCCCATCTCTTCCAGCTTTCTCCATCTGTCGGATGCGTGATCACGGGTTCCATCGCCGATGCCCGCGCCTTCTCCCAGCGTGCCCAGGGCGAGGCAGCAGAGTTCCGCTACAAGTACGGCTACGAAATGCCCGCCGATGCCCTGGCAAAGAGGCTGGCCAACATCAGCCAGGTCTACACACAAAGAGTAAGCAGAATGCAAACTTCGAGGTGGCGGTGAGAACAGGAACTGACGAGTGGTATAGGCCTACATGCGCCCGTACGGTGTTGCGACGACGCTCATCTCTTTGGACTCTGAGTTCGGTCCTCAGCTGTTCAAGTGCGATCCCGCCGGTTACTACATTGGCTACAAGGGTACTGCGGCCGGACCCAAGCAGCAGGAGGCTCTCAACCACCTGGAGAAGAAGCTGCGCAACAAGGAGCACGCCCCTGGTGACTGGACGGAAGTTGTTGAGCTCGCTATCACGACGCTCAGCACTGTCCTGAGCATGGACTTTAAGAAGGGCGAGATCGAAATTGGCATTGTTGGAGGACCTCGTGCCGACGGCAAGGAGGGCACCGATCCCGGCTTCCGCATCCTGACCGAAGATGAGATCGACGAACGGTTACAGGCGATTGCGGAGAAGGACTGAGGTGGAAGAAACACATTCCGGCCGGTGGAAGCTGGGAATGGTTGGTGCGGCGGATACTCAGTCCAAAGTGACACTGATGCGTTGACAGGCCAGATCACGCATGAAGTTTGCGGGATATTACAGATGAGAATCAAGTTAAAAGCCCCACGAACCGAGATCCCCGCACACGATTGTACTACTAGCGAGCCTACCAACCACTATAGATCAAGACATTTGGAAGATACTGCCATGATCAATCCAACAGCTATCGATACGAAAGCGTTCGTGCTGCAATTTGTGGCTTGGCTGAGTGCTGATCGAGTAGGCATGCTGGGAAAGTCATGGCTTGCCCGAGGCCAGCGGATACCGTGACTCACGGAGTTTGCGCCGGACATTACCTTGACGAGGGGATATGAGACAGCAGAAAATATGAGCACTCATATGGCCCGGTCAAACTGTGGGAGCATTATCAAATAACGGGCGTCGGATACTCCCATGAGGCTGTCAAGGTGTCGTGAAACGGTCTCATAGGGCGGCCAGTGGTATTAAGTGAGTCGACTTCTCCAAAAAAGCAAAAATTGCAGATGATTAAGGACATTAATAATTGCAGGTTGGTCCATTGAGAGCTCCTGATTGCTCAGCGACCCGAAGTCAGAAATGCTGTGCAAATGCAAGGCCATGTTTCCTTTATTGGGGGCTGCAGAGTTCACGAGGCCGAGACATGGATGACGGTTCTCTAGGAAGATGGCGTCCCGAGTCAGAGCTGGAGATATCAGCCCCCAAAAGCTCCCGACCAGTCCTTTTCACAGCAAATGAGTGCCGTAAGGAAAACACCTCCCGAGTCTCCCAGTCAGCCTTCTGCTAGGTCGCAAAGGGTAACGGGGACGGGGGCCTAATGCGGGTGACGGTTCTACGATACTGGTTCAGCTGGAATAAAACGTGCCAAACGTGCCAGCCGTGGGCAAACGTCACAGTTTCGACGTTTGATTGGTCATTATCCCCGTCAAGCCACGAAGCTGTGGAGCAGCACTGCATGCAAAGCTCCAGCCCATTTCCCCTTCCGGCCGCCAAGTCTAGTGTGGATGCAGCTGAAGATCCACCAGCCTTACCTTATTCCGCATCCCTGTCACCGACCTGTCCGTTCTACCGGAGAAAAGACTCGCTTTTGATGGACTCGATGGAGGCTCGTCGGTTTTTTGTGGTTTTTTTTTTCCTCCGTCATCCCATCTTGGCCCCCCCCCCCCCGGCTGCCTGCCGACGAAGACCATGTGCTCGTTCCATCCCACCGTCCCAGATCTTCCCACCCTCTTCCCGGCCCAGGTCTCACATCCCATGCAGCCTTGTCCGGCCCATGTTGAGTGGCCGCAGCCATGATCCCGCATGCTGACCTGCCCACCTTAAACACCGGACTATCGTCAATTCTGATAGCCGTCCAGGGCTGGAACGTGGTCTTACAGGCTTTCAAGACGCAAGTTGGCATCATTTCAAGGCCTCCTGGCCCTCCACGGTATCCAGAGAAGTGTCTCTATCGCATCATCTTGCCGGGAACCGGGGGTATGCCACCAGCTTGGCTAGGGTCTCCGTCTAGCTTTGAGCTTGCAAAGCCATCCCAACTGCCAGTACCCCGGCGTGTATTTTCCGATTCGTCAGCTAGCCCTATCAGCGAACTGGGGGGGCCGTGGATGTTCGAACAGATGAACCAAGGGTTCATTGGACACAACCCTCTCAATGATCTCATGCATCCCTATGGGGCTCCCTCCGCTCGTAGGACCCGGGCATGGGTTCTGGTTCATGGTTCCTGGCGGGAGCCAGGCTTGACCTTGATTCGGACTACGCTCCGTAAACCTTCGCGGTTGATTTCTCGTGTCCTTTGGAGGCCGTCCAGAACATACAAAAGGAAAACAGCGTGGCGTTCAAGTTTGATGTCGATCATCATGCTCCATCCAGTGTTTCATGGTCCTCGGAAGTAACAGCCTCTCATTCGTTAATCTGGCACTAACTTTTCTATCTACTTTCTATTCACTCGACTTATTTCCTTCATATCAGATTTCCTCTGATTACTAAGAGTACTAATCTACCCTACGTACTATCATAATGGACGGATGTAAGTTGCAATACGTCAAAGTCCATCCATACGATGTGTTCCGGATGGCATTGGCTCTCGTGGTGCGCTTGTGTCTAATATTCTTGTTAGTGAATGACTATCGAACGACGAGAGTTGCCGAAGTGCTCTCCGATTTTCGTACTTTACAATACTACATCGCAGCAGCACCCACAGACCCCAGCAACATGGAAGACTACTACACAGAAGGCTGGGCGGCTTTGCGCCAATGCTCTCTCGACGGGCAGCACATTCTCAACTGCGCCGCCGACACCAGCGTTCCACAAGCAAGTGGCGGGACCCTTGAGCAGGAGAAGGCGGAGCTGAGGCAGTAGGAAACATCATTCTGGCCGATCCTTCGGCAGGCAAGCTGACTTTGATATTGCAGATGCTTGCTTGACGCGTTCTCCAGAAGACACGAGTGTCAAAAGATCTACCTACGACAAGCTGCTGCGCAGCGATGGGTTACCAACAGGGATGGCATTCTGCAGGGCGCTCGACCGAACTCGAGAAACCAATCGCATCTGAGAGCGTGTGATCAACAGCTAAGAGCTGTAAGTTCGGGATATACCGAGAGTGCTGAGACTGGTTGGGCGGCATGGACTAACACGATGACTCTAGGAGCTCGCTACCGTCACCGACGAGGCGATCTACAACGAACTGCAGGCATCAGATGCCGCAATGGGCCGCTGGACGGCTGAGGACCCAAGTCAACGAGCTGTGCAGCGCTGGCTCCGCGCACGTCGACCGTGAAGGCTCTCCGTCATGGTATCCATGAGACGAAGACTCACGAAGTTGAAACGACTGAGGATGTTCGATGACTCAAGACCAAAAAAGTAATGTTTCTTCTGACGGCATCGGGGACGACGGATCTTTGACATAAACGGCGCATGAAGGATACCATTTACGAAGCGAGCGTTTCGATCATGTTTTTTCTTTCCTTTCTTTCTCTTCTTTCTTCGGCGGAATGCATTATTACTAGCTTTTCATGGGCGGGCTGGACGCGCTTGAACAGGAAGAAGGTCCAGGCAGACCCAACGACTACAGAGAAGAAGGTTATGGTGATAGGAGAGAAGAGGCGAACGGTAGAAGTTTAGATGACTGAAGCTGCCTGGCGCAGGCACGTTGTTCGCTTCTACTGTATATATTTATTACACATATTCTACATGGATCGAGAATGCCAAACACCACATCTTGCATTATGCACCTCGAGCGAGACAGCGGTATACACAGATTTCATGCATGCACCTTGTCTCTTCTCGGAAAAAAAGCGGCCCCCAAAAACCATAGAGGTTCAGAATCAATACTTCGTTTTGCTGTGCACGCATAACGCTATGCCTGAAAGAGACAACACCATTCCCACCAAGGTTTCTGCAGCACATTTAGCCATCGTGGCCAATCGAAGAGGGTTTCCTCATCTTTAGAACGTCCGCACTTACCTCGACTAATGACCTTCTTCTCAACCCACCAGTCTCCAATGACAGTGAAGAGGAACGCCAAGGTGTTGACGATGGGAACCGTCAAACTCAATTCTAGCACATTCTCCGTTATTCACAAGACTCTTCTCTCACTATCTCTACCTCACTCCAGAAGGAATTGCGCTTGAATGAAGGGGGGCAAATGAAGGTACTCACCAGCTTGCCCAATGAGTAGGAAGAACCAAACACTTCCGGTCAAGTTAATCAGCAGCGGCACGGCATACCGCGGGTTCCGCAACAGATCGACGACGCCGAAGAAGGCGCCGTACACCCGGCTCCGGAGCCAGCTGTTCTTGACGGCGTCGGTGTCGAGGACCGGGTGCGGGGGCGGATTGTGGTCCTTTGCGGCGCGGCGGATAAACGGGGTCGTGAAGCCCCACGCCAGGCCGACGAGGAGGAAGCCGGCGACATAGTTGATGGCTGCAGGCTGGGATTCGGGGGCGTCCGGTGATGTCATTCTGAAGGAGGACGGGTGGGCTGCCCGGCAGTGATGTGTGTTGTGTGTGCGTGCGGATTCTCAGCCTCGTTTCGATATTTGGAGTGAAGTGTGGTTACATCAGCTGAGGCTCTATTGAAGGTTGATTGTGAGAATTGACGGGCAGGAGGGTTTCGTTTGGTTTGGTTTGCGATGGGATGCCGACGGTCCGGCGGACGGGGAATTGGGACGGGATGGTGTGTAGTCGGATTGGGGATGGGCAGGGGCCCGAGCGAAGCCTCAGCTCAGCCACGCGGCAGGGTGGGTACGTTCTTCCTTGACAGCCGCGCTGGGAGTGGTGATTGGACGGTAAGTCCGATCTGACATGGGCACCGCGGCGGCACTAGCCGAGCGGCTGACCTCACCGACTTCGTTCGATGCTTTTTTTTTTGGCGCGGACAACACTTACGCTTCCAATGACTTCACCTGAAAGATGCATCGTCACCGAGAATAGCCATCATCGTGAAAACGGTGAAGAGGCCTCTCACGATGCTGCAGAAACAGAACCGTCTGGCTTGCTACAATGGCTAACTTCTTCCTCCAGCTATTCAATGATCTAGTCATGATCCTAGACAGCTCGGGGACTTTTGGCAGCGCGAAATTGAGCTTGATAGGGTTGTCCTACTCTGTATAGAAACGGCTAGAAAGCTAGAACTCTCACGCCAGACCGAATTGTCTCACTCGGAAACAGACGCGATGCATTAGTCGGAAATTGAGTAGCCCCCCGCAGCCAGGGGGTTGTGGGCGACATGACCCGGCCTACGACTAAGCAAGGAGAAGCACGTATCTCCATCCTCGTCTCATTCGCTGCTGGGACCACGATGGTCCTTTACACGTATGCAAGACAATGGATCTCATCGTACGGCTGATGCGCCGGTCACACGAGCAGCATCGGTAGACGACGTGGAATATCATGACTCTTGAGATTTACTCAAATGCCGGGCAGTTAAATATCTCGTGTTTCCAAGCGGCGCATGGCCAGAAGTCGAATGATTGGTGTCAAGTCAACGCCGACGAGAGCCTGATACCCCCTATGGCTGGCTGAATGCACTAGCACATCAAACTTATTGAAACGGGTTGGTTTATTGGAAACGAGTGACCTGCAGCCCAACATGACTGACAAGCGTCTATCAATTGGGGGGGGGGGGGGGCGGAGTATGAGGGAAGGTAAGTAGGGCAAAGCGATGAACGTGATGGACAGGCTCCGCGGTTCTACATATCTATGAATCCACCCGCATCTCACATTTTCTTACAATTTCCTTCCCCCAGCGATCATTACGCAAAGATCATTGCATCTCCCCTCATTCCCTCCGGACAAGAAGCTCCTGCCGCGGGGAGTCTGTGCTCTCCGCAATATGCATATTTGCGTCTTGGCCCGGCCTAGCTCGACCAGTCATTGACATCACCAAACAAAGCCGATGAATCATCACCTCCTTGCCCTATTTCGCAGCCGCATAGCCAGCCTAGCGGCACCACGCCGTAATGCTCTTAGCGAACGGGCGAAGCTTTGTGATGGTGGGATTGTCTAAACCGCACGATTTTGCAAACGCAGACAGACTCACACAAGATGAGCACAAGATCAGCTTTCCTCACAGACCACAGCCCCCCCGCACATCTCGGCCCCTTGCACGGTCTAGAAGCGGTCTTTGATGCTATTTGCTTCGGGCTAATACCTACTTGAGGGCTGGATCTGGGCAAGCTTTGGACTTGGGGCGGTACCTTGCATTCCTCTCCCAGATTACCATGTCAGATTTCGATCTCACATTGCCCGTTTTGGCGGGGGTTTGACAATCGGATTTATTCTTTGGCGGTGTCAGATACCCATGAAATCAGCATTTCATCTCATTCTTGTCCTCGTCACCGGGTCAGGTCACGGCGAACGTCGTCTGGATGAAGTTCAACCAGCCAATGCACTCAATTGGTATCGGCATTTTCATAACAAGGTCCAATCGATGCCAACTGACTGAAGTGCTGCCGCTGGGAATCAGATACCTAGCCGTAATAGTGCATCGAGCATTAAGTCTTCCTTTCTTCTTCCGTTCAATTAATGACGATAGTATTTGGTCATGACGACAAGGTTGGGCGGCCGAGAAGCGCAGCCTAAATGAGATCGATCTACCTACATGCTTCCCACCGTACCTAGCATGGTGGTTTGAGCCTCGATCAAGCAAAGAGCGGTTCCAGATTGGTTCGCTTTGAGGTTACCCAAGCTCCAAGCTCCTGCAAAGAGCCGCTGCATCTCGAACACCCGCCTGATCACTTCCTCAAAGAACCTCTGCCCGGAGTGTTTGCTACGCTTCCTTCCCCTTGCTATGCCGTTTTCCCACTAGCATCATCGATCGATCTGACTTCATCCCTCCTCAACGACCGGAAGAATACCTAAATGGGAGGGGCGGCGGCGGACGGACAGGCATGAACCGAATTCCCCTAGTGTCGTACGTCCCTTTGCTCTCCCCCACCCCCGCGTCTCCCGTTAAGTGTAAAGTGTAACGTCGTAGGGGATTGTAGGGCTGGCACTGCTGTTTCCTTAACCAATACCACCAACCATGTTAACCACACGAAGCAGCGACCTTGAGGATGTCACCGTGTCACAGTCAGTAGTTTGTTCTTAGACCGGTCTATCATCTTTCTTCCCGCCCCTCCCCCACAACTTTCGCCCCGGCGCCGGCCCCCTTTCACAACGTGTGCCTCTTTACGGAAAGTCATGTCTAAAACCCCCTTCCAGGCACGCAAAGTACGACCGCTTGGGCGTAGCGGAATAAGGAACATGCAACACCATTCAAGCCACGACGCACCGACCTGGATCATCTCGATCTCGCTCAGTCTGCTGGGACGATGTTCTTCTTCTATGGACATACTACTAGAAGGAAAACCAAGGACGTCATGACTTTTCCTCATCAATGATCGAAAGGAGGAAATGTCACTCGAGTACGAGGGAGCTTCCGGCACTAGGTCCATACAGTTCAGACCGCTCGGTCGTTGGCCCGGTAGCCTTGCCGTAGCTCAGATGAGTTGATTCCACGTCTTGCTTCTTTCCCTTATGCAAAGGGGGTTGGAGTAAGATGTATCTTTTCACAAGTTCCGTATTTGATTATTTGGGTACCATGGGCAGTTTACCAATGTCGAAGTGAAAAGGCTATGTACATGAGGGGTAGATTCGATGATGACATGAATTACGTCGAAGTTGCCCGCTCCAACACATGGGGATAGCACCACGAGCTCTGATGGCGGTCAGGGGATTGAACTGAAGCCTTGCTTTGTTTGGGTGTGTTTGTTCTCCTGCAGCTCGAGCTCGACTAGGTCACAAGATTCCATCTCGATTAGCCCAGAAGTTGTATAAGAAGGAGGGAATCCGACACCTCTGGAACATATCTTTTCTCTTCTCATCATCACAACAACGAGCAATCAAACAATTTCATCATCTACCAATAGCTTAACAGCAAACTACCAAGTTTCCCAACTTCAGTCACCAATCACCAACCTTCAACATGCCTACCGAAGCTCAGATCGCCGGCGGCCACAAGGCCAACATCAACAACCCCAACACGTCTGAGGAGTCCAAGCAGAACTCCAAGAAGATTCTCGAGAACGAGTTCAACGGCGGCGATGTCCCCAAGGCTGGCGACAATGAGGAGAAGAACCCTGGCAATGTTGCCGGTGGCCTCAAGGCGTGAGTATTCTTCCCCATGCTAGTACCTCGGACTGTTGCTAACATGTCAATCCCAGTACCCTGAAGAACCCCAACGTCTCCGATGAGGCCAAGGAGTCCGCCAAGGAGCGTCTTGACAACATGTAAATGATGTTTATGAACCGATACCCACCTTATCGCTTGGGATGGAGCTGGCTAGCGAATATGAAAGAGTCAAGCGTTGTATCTTAGTCAATTAGTCTGGCGCATGCAGGCGATAATGAGAACACTGTCAAACTCAACAGTCTCTTCATGTCAAAAACTCACAGTGACATGTTTAATAGCAACCATAGTACTAATCATGTGGCCAGTACATTCACAGTTGCTTTATATGATATCCAACGTTGGGCTCACCAAATTCGCCATGCATCACATTAGGTATTCATTGAGTTGATTAAACTCATTACCTCATCCCGCCCATTTCATTGTAACCCTGAAATGGTATACTACAACTAAACCGGTATGGTTTCTGATGGTGGTGAGACTTTGTCCAGACCAGCCTTGTAGGTAGTTAAAGATGTTAATTTATTTTTGTTCACTATAACAATGTGTACCGATGCGAGTATGCTCATGTGGTTACGGCCTTAAACGAAGTCCTTTTAGCTTTAGATCGCGACTCGGGGGGGGTTTTTTTTTTTTTTGCAAGGATATGTATATATAATACCGATTGGTATCTCCCGTCTGTCTTCTTGCTTAGAAATTATTGCGGCAGGTGGACCAGTCGCAGAACAATCTAGACTCACGGATTAAAACAGCAAGGCTTGGGTAGCGAAAAGGCATGAAAAGTGTTATCTAGTACATTCATCTAATAGTCAAATTACAAGTCTATAGCTCTACATATGTGCAGGTAATATCTAATACAATCACATGCCCGGAGCCGCAAACTCAACGCCTTTGAACCCAAACGCCCTCTTGGCGCTCAAATACAACTCAAAGGCTCCAAGCTTGAGCTCCACCCTCAAGAAGCCGATCCACGCGGACATGAGGCGGAAGGTATTCGGCGGCCACAGCAGCGATCCCCGTTGCTTCAGGTCCTCGAGCTGCTCCTCAAAGACGGTCCGCGTGCAGTACCGAGCGAGGATCATGAAGGAGCGGATGGGACCCTGGCGGGTGTGCAGGTTCTCATCCAGACTGCGGGTGAGGTCGTTGGTCTTGAGGATGAGGAGGATGATGCGCGGGACCTGGCCGAGGAGCTGGACGAGATCGACAATCAGGCCTTCCTGCAGTGCGTCGCCCATCTCCTTCTTCTCGTCGTCGGTGCGCGTCTGCAAGACGGAGCCCTCGCTGTTGAGGACGCTCCAGTCGCGGCCTGTGATGGCGGAGGCGAAAAGGGGGAACTGCTCGTCGTTGATGTTGGCCACCTCCTTGGCATACTTGCGCATGCGCTTCATGTCGCCGTCAATGACAGCGAGCCACATCTTGGCGTAGGAGCGCTGCAGGTCGCGGGGGATTTCGCGGTAAAGGCCGTGGTCGTAGAGAATGATGTCAAAGTTGTGCCCGCCTCGGAGGCCGCGCCTAGACTCGTTCTTCCGAATGGCCAGGTTGCCGCCGTGGGGATCGCAGTGCAAGGGTGCATCGTGGCCAAAGATCATTTCGTTGAAAACGCGAGCGAGACAGGCGGAAACCTCGTCTCGGTCAATACCGTTGGCGTCAAGGTACTCGAGGTCGTCTAACCGGTGTCCTGATACCCGCTCCATGACCAGTATGCGCTCCTTCGACCAGAGAACACCAGGAACGACTAGGGGGTGCTCAGGCAGCTTGGCGAAATGTTCCCTCGTACGATTAGCATTATGCTCTTCTTCTCTGAAGTCCAATTCCTTCGGCAGCGAGATATCCATCTCTTTGGAGAGCCATTCCAAATCGTATTCCGGGAAGAAGCGCTTGAGCGTAGAGAACGTGAAACGTGTCAAGGCAAGGTCGAGTTGAGACCACTGGCCAAGTCCTGGGTGCTGTACTTTGACAGCCACAGGCATTCCGGTGTCCTTCACTGTAGCGGTGTGTACTTGAGCAAGAGATGCAGCACCAATCGGTTCGTTTGAGAATTCGGAGAAGTAGTCCCAGAGCTCTTTTCCAGTATCCTTGCGGAACATTTCCTCAATTGACTCGAAGGACGATACGGGGCACTTGTCTTGTAGTGGGATGAAGGTGTTTGTCCACTCTTGCGGGAGGAGGTAGTTCATCGCACTCTTGATGGTGTATTAGTTTCCAGAACTACAAGTATAAGAATAGGGGGACTCTCACAAGGTGCTGGCCCAACTTGATGAAGATCCCGCCGTTTTTCTCCAAGACCTTTAGTGTTCGATCGGCGCATCGCTGGTGACAGTCTTTCAAAATTTTGTTTGCTAATTCGGGGTCGTCAATCGTTTCTTTCTGGTTGAGAGTCGTTCGGTAGCTGCAATTGTATTAGCAAAGACCACTCCGAGGGTGTACTTCTTTGAGGAATATTCTCCTTACTCATTAATGCATACTGCGAGCGCAGCCGCAACACGGCCTGCTCGCTCTGCCGCATCGTAGCCGTACTTGATGTCGTCGCCCAGCGCAAGGACACCTGCTGTCGCAACGCCACCGCCTGAAGCAAGAAGCCACACGCGACCACCCTTCTTACCACCGCCAGTCCTCGGTGTAGCCCGGTTGATCGCGGTCTTCGTGGTCGTGGAAGAGAACCCGCGTGCGGTGTTGCTAAATCGTTGCTGTTGTTGCTGTTGTGTCCGGCTGGACTCCTGCGCCAACGGGCCTACACGACAGTTGGAGCATGTCCATGGCCGTCGAGTGGCAAGCCGGCGCAATGGGAGCGAGAAGGCGGTGAAGGCTTTCATCTGGACTCTGGCCGACTGCCGCCGACGATAAGACAAACAGGAGAACTGTCTGCGCCGATGCTCATTCTACGAGTTTATGTTGGGATTCCGTGTTTGCTTTTGCATGCAAACAGGCGTGTCTCGATATGGACTTTCCCAACAGTCGCTACAGATAGTGGAGTCGGTTTTCAAGGGATCGAGTCGCTTTGGGGGCGGTCCAGAGCCAATTAGTCGAATGTCATGTCGTCAGTCAACTCTTCTGGACTTTTTTTTTCTCTTCCTCTATCTTTCTGGCCCTGGGCCTGCGCCTGCCATATCGTTGGGGTCTAGGGGAACGGTGGCGCTCTTGACGGTCGCTTTCATTCGTCGAGCGCCACGTTTATCCTTACCTCGGGGCCCGTTCGGAAACCGCCGGGACAGAGGTCCAGCCCAAAAGACCGTAATTAACTGTTTCTGTATGATCCGTCACTGGACCGGGAAGGGACCCTCCAAAAGTGGATTTCACGTGTCACCGCTCTAAGCCACATGTGTTGTGGCGCAAAACATCTTTAGTTCAACCGCGTTCAGGTCGCGTTCAATGACACCTTCCCGCGCCGTGATTCAATTAAGCAATCTGCCAGAGGCGACAACTGCAACTACAGCCTCAGCTCCAGACTTCGGCACATTGGAATAGCACAACCAACAACCAACACTAATCTTTGCACTCAAGCATTATTCATTCGATCGCGATATCAACTCTATGCAACAGAACAAGACATCAGACGTCAGCCAAAGCTCCGAAATGTTCTCCGTCGCCGGACCCGTACCCATCTTCAGCGACCGGACGTGGGATTTCAGGCCCACGGTCCCATCGCCTCTTTCTTCATCGCCCATTCGCGCGTCATCACCCCTCTCGCCCATCAATGACAACACCGTACGCCACACACAATCCTCGCCTATTCCTCAACCAAAGTTCAAATACGCATCAAGAGCTACGAAACCGAACCCGATAGTTCGGAAACGCGAAGAAGCGCAGGAGAGCAGGAGGAAGCTGTTCCTCCAAAACGTGAGGCAGCGCGCGGATGATCGTCAATACCAGCGGCGGGACATGGAGGGCACTGTACGTGAAGGTTTTGCTACTGACTGTGATACGGCCTACTGACGTATCCGACAGCTTCTCAAGTCTGACTGGGATCGCGACATGCGGCAACGGCATTATGCCAAGCAAATTGAAGGCAACGCGGTGTTTTCCGAAGCGGATATCGAAGACGCGGCAGCTGTTCTCCAAGATCGCGCGCAACGAATCCCTGATGACACTGACGATATGATGGTTGATGCCATCGCCCAGGAGGAGCAGGACGAGCTCGATGCGTTATTACTCTCCTACGACCAGTCATCTGATGTGCAGCCCGAGACTGGCTCCTCGCAAATGATGCAGTCAGATCCATACGGCCTGTCAGACGACGAGGATTACGACTCGTTATTCATGAATTTGGTATCACAGGAAAGCAGTCAGCCAGACGCGTCCTCGCAAGATATGGACATGTCATGAAAATATGGCGTTGATTACGGCTGGTCTATTTGCTTTGCGGCGTTTATACGAGACTATTTGGCTTTCGGGGTCTGGGGGTTGCTATTTGGCGTCTGGCATTGAACAGCGGTCGGAATATGCCACGAATGGCTACTGTGTGTATGCAAGCTCACGGGACAAGGCACCGGTTGTGTAGGAACATATTTGACGGGACTTCCATTGGAATGTCCGATTATTGGGGATTACAGCCCTCGTCTGCACTGAAAGCTTCTTGCGCTGATGGCATATCACCGACCAAATCAGACGGAGGTGAGCCAGCAGCTTGCATCTGTCTCCTATTAGCGCGTGAAGATCCAAATTTGGAGAGGTTCCAACCTTTTGCATCCTGTCCACAATGTACTCTCTGTCCGCCGCGTTGGAATCGGCGTACGTCTTCTCCTCGAACTTGGCCACGATCTCCTTGACTAGCGCTTGTTGCTCCTCGTACCGCTTGAGATCCTCTGCTGGCGTCTTTTCCTTGTTCTTTGCTAACCACTCGGGAAACTTGTCGTTGAGCTCCTTCATAGGCTCGTACAGGATTTCTTTGTTAGTGAGCTGCTCCATCATGCCCATGAGCATCTTTGAGAACTCCTCCTCGTTGCCACCGCCGCCTTCGAGGTTGCCCTCTCCGAGTTGCTTCATCATCTCTGCGAGGAAATCTTCGGTAGATGACTCTGCCGCGGCTGCAGTCGCCTGTTGTCCTGATGCTTGCATGCGTTCCATGGTCTTCTTGATAGTCTCCTGGAAGGAACCGTCGGCAATGGGGTCGGAAACGGGAACTTTGCTTGAAGATGAGGCTGACGCTAGCGGTGTCGGCGCTTTTGCTCCGGTCGTGCCTTCGGCAAGGTTTTCCGTTCCTGCCGCAGCTTCACTAATCTGCTTAAACACGTTGTCGAATTGCGCTTGCATCTCGGGCTATGGTAAATGGTTAGCAATCGTATCTGAGTCGGCTGGCAGTGGAAGTCTCCCACATTCTTCTCAAATTCTCCAATCAGGTCAGCCATGCCGGCTTGGAGCTGCTTAGCGAAATCGTCGGAAGATAGCATCTCTTCCAGTGTCTTATCCTCAGAATCATCTTCCACAGCTGTCGCGGGTCTACCTGGCCCAGCCGCGGTGGTTCTCGCAGCTGACGCAGCAGGTTGTGCTGTTTTCTTCGGTTCCACATTCACGGCAGCAAAGTCATCGAGCATGTCTAGCAGAGTCAGTATATTCCAAAAGGCCGCAGAGGGTTCCCTATGGCAGGCGCACCATCCAAGTCGTCCAAGTCGTCTTCATCGGGATCAGGAACATCCTCAACGACAGTTGTAGGCTTCGTCTCTTCCACTGGCGGTACCACGGGTTTCGCCTCGGCATTGCCGGCGCCGGCTGCGCTACCATCCTTCTCCATCTTTGCAGAGTGCCTCAAGATGCGATTCCCAAACACGATGCGTGCTGCAGTAAATCAAAGGCGCTTGGGTTCAGTCTTGACAAAGGTAACTTGCAGTGCGCATTGGTATAGAGGCGACAGGAACCGGAGCCTCGGGGCGCTGCAGGTGATGGACAGCCTCCAAAAGGTTGGGTCAAGATTGACAGTCGCACCGGGCTGGGATTATGACCTTTGTACGTGCAGAAAGATGGACTGTCAGATGAAAGCCGAGGAATCGGCCTGAAGCTCCTGGGTTGTCTTGCATCTGGGCAGGTCCATTAGCCCCACGTCAGATTCCCAGCACCCCGCGCCGCTGGACTAACGCGGTATAGGGCGGGGTCCTTTCTCCCATTTGTCCATTGGGCGACCTGATGTTCCGCCTCGCGCCCCAGCCGCCCCCCTCCAGGAGTCCCAACTGCCCTGAGCTCCTGCGGAAGGTACCGCGGCATCTCACGTTTACCAGGTCTCACACCTTCCATCCGTTGGTCGATCGGAATCGGTACGTACCCTTACCCCGAAAATCTTCCGCTTTCCAACGCGGCGCATTCAGTGAGGCAAGTGCGAGGTGCCTTACCTCAGGTAATTCGTTGACGACTTCCACTCGCTACGGCTTTGCCTTTACACACCGAATTATCTTCGGAACCCCCCAGCCTTACCACTTTTCTCTTCTACATCGACTGGCGTGACCGTTCTACGTCATCTCCTCCATCCGAACGCCTCGATCCCTCGACTACGGCCCGATACGAAGGTTGAATCGTCCCGATTGTGCACAACCGCAACCTTTGCGACACGCGAGCCAGACGTCGCACGCGACTTCGGACACATACACTCTAAGCAACGATCACACTTCTCCACGATGTCGCTTTGCCAGAACAGACTTCAAGAGGAGCGGTATGTTGTTCAGCTACCCCGATCCTACGACCAATGCCTAACTGATCTGGCTGTGCTACAGCAAGCAGTGGCGCAAGGACCACCCCTTTGGTTTCTTCGCGAAGCCTCAGCGTAATGCGGCGACTGGAACCCTCGACCTGAAAGTCTGGGAGTGCGGTATTCCTGGCAAGGAGAAGACGATTTGGGAGGGCGGCCTGTTCAAGTTGACAATCACATTCCCCGAAGGTATGTTACCTAGAGAAATGACAGTGGAGTGAAAGCCAGTTACTGACAATTCTGCGCGAAAAAGAGTACCCAACGAAGCCACCCAAGTGTGAGTTGAAAACACCCCTAAGCTTGCAACTATACAGTAAACTGACAGAAGTTCCTCAGGCAAATTTGTCCCTCCGCTGTTCCACCCCAATGTCTACCCCTCCGGCACTGTTTGCCTGTCGATCCTGAACGAGGAGGAGGCGTGGAAGCCTGCCATCACGGTGAAGCAGATCCTGCTCGGCATTCAGAACCTGCTCGACGATCCCAACCCCGAGTCGCCCGCTCAGGCTGAGGCCTACAGTCTCTTCAAGAAGGACAAGACGGAATACGAGAAGCGCATCAAGCGTGTTGTGAGAGAGAACCCGGCGCCTTAGGAGCAAAGGCAGCTATGTGTGAATAGATTTACGAGATCACAGCGTCACGCCAATAGGCAGGACTTCGGAGTTACGGGAATACCATACGGTCTGCTTCTCTGCTTTCGATATGTCATATGACAATGCAATAATGATATTGTGAGGGAAGCAAACAGGGGGGCTTTCAACCCACACCTCAGCTGTTGATCTATTGAATAGGATATTTGCGTGTGAGATGCATCAGTTGAGTGCTTGAAAAGACGAGCAGACGTGCTATGCGAATCGACTACACGAGCCTGGCACGCAGGTAGGTAATGATGACTCTTTTGGCGGTGATTCCAAACCCCACCAGACCGTGGTGGGAGTCTCATTTTATTACCCGTCGAAAGCCGCCGGCTGTGGATATTCCACCGGAACCAATGCCGCCGGGCTGTTGTGTCGGAGGAGCGCGCCTCCACAATAGCTTGCTTGGCACGAGACCCAGAACCCTGACACTGGTGACGAGTAAGTCGGGGGTTGGAAGAGTCAGGAGTCAATGGGAGCGGGCGTATTACCAAACGGTGAAAGACACGGGCTCCCGAAAGCCTCGTTTTCCCGCCAGTCAAAGACTTCATGCCGAGCAAAGTGAGGTAAGTATGCCCGGCAGCGTTAAGAACTGCAGCTTCGCAGATAGAAGGCGTCTCCGTGGCACCATATGTAGGCTGTCGCGGAAAAACAGATTAACAGCAAGCAGCAAACAGCAAACGGCAGAACCACACCGACTCGTTGTCTGCGTTCTCGTTGGTGGCTGGGCACGATGCAGTTTCTTATCAGTCGGCAAGGTTAGGTAATTGGGAGACTGGTGAACTCTGACTGGTCAGTCCGCCAATGGGTGCGAGAGCCGAGATCGGCCCAGGGGACCAGCTATGTTACACTAGCGCAGCGCAGCAGATTAGCGTATCGTGCAGATGCAGCCAGTCACTGTGGTTCCGTCGCAGCGGACCTGCAATTTTGGCACACTCTGACACCCCTTGGGGATACTTTGGCACAGAGTTGTAGACGGCCCTGACGTTTCTGACCCTTATCGAAGCACCGGCTACGGCCTCCGACAACCCAAGCTTGGTAAAGTACCGGGTGTCAGGGCTGGGCTTTTTGTCGGATGAGCCAGGTGCTAGGGGGGGATGTCATTGTATCAGAAGCGCGGTCCAATGCTTCCAAGTAGGTACTCTCTGGGGCCGTTGCGGCAAATGGAAAGGGTAACTAATGTCATAAACAAATAACGATAAAATAAAAAACTGGGTGAAGCGCAGGAAGAGTCATAATTCTTTCACTCCCACCCCTTCACCCGGTTGCTCCCACCTCTTGCTCCGTATTTATTCTCCCGGGACACGTCTTTCGCCTCTTCGACCTTTTCTTGAGTTGCAAAGTTCATCCCATACACATACACAAACACACTGCCGTAGCTTCGAGAGACTGCAATCATGTGTGGCATTTTCGCTTGTCACCGGTAAGCCCAACTGCGAGATCGTCCCTACTTCGGCGCGGATGGAGGGGCAGCGCGAGCTCCCCTCCCAAAAAAAATTAACCCCTCCATGATGCCTCTGGAGAATGCGACTGACCGTGTGCGCGCGCAGTCACCCCGACGTCCAAAAGTTCAAGCCTACGGCTTTGAAGCTGGCAAAGGCGTAAGTTTTCCATCGTCCATCTGCAAGGCGCATCAATTGACCCCCAGTTCGCAGCATCCGTCACCGTGGCCCCGATTGGAGTGAGTTCTGAGTCACCGCGATGCGCTACTTCGGCACCAACCAAGCAGACAACTGACAAAACTTCCTCGCTTAGGCGGAAGCGTTATTTCCAACAAGACGAGTACGTTGAACTTGATCTCGACGATTGGTATTCCATCAATTGACCATCAATCGCAGTTCTGTGCCATGAGCGTCTTAGCATCGTCGGCGTCGGTATGTCCACCCTCAATACCTGGCCACGATTTCCACGGCTAACCACCCTCACAGAATCCGGCGCCCAGCCCCTTACCAACGATGATGAGAGCATCGTCCTTGCCGTCAACGGTGAAATCTACAACCACCGTCTGATCCGCAAGTCCCTCAAGCACAAATACCACTTCAAGACCGGTTCCGATTGCGAGGTCGTCATCCCTCTGGTGAGTCAAGATCACCCCGCGACCTGATACCCACAATAGTAGACATGGATATCTAACGTATCACAGTATATGGAGTATGGCCTCGATGCCCCGAAGCACCTCGACGGCATGTTCTCCTTTGTCTTGTACGATAAGAAGCAGGACCGCACAATCGCCGCCCGCGACCCCATCGGCATCACCACCCTCTACTACGGCTGGTCCTCAAAAGAGCCTGATGCGGTGTACTTTGCTTCCGAGCTGAAGTGCCTGCACAGCGTCTGCGACAAGGTTGAGGCCTTCCCGCCTGGTCACATTTACGACTCTGCCACCGGCAAGACCACAAGATACTTCGAGCCTACCTGGTGGGACGCCGCAAAGGTCCCCGAGACCCCCCTCGACCTCAAGTTGATCCGCGAGAAGCTCGAGAAGTCGGTCAGGAAGAGACTCATGGCTGAGGTGCCCTACGGTGTCCTGTTGTCCGGTGGTCTGGATTCCAGTTTGGTCGCGGCCATTGCCCAAAGAGAGACTCTGCGGTTGAAGCAGGCGGCCCTTGAGGCCAACGGTGGTGCGCTCCCCATGACGGAGAACCCCGACACTGGCGATGGCATGGTTGGTATCGACGACGACAACAAGCTGTCAACAGTCACATATCTTCCTCAGCTCAACTCCTTCTCCATCGGTCTCCCTGGATCGCCCGACAACAAGGCTGCCCTCGAGGTCGCCAAGTTCCTCGGCACCAAGCACCATGTCATGACCTTTACCATCGAGGATGGCCTTAACGCTCTGTCCGACGTCATCTACCACCTCGAGACCTACGATGTCACCACTATCCGTGCCTCCACACCGATGTACCTCCTTTCCCGTAAGATCAAGGCCATGGGCATCAAGATGGTTCTCAGTGGTGAGGGAAGTGATGAGATCTTTGGTGGTTACCTTTACTTCCACGCCGCTCCGGACAAGAAGGCGTTCCACGAGGAAACTGTTCGCCGTGTCAAGAACCTGCACCTTGCCGACTGCCTGCGCGCTAACAAGTCCACATCCGCTTGGGGTCTTGAGGCGCGTGTGCCCTTCTTGGACAAGGAGGTGAGTAGAGTGCAAATCCCGATGATATCTCGGCTTCGCTGACTTTTTATTTCCTGTAGTTCCTTGAGGCCTGCATGAACATCGACCCCTCAGAGAAGATGATCACCAAGGAGAAGATGGAGAAGTACATCCTCCGTAAGGCGTTCGACACCTCTGACGAGCCCGGCGCCGAGCCGTACCTCCCGGACAACATTCTGTGGAGACAAAAGGAGCAGTTCTCCGACGGTGTCGGATACGGATGGATCGACGGCCTCAAGGACACCGCCGAGCTCCACGTTACCGATGAGATGATGAAGAACCCCAAGCCGGAGTGGGGCAGCGACATTCCGGACACCAAGGAAGCGTAAGCATCGTCCAATATTTATCCCTCTTCTGTTGTTGCGAAAGATCAGGCGCCGCTAACACACGATTTGACAGATACTGGTACCGCCTCATGTTCGACGAGCACTTCCCGCCGCATTGCGCCTCGACTGTCATGCGCTGGACCCCCACATGGTCCAAGCAGACGGACCCCAGTGGCAGGTGAGTCGCAAGACGCCCCCCTCTCCCCAGTTCCCCAGTGAAAATGAACTGGCCAAGTCAGTTTGCTGACCCGTTGCATGACAGAGCTATTGCCGTCCACGAGCAGAAGTACGAGAACGCCGCATAAAGTGGTAATTTGGAGGAAAGACAACCTGTATCCTAGCACTTTACGTCAATGCGGGCGGGTAAAGGTAGAGGCGTCCTGGTTTGTTGGATTATGTAGACCCTCAACAAGTTTAGAGTCTCAAAAAATGGGAATTGAAGTTGTGATTACTATCTGCCATTGCGCCTTCATGAGTATTTGTGTAGATCGTTATTATGACGAAAAGTCTGATGAAGGTATTTCTGGCCGTTTCCTTCTCTGTGTTCCTCTCCATAGGTAGTCAGGTCTTGGCCTGTTGTGTTGGTTCCTGGAGCTCACAAGAGGAAGCAACATCCCAGAGCCTTCCCCAGCTTCCGTTGACTTCTTCCATCCAAGAGTCCACTTTGTGTGCAACAATAATTGAGTGTGATTGCCCGGGAATGTTAGTGTGGTGCCGGTAATTGGCCAAGTGAGCATCCACAGTGACTCGGTTAGCCCCCAATATGAACAGTGAAGATGATGGACAACAGAGTCGGCAGTCAAAAGGTAAGGTGACACAATGGAGTAATTAGAGTTACACCACAAAGACAGGCGTACGAAGAAGAATGAGCGGTGGTGCGAACAGGGACGAAGCAGCGGACAGAGGCAGGAACTAAGGGAAATAATTCTGTGCCTGCCTCTTCTCTCAGGCTTACTGTAAGAATCTCACGCCTGCCGGTTCTCGCTAACTCTCTTATTTTCTGTCCCGAATTCAACCTTCCACTTGCTCTCGATTTCACCATCTACACATTCACTCAGACACACGCAAACGAGTACAACAATCAAAGAATAAAATTGAAAAATCGCATTGAGCACCTGAGCCTTAGGTAGCCCACACTGCTGGCACTCGACATCCACTCTCTCAGTGCTTTACTCTACCTTATTACGATCCCCTGTCCTCCAGAGTCCCATCTGAGCTGGCCAGCCGACAACAATCCCAACAAACCAATAACAGATCCCCCACGTGCAGCCAAAAGCGTCCTAGTGCAACTCCGTCACAGCAAAGCTCCTCCGGACCGAATTGCGCCGGGAATCCCCGTCAACCAATTGATGCAACCAAAACATTTTCTCGAACAGCTTCCGCCCCAGCAGACCATCTCCTGAAAGGACACCTGCAACCCGCCTCTTTTTGCCCGTCGCATCTCGTCAACCGCTTTCCCATTGTCTACTCAATTTTTCTCCCCAAAATCCTCTTCCCCGTCAAAAATCAGCAATCATGTCTGTTCCTAACTTCGGAGACATCGCCAAGTCGGCCAACGACGTATGCGCTTTCCCTTTCTCCCTCTCTACCTTTCTCGGGTAATCGCGGACGTGGAAAATCGAGCTCTAGGCTCCTTCCCCAGCCGAGGTCATCTACGATGAAAGAAACCACTCAGCTGACATTGGCCTTCAATAGCTCCTCAACAAGGACTTCTACCACCTTTCTGCCACCACCTTCGAGCTCAAGAGCAACACCCCCAACAACGTTGCTTTCAAGGTCACCGGCAAGACCTCCCACGAGAAGAGCACCGCCGGTGCTGTAAGTCCCGCCCTAACATTCACCGCTTGACGATGCATCAAGGGTCGCATAAACAAACAAAGATGAACCTTAGCTAACCTTATCCTTTTTACCATCCAGATCGAGGGCAAATACTCCGACAAGGCTACCGGTACAGCAACCACCACCCATCGTTTAAAGCGCTTGAATCTTAGCTTGGGTCGAATATATGGACGGCCTTACGGCAGTCCAGTCTCATTCGCAGCCAACGTATCGCCAGGATTTGCACATTTGCTAATGTTCTACCATCGCGCAGGCCTGACCCTCACCCAGACATGGAACACCGCTGCTGCCCTTGACACCAAGGTCGAGCTCGCCGACAGCCTCGCCAAGGGCCTGAAGGCTGAGGGTGTCTTCTCCTTCCTGCCCTCCGCCGGTGAGAAGGCCGCCGCCAAGAAGGGCGCCAAGTTCAACCTCACCTTCAAGCAGAGCAACTTCCACAGCCGCGCTTTCTTCGATCTCCTCAAGGGTCCCACCGCCAACATCGACGCCGTCGTCGGTCACGAGGGCTTCCTCGCTGGTGCCTCTGCCGGCTACGATGTGAACAAGGCCTCCGTCACCGGCTACGCCGCCGCTGTCGGCTTCCAGGCCCCCACCTACTCTGCTGCTATCACTGCCAGCGACAACCTCAGCGTCTTCGCTGCCTCATACTACCACAAGGTCAACTCCCAGGTTGAGGCCGGTGCCAAGGCTACCTGGAACTCCAAGGCCGGCAACAACGTCGGTCTTGAGGTTGCCAGCAAGTACCGCATCGACCCCGTCTCCTTCGCCAAGGTGCGTGATATTGTCCCGTTTGCAATCTTTTTGTATAATATCCTTACTGACCAATTTCCGCGTACAGTTCAAGGTCAACAACAACGGTGTCGCCGCTCTCGGCTACAACGTCCTCCTCCGCGAGGGTGTTACCCTTGGCCTCGGTGCCTCCTTTGATACCCAGAAGCTTGACCAGGCTACCCACAAGCTTGGTGCCAGCTTCACCTTCGAGGGCTAAGCCTTTGTTCACCACATGTATTCTTGACGAGGAAAATTCTTTCAGCTCCTTTCTCCGGCCGGGTAGCGGACCCAATGCTCTTCTGGTTTCATTTGGAGGCTCCTGTCTAGTGTAGATTAGTTCGGGGAGTAATTGAGTTTGGTCGACCGGGAAATCATGGTGTCTTTGCATGCGAGCGCTTCGTGCTGATCCGAACGCTTGGCTTTCGGTCGTGTGATTTATATCTATCATGATAGATGTCTACAGGTTTATGCGCAAGCTCTATTGCTTGGTCTCTATGATTTAGCATCTTTCTTCTTTCGGCTCAGTCCGCCGGTAGCAACAAAGGGTATGAAAAAGGAAAAGAACAAGATCCCGCTGACTACCAAAAACGCTCCCACAGAAGTCTCCTGCGGTCCAACCGGGACCTGCGTGCCCATGATCCTATGCGACCGCCGCGAATCCTGCTTTTGCTGTGTCTTTGTATGCGTATGCGAATCAAAGTGCCGCGGCGCGGCCGACCTCGTGTGCCCATACGGATCAGACCCGGGGCCCATCCCGGGCTGTTCCTTCTCCGCGCCGGTGCCGGTGGTATCCTCGTGGGCTTCCCGCCTCTTTGCCGAATGTTCGCCCCAGCCGCCGGACCTGTAGAAGCTCGGGGGCGGGCCGCGAAAGGTTGTGCGCCGCCGGGAGAGGCCCGATGCGGGGCGGCCTCCCGCGGGACCCGAGCTGCTGTGGTAGGAGCCGCGTCTGTGGGCGCCGTGGTGGCTGTTGTGGGAGGAGGAGGGGAGAGAGCGGTCGTAGGCTGCGCGTTTGGCGGGGGTGCCGAGGACGGAGTAGGCTTCTGCTATTGCGTGGAATTTGCGGGATGCGTTTGGGTCGTCGCGATTGTGGTCTGGGTGGTGGGTTTTGGAGAGGGCGTAGAAGGATCTGGGAGGGACGACGACGGGTTAGCTTTAAGAGCCCTTGAAGACATGGCAATGATTGGGTGTGGGCAAGCAGGCCCATGGAGCGAGTATTGGATAGACGTTGCGGGCGGGGAATAGGACATGTTGCTATAGATCTGTGCCGCCTGAATGCGACCAGAATTATACGTAATACACAGCCAATTGGGCTTGGGTATGTAGGTGGGAACATGGCACTCACTTCTTAATATCAGACGGCGAGGCATCGTGGGCGACCTTCAAGGTCTCGTAGTGGTTCGTGGAAGCGACGTCATTTCGAAGCGCACGCGACGTCGTAAACGTACGACACGGAAACCGAGCTCGGAGGCAAATCTGTCCTGGTTCGACAGCAGGAGTAGCTCTCGTCTTCGTTGTCGTCCTCGTCGAAAATGCGCCGGCGCGGTAGAGGGAACGGGCCGCTGCGGGTTGAAGGAGCCGGGGGAGGAGCATGCCGGGCTCGAGCCCGGGCGTTTTCGAGGGGCTTGGTTCTCAGTGACGATTCGACTACGAGATTCAATTGAAGGAGACAATAGAGACTAGTGGTGGGGAAGGAGCTGGGCGAGCTTTAGGTTATTTGGGAGAAGCTCAGGATATGATGTCGGAGAAGGAGTGGAGGGGAGTGAGTGTGATTTCGGGATCTGGGTCTCTCTCGCTTCGTTTCTTACGTTCGTTGCGCCCGGGACGGAAGTAGTGACGAAATCGATGGTCGCTTTTGCTCTCGTCGGTCGGTAGATCGGAGCTTGGTGGTACCTACCCCCTGCGCCTCCGGGGTTGTGGCGCTGATTACATAAGGTAATGAAGGGTCCAATCGCCTGCAGTGAGGGCAGTTGCAGAATTACGGAACAACAACAACACTCATGCTTCTAAAGTGATTGATGTGAAGCAATTCCCAGCGCAACATATGTTATTCATGACGATTTTATAATTTTCAGGAACCATCTGGTATGGCCACTGCACTATTGACTCTCACTGAGTCCTCGGGTCGGTAACGCAAATGACTCCTCTCGGCCTACATTTGTCCCGGCGGTTTGAACAGCTTGGAGCGCATGAGGGTATATCTGAGGATGAAAGTTTGCTGACTTGTGCCTTTTGAAGTGAGTTCCCGCACTGTGGATGGTGATCAAGATGAGAGTTATTCTTCAGGGCGACTCCTGACCGTCGCGATCATGTATTGCTTTCTATCCTGCAGGCTGGTCCTAGTCACTCAGGCCGAGTACCCCGGATGCACGATCCATGCCCGCCTGGTGATGTTGATCTATTCTACGTCGGGATCTGACATATTGTCTTCGTTCTCGTCGTGAGAGTCGAGCTCTGCTTAGCGTGGATACGGCCACAGTGGCCTCGTTACATCTTAAGCCCCTCGTCTAGTCTCCTCTGGGCTTGTCATTGCCATGCTACTCTGCCTCATCCCTAATCACTGCCTCTTGTTCCTCGTGAAGCTAATTCGGCGTCTAGACTCATGATCAGCACTTCTTGTACAGAAGGTGGCCTGTATAGGAGGGTGTAGAATTTATGTAATCTCGGGGGTATCAAGCAGGTTCCTTATACACCGTGTTTCCTTGGGGATTCTGTCTTCGAAGGAGCAGCGATGCTGCTGCTATCTTCTCCCATTACAGTGAACCCGTACCACCTTGCCATATGTCAGCTGTATCTCCATGGCGGTACCATATGTCGGTCTCGCCTCGTCTCAATCATGGAATGGTTGTACTACATCGTGTCATCTGGACCGCTGTTCGATGTCTGGCCCGGATAGGGTATATGTGCCCCCCACCTCCATCCCTTCCCGGCTTCCTTCAGGGCTTGGATTTGATTGTTCTCTCATATGTATTTTTAATTCCATCTGCCCGGGTAACGGGGGGGGGGGGGGGCAGCCGTGTGATGCATGCTGGGAAGTGAAGCGTTGGCATCACGGACCTGGAGGCCCCTAGCCAATTGCTTACCTCACCAGGCCCCGAAGGTGACAGTAAAGCAAAGGGTTTATGTTAAGAGATGAAAGGCTCTCGTAAAACCCGAGTACCTCTGGTGGAGTAGTGACTCACTTGTCCGTGGCGCACTGTTAAGGCTTTCTACCACCATCAAATCCGGATATCATGGCGCGTCGCCCGATGCGATGTGTTGTCATGAGAACTCGGAAAAGCGAGGTCTTGTATCCCCTATCTCTCACAGCCTTTGCAGTCATCTTTCTCGAAATACACATCCTCCGACAAAACTTGGAAGTTGACTTTGAGCAAAAGACGAGTTACCTAGCGGAGCTGATCTTCACGACAAATCTCCCGGATTCGTAAATGCAGAGGCTTCGCGACGCATTCAAACACTCAGGGGCTCGGATAGACTTGTATAATCTTTCTCTTTATGCTTAAAATTACAGTTGATAAACCCTACTCGCAGATGTCGATATCTGTGAGTGGTTGACGCTTCATTACGCTATACATGGAATGTTGATGTGCTGACATGGATATCGGTCTTTCGTATGATCCCTTTCCGACTTGAAGAGTCATCATCGTCGGTCTCATGCTCTCTGGCACCCGCACGCGAGGTGCCCCGTTTGGCTGATGCATGATACGTTCTGTCGTTGCCACTGAGCGAGCCAAGCTTGATGCCTGGGCCAGCACTTCCAAGGGCGTCTCCGCTCTACAAGAGAGATTGGGTTAGACACCGTCTACAGCATGACGCGGAGTAAGGGCGTAGCTTACCTCGCCTGTGATTTTGTAATTCCCGTCGTGAGAGGAGCCATAGTAAAATTTGAATAGTTTTCGCAGGGGAGGAAGCGACGATCCAATTATTCCCAAACTGCACTCGAGGTTGGAAGTAATGCTGATGACTCCTAGGTGATCTATAGGATAGGCATGCCGCGTAAGTTTATGTTTGAAGAAGAGAAAGTATAGTTGTAGAATATGACTTACAGGCGATCTCCGTGGGGTATTTCGCAGTGTCGTAATACTTGAGGTAGGGCATGCGGATGCAGGTAGCAATACTGGCGAAAATTCCGAGGCCGAGAATAGCTATGACTGAAACTTTCTTACGGCGAGACATTTGCAGGCCGGCCACAATAAAGAAGGGAACAATGGCGCATGTCCAATCCGTCAACATCTGAATCGCAGAGACGATGTAGCTGACAGTCTGCAAGCTGATCTTCTTTTGGCATGATCCCCTGTTAAACGAAGTCAGTGGACGGACGAAAAGGGGCAATCTGATTTCCAATAAAAAAGCTGATGTCCAATCGCAACATCCACTATAGCTCAAAGAAAGACTTACAGTGCCGGGTTCCATGTTGCTGCAAGCGGGGTGCAGTTTGCAAAGACAAAGATCAAAGCCAGGATGGCCACGACCACCATTACAGACATGTTGAGGATCATACAGATGACCACTCGCTTCCGTCGATCCAGACGTATACAAGTGAACCCAATGGCGCACTTAATAATAGTTGACGAGATGAAGTATAGTACTTCCCAGTAGGTCTGATACTCGGAGGCGCGAATCAAGTAAAGTTGTGATGGGAGGTCGGCGTCGTGGAATCCTACGCCAAAGCGTGATGCAAGAACTGCGAAAACGACTGCTGGTATAAATGGAAGCTGTTGCGCTGTTAGTTAGCGAGTTTTCGAGAGTGATCTGGTATAGTAAAATGATACGAATGGTTGAGGAGCGCAAGGCTAGTGTCTAAGCCGAGGAGACCTACAGTTCCTATTACTGCCAAATAATCTTCAACGCCCCAGAGTCGTGATGAAGCACCTGATAAACCGGCACGAACGTAGATTCGGAGTGACACGACGATGACGCTGATAATGCCCAAGATGATGGCGACAAACTCGACGGCAGGCGCCAGGCCCTTGGGGGCAAGGGGCTCAAGTTGGTAGGCAAAGGCTTGTATCTGCTCCCCCGTCATAGAAGCCGCCATCTTGGGCGTAGTTCGGTCAACCCTATGGCCTCCGCTTCACAAAGGAGGTCGTTCTATGCCTTTTCTTCGTCGCGGACCCGAGATGCCAAAGAGGGGAAGAAAGCGAATCTCGAGACGAACTTTGATCTAGACTCTAGGCTGGAGACATCGGAGGAATTCAAAAGCGAAGTGGGATGCCGGGAACATGCTGCCCACCACATGGGAAGGGAGGCATTTTACTACAGACCGCGGTTCCTGGATTTGACTGACAGCTGGATGCTGTGGGGGAGCTCCGACGTAACGTGCACCCCTGGTCAACGTCTGGTCTCATTCCCATGTCTTCTTCCCATGGTTAGGTGGAGGATTTGGCTCCTTGGACGTCCCAGAAGAGGCAGATTTTCGTAGCCAACCCCACAAACGGAACGGCAATAAGAGCTCGTTGAGACTTTAATATGTAAATACCAAGGCAAGATATTCATTTTCAACATGTCGACCTGGGCCTTGGGTTTCGACGAGTCAGCGGAAGCCACATTTTGGTCGAGATGAGCCCTGCCTCGTGGGGCGAACTGTCAGTTTTCGTCCGAGGCCCTCGCGACACCCATGGCGACAAAACCCCTTTCTGCCATCAGTGCCATGGCTTCTTCATGGCAACTTTGCAAGGCAGTACATAAGCGAGACCATCGGCTCATCGACGCCTCCTCTTCGGTCAAGGTATGTAGGTTTCGCTAACAGCTCTAGCTGCAGTAGCTGAGTTCAGTCGTTAAGAGGATTGATGCAACCCAACCAGTTTTCGTGGTGCAGCACGAGATCGCCCCTGCCCGCGATCAACCGTCTCGTTACCATCTTTGACGTGGTGGCCGCTGCGGACGCTTGTGCCGCGGGTTGGTGCAATCTCTTTTCGTCCCTGGCCTAGAACTGGGGGTTCGTTGGCGTTTTGATAGGACCCGGGGGAGGGGATCCGGAGGCAGGGGAGTGGTAACGAACTCCACCGCCCGACGCTATCCAGCCAGTCAAATAACGATGATCACCAGGACGGCACGTTGCAATAAATGAATCTAGCTGTGCCATAGGCTGCAGTTTTCGTAAAACGTCCAGGACCCTGTCTAAGAAATACCACCCAGCACCACGTACAAGCCACTGACTCGACTGCAATGCGACTTCGGCCAAAATCTGGATGGTGTTTTTGTGCTCTAGGATAACGGCGAAACCCTAGAGGCTGGTGCTGTGCCAATTTCATCCGGGTTGATTTTTTCTTCAAAACTCATTATCACATTGGTTCGTCAGTTATGAAGCTCGATCCTTTGGGCGTACCTGTTCTGCACAACTCTGATGCTGAGAGTACATACCGTGCTAGGTACGCTAACACGATAGTGACACACGCTTCGCGCGGAGACAGCCTATGAATACTTACTCAGTCCCACGCACCCATCTGTGCAGCCGTTAACGCAATACTCAAGATTTCTATTGGCAGAGGATCCAGGATGTCCATACCTAGCGTGCTAGCCAGGCCACCCAATATGTTTGACACCTGATTCTTTACCAATGCGGCGGGATTGTCCACATCACGGATAATAACCCTGGTCTGAAAAAGCCGCCAAGTGGTCTAGGTTAGCAGTTGCACCAACAAGTCACTTCATGCGGAGCTTCCTGCTGAAGAATGTGGCACTGGGGTTGCAAGATCCAGGGGTCTTATCAACTGACCACTCAGAAGCTCGAGATATTTCATCCATTTTCCGAAGATGTGCGAATTTCCGCTGTTGACCGTCGAGAGCTCCCCCCTCTCTCATAATCATACTCTTCGCTCTTTGTTTATACAGACAACTCGTGTAGACGGTGAGTCGTCGATCGCACTTCGTCATAATGTTGGGCACTATTCTTGCCTTCGTGGCGCTGTTAGCCCTTTATCTCATCGGCAGCGCCATCTACAACGTCACTCTCCACCCGCTGGCCGATGTGCCCGGCCCCAAGATCTGCGCCATTACTCGAATTCCATACTGGCTTGTCGCATTGAAAGGTGAAGATATAGAATGGATGAAGAGCTTACATGAAGCTTATGGCCCTGTCGTTCGTTTCGGCCCTACGGACCTGAGTTACACGGCCGGAGAGGCCTGGAATGATATCCATGGGCCCAAGGTGACTGAAAAAGCCCAAGAGTTCTCAGTTCAGCCTGTGAATGGTGCGCCATATCCCAACAGCTTAGGTTCCCAGATTCAACTTTGGCACATGAGCTAACACCAAATACCGATGGGTTGCAGGCGTCCCAAGTATGCTTACGGCGAACACCGAAGATCATGCTCGAGTCCGTCGCCTCTTCTCACCTGCCTTTTCGGAACGTGCGCTGAGACAACAAGAGCCGCTGTTCCGGAAGTACGTGGACCTTCTGATGTATAAGATCAGCGAGATTGGCGAGGAAGGAAAAAAGGCCGTGGAAATGACCCAACTGCTCAACTTCGCAACATTTGACGTCATGGCCGAACTTTGCTTTGGCCAGCCCCTTGGCCTGCTGGCGAAGAACGAATACAGCCCCTGGGTCAGATCAATCTTTGAGTCGCTCAAGATGTTGCCCATCGTCTCTATCATCAACTACTATCCCATCCTAACTACCATATTTAACCGCTTCGAGCCAAAGTCTGTCGTGGAGCAGCGTGTCACTCACTGCAAGCATTCAGAGGATCGTGTGAACCAGCGGTTGCAGGATGGCTCTGACCAGCCGGATGTCTGGAACCTGGTTTTGGCGGCGAAGGAGGGCAAAGGCCTGTCTCTCGAAGAGATGCATTCGAACTCGGAAATTTTCATGCTTGCTGGATCGGAAACAACAGGTAAGAAAATATCGTAATCTGTGGGCTTGAGGGAAAGCTGACTGAGTGCACTAGCTACACTTCTTAGCGGTTGTCTTTACAATCTGCTCACCTACCCCGATAAAATGAATACCCTTCTTGAAGAAATTCGAGGCAATTTCACAAAGCTGGATGACCTCACGTTCGAACGTCTTCAAGAGCTGAAGTACATGAATGCCTGCCTGAAGGAGGCGCTGCGCGTTTATCCCCCGGTGCCGATCGGAAGTCCCAGAGTGGTGCTCCCAGGTGGACAACAGATTCTTGGCAAATGGGTGCCTGCTGACACGCGCGTGTCTGTCCACCACTGGTCGACGTACAAATCCGAGTCCAACTTTAAGAACGCCGACACTTTTACGCCAGAGAGATGGCTCAAGACGGACCCCACCTACGCCGGAGATGCGCTGGAAGCTCACCAACCGTTCGGTTTCGGGCCGCGTAACTGCCTGGGCCAAAACATGGCGATGCACGAGATGAGACTCATTTTGGCTACTTTGCTCTTCTCATACGACCTCGAGCTGTGTGAGGAAAGCCGGGACTGGAAGAACCAAAAGGCATTTGCGCTCTGGATCAAGAACCCATTGATGATCCGCGCAAAACCATTGGCAACACAAACTAGATTGAAAATTTGAGGTAAATTCCGTCCGCTTCGCTTCGGCTCTGATCAGTAGTACCTAACACCGATGGACACAACTCAAGTTGCAATGGATACGTATACTCTTCTCTCGACCAATGGAATCGTCAATTAAGTGACGTCAGATTATTATTGTGGTTCTGAGACATCCAAGGGATCTAACCGGCGGGATGCTGACGATGGCGGGAGATCGACATTTTAGATCGTGTTAGTCCAAGCGCGACCTCGGACACATTTCGTCGACTTTTGGGCTTGACCACAATTATAAAGCAGCTCACCGATTTCTTTCTCTTCCGCATGACACTTTTTGCTCTGTTAACATGGACCGCAAAATAACAATAAATTCTTGTAATCAAATCATTTAACTATTCAAACAAAATTTTGCGCGATACCTGGAACTTTATCGTCCAGAATAGTCACAAACCTCAAAATGACGAAGGTTACCTCTAGACGTCTTCAAATATCGTCTTACATAATATACGAATACTACGTTGCCAGAGCTTCGAATTCTACTTTACCGAACCTCCTCTTTTTACACGGGTTTCCCTCCACTGCGACCGACTTCCGCCAACAACTAGAGCACTTCGCCTCCCTGGGTTACGGTGTCATCGCACCCGATCTTCTTGGCTACGGCGGAACTTCCAAGCCAAAAGACCCGCAAGAATACACATGGCGCAAAATGAGTACACATATCAAAGCCATACTGGACGCGGAGAACCTCCACACTGTGGTAGGCGTAGGCCACGATCTGGGTTCATGGTTCCTCAGCAGGCTTTACCACTTTTACCCTTCCCGGTTCAGGGGCTTGGTGTTCTTAGACGTCGGATACTCTGTACCCGGAGAGAAATTTGATGTCGAGATGATCAACCGAATGACAAAAAAGATGACTGGCGAAGAGAGATTTCGATACTGGGATTTCTTTACGGATGATGAAGAGGTGGCCCTCATGGATCGAAATGTCGAGTCTGTGATATCTCTTATGCATGCTTCACCTGAAGTCATGGCTGCGAATCTCGGGCCGCCTGGAAAGGCTCGAGAATGGGTCTCCTCTGCAAAGATTGCGCCAACCCATTCTTTTGCCGACGGAGATGTTCGGAAAGACGAATACTTCCTGACAAAGGTTGCTTCGTTCAGGACAGGTGGATGGAAAGGCCCAACAAACTGGTACAAAGCGCTCCGAAACAACTTGTCTTTTGAAGATGAGAAGGATATGGATAAAGGGCTTGAAGTGCCCGTGTTACTAATCGGCTGTGGAGGAGACGAAATGACTGTTGCTTCATTGCAGGATCAGATGACGAGGCCG
Organism: Colletotrichum tamarilloi; assembly: GCF_030869305.1. Classification (NCBI taxonomy): domain Eukaryota; kingdom Fungi; phylum Ascomycota; class Sordariomycetes; order Glomerellales; family Glomerellaceae; genus Colletotrichum; species Colletotrichum tamarilloi. The sequence goes on from NW_026849385.1 coordinate 1,338,799, forward strand.
TGGGCAAAGGCCGGGTATCACTTCGAGGTGCTCGAAACAGGACACTGGGTCATGCATGAAGATGAAGAGGAAACTAATCGATCGCTGCAAGAGTTTCTTGAGAAACTTGAGTGAAGTTGACATCACCATGTCCAAATATCATTTGGCCTTTGTTTAATTTGACAAAAAGAAAATCAGACCCTAAAGATGAGTTTAACGCTCAATGTGCCTCAAGACGTTAATGAGAAATCTCAAGACGCCTCATACCTAGCGTCATATCTCATCAAGCACGACGGCCCAGAAGGCTTTTAGTTCGGCCTGTTGTGCTTCATTTCAAGCTCATGGATAATGCCTAATTTAAAGCGGACGAAGTCGTATAGACAAGGCTAGGAATATTTTCCACCGGATCAACGTGAGTTGAAATAACGACGTCATCACTCAGAGACGAGCCATGATACCGTACCGCCAGCATGCTTGTAGCAGATCTTGAGCCACCAGCTCGGCTCCCTCGGTTCTTCAAGCCAAAAAACGTCTATCGCGGGTGCCGAGAGACTGCAGGTCGACCCTTCTTGATCCACCGCTGAGCAAAGCTACTCGAACTTGCTCATTGGTCAGGTCGATTGAAAATCAAGTCTAAAGACAACCCTGCTGAGTGAAGATATACTGACCTTCGTTCCCGCCTTCAGGTATACCTGATTATAGCACGGACGGCGGATCCTGTGCTAAGCTTTTTTGAGATCCCTTGGCCTTGAAGAAAAAAGACTTGGTTCAGCGACAGGCCTTTTTGCTCTATCCACACTCGAGACCTCGGCTAGGAGACCCAGAAGGAGTTGAATGAGATGAGCTTAGCTGTGGCTAAAAATACACTGTGGGCAACCAGTGCTAGGCGGTGTGCTCTGGCCATCTCCATTTCGATCATCAAGCAATTATTGGCCATGAGGTAATCTTATAAAAGGCTAATGTCTAAGGATAAGAATTGCAAAGACATTAAAGAGGAATCTTCATTACTGCGATTTCTCGAGGGATATAGATTGGTATCGGCCGTACAGCTTTATCCTCTGGCTCCCCGCTAGACTTTGTCGATCCACACCTGCATGTAGCTATCGGAATCCATACAGAAACCATCTTTGTTAATGGCAAGTCGCGAATTCATCGGGCTCTCAGATAGACCATCATGCAAGCTGTGCTGCGCTTTCGATCCGCAAGCCCCGGAGTAACCTTTCAACGCGGTCGCAACCCCGCTTGTGGGATCCGTCTTGGCCTTCGGACCCGGTCGTGGCAGGCAGCAGCTTTAGATAGGCGGGCCCGGAGTCGGCCATGGCCTGAACTTTGCATCCATCTAAGGAGGCTTGCTACCGTTTGCCTGTCTTGTACTCCGGAGACAACCGGGAACTACACCTTCAGGAGACCGTGCATTGGCTAGTGAAAATCTGCCAATCATGAGTCTGGACACAATTTCACACTCCAAATTTCCTTTTTGTCCTTGGTCCTAGCTTAGGTATGAATGCTTACCACTCTCAGCCACAGTCGGCCAGAGCTCTGACGATGCCATCAAGCAAGGAGAAACAGTGGGATTATGGTATTCGAGCCGGTGTTCTGACACTGTGGGACTGGGGTGGAATGACAGCCAAAGAGATTTGCGAGAAGTATGGAATGCCCCTGCGGACTTTCCACGCGATACACAACAAAGCTCTAGCCCGAGGATGGGGACCAGGTCAACCGGTGCTAATTGCTCATGTCGAAGACGGAGCTCGCTCCGGGCGCCCGAAGACGAAAGGAGACGGCTCTGACAGGCCCCTCGAAGGTGTGGCTAGTATCGACCCAGTCTCTAGCCAAGGGACGTAGAGACAAACTCCACAGTCAAGTCTGGACGGAATCAAATCTATGTGAGCAGTTTCTGTACCTCGTGTTGAAGACATATGGACCTAACCCCATCTTTCAAAAAGCCTGCTTCATATCCGCCCGGCGATACTTGTTGCGGCTCGCGATGAGTGGAGGCGTGCTGCAATCTTAGCAACGACAGGAAAGCCTTCGCTTGGGTGTATTTGGAGACCTGACCACGCAAGTCGAGAGACTCGAGGCTGCAAGAAGATAGCTAGTACGGATAGACCAGGTGGGCATAGGAGTAGGCATTTGTTATCGAGCATAAAGGCATCGCCATGTTATGTCTCCTTGTTTAAGTGAACCTTATCACCTGCCTTCAACGATTCGTCGCTTTCTTTTCTTTAACTCCTGACGTCCAAAGGCCCGACAGATTCCCTTTAGCAACAAAAATTCAAGCATGATAGGCACCCGCTTGCTCGCAGCCGTCTCAACGACTATGTTCTTGTTCATGGAAATAGCCACGAGAGACCACCCTCCTTCGCGTATCAGAATCCGGACGCGGATGTCAGTCGAGGCTCCCTGACCAAGTACATGAATTCCCGTGATAACATCACAGAGTACATGCTGGAGTGTCGACGGGCATTTCCTCCAGTCTCAGACTAGGCCAATAGTGCTGCAATTCTCAAGCGTCAGGATGAAGGGCCTGGTGCGGGGGCCCTTCTTTGTCCCTGAATGCCTACAAACAATACAGCATCAGGAGCGCTAATCAGAAATTCAGCCCTACCCAGAGGGCACACGTCGCGAAGCTGGTAAAGTTAACCCACAAGGCAGGCGACCGCATTAGCGCCTTCAAGACTTGGCCTAACCCCTGCGATGACGTGGGCACTGAAGACTTTGCGAAAGTCTTCGACACTTTGACGGGTGACGCTGGCAACGTTGTCAGGTTTTGCAAAGCCCACGTAATTTCAGGAGGGTTGTCGTAGGAAGGGAGATACTGCATATCTTCGAGAGTAGTGTGAGATTCGGAATGCAGAAGAAGGCATTGCTTGACTCCATTTTCTGGATAAACATAATATAAGTAGAAAAGCGAACTAATGGTAGAGGTCAAAGAGGTTATAGTAGCAACAACGACAACGCATAACCTGGGTATTCTAGCTGCCTAATATAGTCATAATACTCAAAGTAGCCAGCGTTTTCTTCATAACTGCAATGTAAAGTGGGTGCGTAAATTTCTTACATACTTAGTCACACTAACCCTGGCTCTACTCATGACTTAAGGAGGGCGGAAGCTGTGTTGACCAGGTAATCAGATTGACCCGCTCAGATAAACAGCCCTCAATGGTGTTACATAAGTTCATGGTAAAAGACTAGATTTCTCATGAATGAGGGATTAAACTGCTTCGTCTACCCTGAAAGAAGTATAGGACGCTGGCGCTGGAGCTCGCAAAACCCACCTCTTCTCGGAATCCAAGTCCCGATGCCAGAACCGATTGGTGGAAGGGATTCGAAATTTCGGAAGAGTACCACACTGCACCTGCTTCAGATAGCGACAAGGACACAAGAGCTCAAAAATACGAGAGTATGATAGCTTCTCTAAGGGACGAACCTAAGAGGAGATAGCCTAGATAGGCTGCGATTAAAAGCCTCGTCTATAAAATACATCACGAGCTTCGAACTTCCATAGAGATGACCGCCCATCCTACATCGCTTCAAGAAAACTTACAGTCACTTCTCCAAAATGAGAATCACCACCACCTTCGTTTCCCTTCTCTCCCTTACTGCCAGTACGATGGCGAGCCCAATTCCAGAGCCAGCTGCTGCTCATGTACGTCTCTCCCAGCCGCACGATCTGCTAGTTCCTCTTAGAATCTAGACAATCGATATCAGTTCTGTCGCTAACGTATGCCATCAAACAGAATCCACGCGCTGCCTGCCCAGCCCAAGTCAACAGCGCCTGCAGCAAGTACAGCAACGCCAATGGCCAGAGACAATGCCGAGGCGGCCAATGGAACTGCGTTCATCTCAACCCGGTCACTCTGGATGGGAATTTTGTCACCTATACTTCAACGGGTGTTTCTTGTTCTAAGAATGGAGAATTGTGCTCCTGAATACTGTGAATGACGTCAATTTGTCGTATCTCCGATGTCAAGAGGACGCGCATTCTATTGGGCTTTGAAGTCACACCTTACTTGAACGGACGTCGATGAGGTAGCCACTAGAACCTCCGGTTATCGCATGCTGAACAGACAAAGACGGTCATTTGTATACAGAACCATTTGTAATTACAAGATAAAAGACTGCTCGTCTTCATTGATATGTAATCGAAAAGTCAAGTGGATGTTCTGTACGAGAAGTTCCACAACATCAGTAGTAGTAACGACACCCTCGCCGGAAGGCCCTTGTTTGATACAGGGAAAAAGTGTACGAGGAGACTTCGATTCCCAGTTTCTCAATTGGCGACTAAGATGTTAAATCGTGTGATACAGTGATAGACTGTAGGACATGGTACCTATCATTACATGTAGGTTTACTCAAACAAAACCCTCCACTTTTGATACCACTTGGTTCTTACCGGTGCAGGCTGTTCTGCAGCGAAGATCTCGTCTAAGCCAGACTTCAGGTCGACATCCATCGGATTAAGTACCCAGGGATCTTGTCGTCCCACAGTGAACTTGTGCCCGAAGAAAAGCAGCAAGAAGATTACCACCCCGATGTACGACGTAAAGAAGGAAGAGGTGTTCCACTGTCCTGCGAGGAATACCTTGAAACCATTGATTAAAAGCAGTAGACTGAAGCCGAACAAGCTGAACATGCTTGAGTAGGGCTGGAAGCGGGAACGAAAGGGGATGTCTGTAATGCCTTGTGCATCTGATGCCTTGCGATATCTAAAGTAGATAATGCAGCAGCAAATCCAACTTTGATAAGCACCTGTATTGATCAAGTTGACGAACCAGTTGAACACGGTCGCACCAGTCGAAGCAACGTTGAGATACGCCAATAATGAGAATGCGGCACTGGCTGCCGTGGCGTAGTATGGGACACCTGACTTCGTACAGCGGGTGAAGATCTTTGGCGCGTTGCCTGCAAGGGCCATCGAGTAGAGTGCGTGGCTAGCAAGGTACTATTCAAGTTTACACGGATTAGAAGATATTCGAGGACCTATTTCAGGAGCAGGGAGGGAAACATATACCAGATAGGAGTTGCCTGCAGACCAAGCACTCAGCACGATCACGACGTTCACCACGCTGTCTAGGCCCTTGATACCTGCCTCCCTGATGCCAATAGCCCAAGGAGAAGCACCAGCACCTTTGCCACCGCTGAGGAGGTTGGTATTGTTGCTGCTGACAATGATCCCCACAGCCAGAGCACCAAGAATGTAGAATGTGATGAGGCGATAGAAGTATCGACGGGTCGCAGTAGGAATATTACGGCGAGGGCTTTCCATCTCTCCGCCGGTGACGACAAGAAGTTCCGGCGCAAACGCGAACGCAAATACGGAGAAGGTAATGGTCGAGACAAATGCCACCAGACGCCCAGAATCTCCCGTCACGATGTATTCTTTGACCGGCCCTGGATTAGACCAGTTCGAAAACCAAAGAGGTTGGTGCGAGGGCCCGCCGCCAAAGAAGAGTACAAGGGAGAGGATGAGCAGCCCGATAATACCAAAGACTTTCATGCTGGCGAACCAGAACTCAGCCTCCCCGTAGACTTTGACGGGGAAGCAATTGAGGGCAATCATGACGGCGCCGATGAGCGTCAGCCAAAACGCAATGTGTAGAGGCGGCGACCAATAGTTGATGACAATGTAGGTCGCAGTGATCTCGGCTGGAACCGTGATGGAGAAGATATACCAGTATACCCAACCCAGCGTAAATCCAAGACTGCGCGAGAAAAATCGTTGGCCGTAGTAGGCAATTGAAGAGCCGGGGACTGGAAGGTAGGCACTCATTTCGCCGGTGGCCGTTGCCACTCCGTAGAGCAGAAGTGTGATGCTGATGTAGGAGATGAGGAGGAACAGGGGCCCGCCCATATTCAGGCCCTGGCCGACGCCAACGAAGAGGCCAGTTCCGATTGTGCCCCCCAAGGCGATCATTTGTGCATGTCGAGACTTGAGGCCACGTTGGGTCGAGCCGTGTTGTTGTCCCTCAGGACCTAGCACCCCTCCACGTACAGACTCCATAGGACGGAGCTCGACATCGGTGTCGGCGATGGCTGGGGACTTCATCTTTTCGGTGTCGTAAGATACTGGATTAGACATTGCGGCCTTGTAGATGTCAGTTGTACAGACGTTCGAGTTATCTAAACGAAGTTCAGGACTGAAGAGTAAACAGCCTTCTGTAAGAACGAAGTAGGCAATCCACGGAGATTAAACCCCTACCAGACGTTATTGTAGTAAGGTTTTGATCCGCAACCGAGTTGATATAAATCAAGAGGACCAAAGGGAATGTTACTTAAATACTTGAGTCAAGATGAGGAGGGAAATGGAAGTGACTTGAAGTCGAGCAGAATTTTGAAACGCTGCTAACCAGTCCATTACGGGGTACGCAGCAGTAAAACTATCGTTGGTTTGCGCATACATTTCCGACTTAGCCCAATACCATGGGCGCGGGTATCAATCTTGGTCTGGAACGTTTCCCGAGGATTATCTGGAATGGTTCCCAAGGCTATCAGCTTCATTGTACTTAGAACCTGGCGTAACTCATGATACGCTGGGGTTAGCTTGCACTAAGGCTGATAAGGGAGGCTAGGAGGTTTTGTTGTTGGTGTTGTCGTTATTACTTTCCTAAAATTTTGAGACTACCTACTCAGCCAAGCTTCTGGCAAGGAGAACTTCCCCGCGTAATTATCGGCCTCCCCGGACACATCCCTGAAGTCGGCTGATATGTGCGATACGCAGCGCATATGCTAGTCTTGATGCTGGCTCTTGTCGTATTTGCCTTCACCAAGACTCTGTTAAACGCCAGACTCGCAGAAGACTGACATAAAGGCAGTGGAGGTGAAATGGAAAGTATTTCCGCGTGGTATCGAGACAGCGTGAACCATGTTGCTGAAGAATGCAAGCTTCATCCCTGATGGCGATCACATCAGCAGGAGATCTACATCATTTGGCATGCCAAACTCATCCTCAACCGGGAGAACCAATTGTGAAAATGACCAAAGTACAGACGCGGATTGAAAGCGAAGCAAATCAACTCCAGCATAGTCAGCTTGACTGATGCGCGGCAAGATAGCTTACGAGGTCAACCGGTGCAAAGAGTTCAGGACATTGAGATCACGAGCCTTTTACCCGAAAAGAGGAGTGTCTGTCACTAGTGTATCTGGAAATCCATAGAGTCTATTGTACTTTTTCTACGTCTAGTTTTGGGTCGGCATCACCACGCTTGCCTTACTCGCCTCCTCATCTTCCAATTTCCAGAGGCTGGTGACCGTTTTGGTCTGCAAATAGAAGTTCAAGCCTGCTTTGCCGTAGAAAGTGTTGACGCCACCGCCGGCGATGCTTGCCTTGTTTCCTGTGAAGCTGAACATAGGCAGCGGCACTGGGATTGGAACATTGATGCCAAGCTGCCCAGCCTCTACATTCTTCTGGAACCAAGAGGCAGCAGCACCGGAATTGGTGAAAAGAGCAACGCCATTGCCGTAGGGATTGCTGTTGACAAGTTGGGTGGCTTCGGCTAAGGTCTCCGCCTCCAGACAGACCAAGACGGGCCCGAAAACCTCCTCCTTGTAGCACTTCATGTGAGGCTTCACACCACTAATGATGGTGGGACCTAGGAAGTTGCCATTAGGATACTTGCTGGGGCGATAGCCACGGCCATCCAATACGATCTTTGCGCCTTCCTGTTCCGCGCTCTCGATCAGAGCTTCTATCCTGGCAAGACTTTGGGGGCTAATTACTGGGCCCAGATCAGCGCCATCTTCGAATCCGCCATCGACCTTGAGCTGTTTTGCATTTTCGACAAGGTCGTCAATCCAAGAATGCGTCTCGCGGCCAGTGAGTACCAGAGCAGAGAGCGCCATACAACGCTGACCTGCTGCGCCGAATGCAGCACCAGAGATTGCGTTAATGGTCCGTTGTTTATTGCTATCGGGTAGAACAACAGCATGGTTCTTTGCACCGAGGTTGGCTTGCACTCTCTTTCCGTTGGCTGATCCACGGGTATAAATGTATTCACCGGCCTTGTTTCCACCAACAAAGCTAACGGCCTTGATTGCCGGCTCGTCGAGAATGAAGTTAACTGCGCGGTGCGTGCCATGAATAATGTTGAGAACACCATCTGGGAAACCAGCTTCTTTAGCGAGTTCTGCCAGAATCATAGCTGCGCCGGGATCTCTTTCGGATGGTTTGAGAATCAGGGTATTGCCAGTAATCGTAGCAATTGGAATTGACCAGAGAGGGATCATGGCAGGGAAGTCTGTCGAAGAACAAACATTTCAGCGAAGAAAAAAATAAGAGAGTTGACCCGTGAAACATCGGGTGACTAAAAGACAAGAGAAGCTTGGAGTTTAAACTTACTGAAAGGACATATAGCAGCAACAACACCGAGAGGCTCGCGGTAGCTTCGTGTCTCCATATCTTTGGCTACCTCTAGTACATCACCAGTGATTTGTGTCGTGATTCCGCACGACGTCTCGGCAACTTGCAAACCGCGAAGAACGTCGCCTCGTGCATCGGCAAAGGTCTTGCCCTGTTCAAGCGTGATGGACGCGGCAAGACGATCCCAATCTCTTCGAATCAAGTTTACGAAGTTGAACATAATTTGCTGGCGTTTTAGAATGCTCGTAGCCTTCCATACTGGAAATGCGCGCTGGGCACTCTCGACCGCGGCCTCGAGCTCCTCGTCCGTGCTCTCTGGTACGCGTGTCACGACATTGTTCGTGGCTGGGTCGTGGACATCGATCCAGTTGCTTGCTGAGGACGGCTGGAAGGTATTGTCGATAAAGTTTTGTGTTGCTGAAGGGTTGGGGATCTTGGTGTGAGACGTAGGCCAGGACGATCGTGCAGATGATGTTGTGGAAAGAGCTCTACGGCATGACGAAACTGGGGAAGATAACGCAATGAAGCTGCTTGGCTTGGCCGATGCTGTGCGAAGAACCGATGAAGCCCTGAAGGACCGCATTTTGTGACAAGACGATGGCCGAACTTGGTTACAATACAGTGCAGGTCAGAATATCGGAATGAAGTGGTGCAGGAAATGGTGGGTGCAGTTCGAAGAAAAAGAGAGTCATTTCTAGACAAATTTGAAGCAGCTCAGAGACATCGTAGAGGTCGCTGGTTGATCTAGGCAAGTGGGTTGTTTCACGCGCATGATTTGCCAATTACCGTTCTATACCTACACAATTGGACATCCCCAAAACACTGCTCTAACCATCGGATATGCTTCCGTGATATTGATGGTAAGGTCTCGCCGAAGGTAGCCTTGATGTTCGTGGTCGCCATGGCTGCCAAATTCCTGGAGAGCTATGCGTACCGACTGCGCATATCGCACGTGGATCAACCAGCCTAGTACCCCTGTACCGTAGGAGATCTCATACGACTTAGCATCTGCAGCCGGAGACTTGTCCCTGACTGGGTAGGCCACCTCGGAAACGTATCACGCGGGGGCAAGGCAGGTTCACTCGAAGCGAACGCGAATCAGACCTCAGACGGTAGCTGGGTGCACGTAATTGGAAAGTCGGATTAGGTGTGACTGGTGGTGTGAAGCAAAAATGGCAACCATCCCCGAGCTACCCCGAATTCACCCCAACCATGACGATAAGCATTTGGTCTAGATCTGGGAGATTGAGCTCCTTGCCTAAAACGGGAGCTTCAAGACGATTGCTTCAGGCGCTGAAGGGTCCAAAAGCCCAGCGGAAGCATCCTCTGCGTACTGTTTTTATCCCGATTTCGGGTAGCGGAGCAGCTTGCCGAGGCAGGAAAGTCAAGAACGTTGTAGACTGACGGAACCCATTCCGATCGAATTTTCACATAAGCTCACGAGCTTTCCATTGAAGCAGCTTCTTTTCACATCAAGTGTTCCTCTTCAACCCCTCCCAAGACCATTCCATGTTGAGCTGGTGTAATCGATCCTCAAAGCACACCCGACCAAGATAATCTTAGTCTTACCAGATTGACAATGGCAAACCGCGGCGCAACATGGGACCCCGATGTCCATACCATCCGTGATCTGATGGAGTTGGGCAGCAAGAAGCTCCCCAAGATGTACAGGGATTACTACAATGAGGGCGCAATGGATCTCGTAACGTCAGTCGCCTGAAGTCAGCTCCAGAGTATGCGAGATAGTACTGACACTCGACGTTACGCAGACTGAAGGATAATGAGGAGGCATACAACCGATACAAGATCATGCCGCGTATTCTCGTCAATGTCGACAATATCGACATGTCTACCTCAATCTTTGGAGCTAAGGTATGTAAATCGCATAGTCGCAATCCCACTCTCTAGGAAACTGCTTACACATTCCCGACAGGTTTCATTTCCATTGGGCTTTAGCCCGGCTGCGATGCACAAGATGGCACACCCACATGGCGAACTCGGCACGTCGCGTGCGGCAGCAAACATGAATGTTTGCATGGCCCTTTCTTCCTATGCCACCGAGTCGATGGAGAACGTGGCAGCCGAAGGCGCTGGAAACCCATATGTCATGCAGCTGTGTGTGCTCAGAGACCGAGAGACCACTTTGCAAATTCTGAAGAGGGCTGAGGGTAGGCAAAGCATATCTTCTACAAGCATGAAGTCAAAATGCTAAGAAGTTTGATAGCATCTGGATACAAGGCCATCTTCCTGTCTGTCGATACCCCGCTGCTGGGCCGCCGATTGAATGAGTACCGAAACAACTTCTGTCTGCCCGACGGCATCGAGTGGCCCAACCTCTTGTCCGATGGAAAGAGCGAACTGAGCGGCAACGAGAAGGATGGCCAGTCTTCAAACCGACATGACTTCGGTACGTCGTCATGTAGGTGCATATTTTTCGACTTCATTACTGACAGCCAAAATTGCAGACCCTTCGCTGGACTGGGACTCGGCTATTCCCTGGCTCAAGAAGCACACTAAGCTTCAGCTATGGCTGAAGGGTGGTGAGTTGATTATACACCTCGCCTCTTGTGATGATATCGAACTGGCTGGTTGACTTGTCCAATAGTTTACACTCCCGACGACGTAGCTCTCGCAATCAGACACGGCCTCGACGGTGTCATCATCTCGAACCACGGTGGCAGGCAGCTAGATGGAGTGCCTGCCACGTTAGATGCTTTGCGCATCTGCGCACCTGTAGCGGCGGGAAAGATTCCTATCGCTGTTGATGGCGGTATACGCCGTGGTACTGACATCTTTAAGGCTCTTGCCCTTGGCGCGTCACATTGCTTTGTGGGAAGAATTCCCATTTGGGGTCTGGCGGTACGTCAAGACACGACTATTCAAGATTTTTAATGGATAAAGCAGCTGATCAGCATAACAGTACAATGGGCAGGAGGGCGTTGAGCTGGCGCTTAAGATCCTCCAGTACGAGCTCAAGGTTGCCATGGCTCTTGCAGGGTTAGTCCTGAGCCGTCGACTGATGAACATCGAAAACAGCTAACTAAATTGTCAACAGAACCCGAACCATTGCTGAAATCTCGAGGGGTCATGTGGCATATCTAAACGGAAGCGGTGTTTTGGCGAAGCTTTAGGTGAAACGTGTGTATTTTGATAGCATTTGCATAGCGAATTATCATTTCCTCAGATTGATCATCATCAACGAAAGTTGCAGGAGTGTCAGTTTCTATCTTTTTCGAGATGCGGAAGATATCTTCAATGAATCATCTAAGATGCACGAAACGTGAGACAGCCTACAACCAAATCCAATACTACCGAATCTCCAGCATTATTAGCTGCTAAAGAGCGCCAGGCCTGGGCAATCACACAAAATTGTCTTCAAGGGATTCCTAATCGCACCGCCAACCATGATTGCAACTGCATGTGCAGAATTCAAGCGTACTTGGGCCGATGTGTGCATCATGGCTTTCTTTGCCCGACTTTGCCACCTAGACTGGATCTGCAAGCGCCACGTAGCTTCGGAAAAAGACACTGACTCCTACGAGACCCTGAATGACGAACCTAGTGTCCCTTGGAGCACATTGGTGCGTCCAGAAACCTAGTGTACCGGTATCAAGGAAACCCCAATAATGGTCGTCCCTTTCGAGCGCAGAATGGCTGTCCTGTTTGGTGATGGTGTGAAGCAGATGACCGTTTCTGCGCCACACATACCATAGTCAGGCCAAGCCGGCCTCCTAAAGGAAGGCCTCCGCGACGGGATCCACTTTACCGCCCGGACCTACCCCGCGATATCTCGATGAAGATAGCGATTCTGGACACTTGAACCGCGGGGCATTATGGGTCCCAGGGACCGGAGCTGACCCGCGGTGCCGTCTTCTTTCGCTCGATTCGAATTACCCCGCCATCCTCACACCCCTTTTCCAAAGCCGTCTTGAGGGGCAGAAGTGACAGAAGAGGCAGGCCTGCTCAAATTGGTTATGCTTCGAGTGATCGGGTGCGCTTCCGGTCTTGTTTGTGCTGCAATAGAGAAGGTTTGCGCGTGAAGCTATCCGAAATGGACGAAGCAAGAGAAGCCGGCTTGCGTTTGTAATCTTTGATATGCTTGAATTAGATAAACACCCGAAAAAGCTGGTAGCTATATGACGTTGACATCCGAAGCTCGGCAGGCTCTGATTCTTTACATTGCGATATCGATCAAGTCCTGATACCAACGTCTAGCTTGGTTTTTCTGTACCAGAACTTATCTTACGGTTCACTACACAACAATCTCGATTACTTCAAAGCCTCAAACCACTCTAGCAACCTGAATAACACGTTCGAGATGCCCGCTAGCGACCTCAAAGGCGTCCTCGTCGCCCTAATCACCCCCTTCACCCCCAACCAGAAAGAAATCGACACCGCTGCCCTCGATGCACACATTCAACGCATGATCGCCGCAGGCGTCCACGGCCTCGTCCCTGGCGGCAGCACGGGCGAATTCACAGCCCTCACCACCGAAGAGCGCAAAATCCTTGTCAAGCAGTCCGTCGACTCTGCTGCTGGCCGAGTCCCCGTCGTGGCGGGCATCGGCGACCTCTCCACCGCAAAGGCCGTCGAGCATGCCATCTACGCCGCCTCCGTCGGCGCCAGCGCGCTGATGGTTGTCCCTCCGTTCTACGATGCGCCCAACTTGGTGCAATTGAAGGAGCTGCTCAAGGAGATTCACGACGAGTCCAAGTTGCCGATTATGTACTACAACATCCCCTCCGCCAGCGGCGTTTCGCTCTCTCCTGAGGAGATTGCTTCGCTGTCAGAGGTCGGCGTCACGCATCTCAAGGATACCTCCGGCAATGCGCCCGCCCTGACAGACATGCTCTTCACTGAAGCTACCTCCTCCAAGGTTACCGCTTTCAACGGCTGGGACACCCTCACATTCTATGGCCTGGCCGCGGGCGCAAAGGGCTCCGTTTGGGGTGCGACAAACATCATTCCCGAGCTATCTTCACAGCTATGGGAGGCGCTGGGGGAGAAGAAGGACTTGGTGAAGGGTCGAGAGCTGTGGGCCAAGATCTTCCCCATTTGCAAGTTCCTCGAGGCGCCTGGGGACAACTACGGCGCGGCTGTGAAGACGGGCATGGAGTTGCGCGGGTGGAAGACGGGAGGTATGCGCAAGCCGTTTAAGCTGCTTGAGGGGGAGAGGCGCAAGGAGCTTGCGCAGTTGTTGAAGGATGCGGGCGTTGAGGTCGTTGCGTAGAGTGCTCTACGAGAAGATAATTTGAAGTAAATGTTTTGACCAATGCTTATATCGCGTCTTGGTTGCTTCTTTGTTCAATATTTCTGAGTACCATCACATGTTTCAACAAGGCTCAGATGTGGCTGGGATTATTCACGAAAATTGGCACGCTAAAATTACCACCGAGTCTCTTCGGACAAATATTTCGAGGCGGCTTCGTGATGCAGCTTTTTGGCCAATCTTATCGCCGCCCTAGCTCCAATTAGAGGTTGAGGAATTGTTGGTCGATGGGGGAGCTCGCATAGATTTCTTGGGAAAGGTCGGGATCTTGAGTTCTAAATACAGAAGAGCTCCACACGCCATACCTGCACATCATTAATCGTCTACATCATAAAGTCTGCTGATGTAGATATTCACCTCGGAATGGTTTTCATCATGTCCGGCCAGCTCAGGGTCCAATCACCGGTCTCCGTCCTCTTTTCCCATACACTCTGGGCCAGAACACTAGGCTTATCCGTACCAAATATCACGCCACTATTATCAATTGTCTGAAGCACCTTGAGCCCCCTCTCTTGTAAATCAGGCGTCGTAGCCTCGCACGCAGCAACGAAAGCTGCCCACCCTATGCTCGTCGCAAAGTCGTGATCGTCCGCTGTCTCTTCGAGGCACGGCTGAATGAAATCGAGCGTCTTACGTACAGAATCCTGAATTACCATGGCGCTCATGTTGTAGACGCGACGGTAAAAGTAGATGATAAGTGCCTGGTGCATGGCAAGCGTCAAGGATCGGATGAGAGGATGGTCTACGAGCTTCGTCTCTTGAGTAACGAGTTCTCGCGGACGGCTTGGCCCACTTTGCATATCCGACGATCCCAGTGACCAAGACCAAATATTCTGCTCCAATTGTTTGATATGGCGCGACAAGGCCACTGAGATGCGGTGGTCGTACATGGCCATGGCTTCCAGCTTGGTCTTTTCATTGGCGAAGCTAATGGTCTGCGACAGCAACGTCATCAGCGACTCTGGCACCCCATATATTTCTGGGTACATCGTTACAGGCCAGTGGCCAGAAATGTCGAGATGAATGTCCGCGTAGCCCACCTCTGCGGGCTTCTCCCGTGACAAGTCGAGGTCGGCGCCGAGAGAATCTTCTGCAATACGAAACTTGCGGAGTGACACCGCCATCTCGGTTGCTGCCTGCGCTTGGGATTTTACAGACTCTATAGCAATGTCCGTACTCTCTGCAATGACGCGAAGGTGTGTGTAGACATGGTGTAGTACGCGGACGTGGAAGGATTTGGGCATCGCAAGGCCACGGAGACGGATTAGACGTTCGGCATCGAGGAGGAAGATCTTTACTGCGCGGGATCCATTATAAAGAACCTGAATGGCATTAGAACAGTCGACTGGAATCGTGGGTTTCAGGGTGAACTCACCGATACCATGGCTGTGGCAAGAATGGCCATAAGGATCTCGTTGTATTTGGCCTGACTTGGCTCATCAGATTCGCCTTGTAAAGCCTTTTTGAGATGTGTCTGAGCACTCTTTTGATAATTCTGTCCAATATCTAGCCACCGTGTGGTTGACTTCTGGCTTTCTTTCTTCGAAGATTGATGCATATGAAAGGCACTCTTCGCCAGCAATGTACACAAGATACTGTGACGGGTATGCGAAGTGGTGTTCCAAAGCGACAGTTCGGCAAAGGTTTCCAGAGCGCAGGGGAGGAGCCAGAGCTGCCACGGTGATATCCTCATACCCTTGACTGATGATGACGATTCCATAGTCTTATAGTATCGTAAGAGGGAAGCTGCATGTGACGGCAAACATGGTTCGGTACCCGGCATATTATTAGTCAAGGAGGTAGAAAGCTTGCGCGAGATCGATAAGTCTTGCTCGTCTGTCGAAGGACTGGTCGGTTCTTCTGTATGGTTTTCCTCTCTTTCATGGTTCTGGCGTTGGGTATTTGTATCATTAGCTGGCCCAAGCTCGGTATGAGCCATTGCTGGCGTGCGCGGCGATAATGGCGAAAAGAGAAGATCTAGTGCAGAGTTGTCCATTGCCATCATATGAGACAAACTTCCGGACCCTTCGCCGTGCATCCACGGCTGGCTCATGTTATTGATGATGCCTTCGGTACTGAAGTTGTCAAACGGTCCAGGTAAGAAATATGGCTCCATGGCTAAAGAGTTATCGTCAACGGACCAAGGCTCGATTACAATATCCTCGATGTCTTCAGCGAGCTCGCCATTCATCGTCTCTGGCAAGGCATCAGATTGCGAGGTATCAGGCGAGCTTCCAGACGCAGAGGGCTGTAATGGCGAAGATCCAGAATCCGTAGAGCCATCAAAGGCCCTGAACACGCCAAACGGACCAGCTACATGGGCGTCATCGGCATGGACGCTTTTCTCGTCGAGATCCAGAACAATGTCGCCGGCAGACTGGCGCCCCATGCTCGTCACAATCTCGACACTCATTGTCTTCCTCTCTTCCTCGGTGAAAAGCGGGTACCGATAGGAAGTGCCGCGATGAGCATGCTTCTGCTCAGCGGAGCACAGGGGGTCCGGAATCCACAGGAGCTGGCCATCGTAGCCCTCACAGACGAGATTGAGGCGGCGGCAGGACGAGCATACTGGGCGGGCCTCATCACACTTGAGATGGCGACTTCTGCAGGTGCGGCAGCCTGTGAAGGTTCTCGAGCGAGGGACCTTCTTTGTTGGGGCAGCGCTGCTGGCAGTGGTCCTCGTTTTCGCTGTTGGCTTTCCTTTCGGGGGAGGCGGCTTTGCCCCGGATTTGGACCCTCTGGTGACCGGACGGGCAGGCATTCTCGAGTGTGCGGCAGGATACTGAAGTGCAATGCTGATGGTAAAGCTGTTTGATTGGATTTGACACGTAGGGGATGATTGTAGTAGGGGAGGAGTAACACATCAGGCTTGTGTTCCCGATGGGCTGTTTCTCTCGTGCTCTTGCGTGACTTAAAGAGAAGCCGAAAAGAGACACGAGACGTGTTCGCCGTTACGTATGCATCGATATCGGCGGGATAGCTTTGGTCAGCTGGGCGATAGGGATGTGGTTCATCATGCGTGGACAGTTCGGCGTCGTTATCCGTAGATGCCAAGTGTAGTCAGTCTTTGTTCGTGCCAAAATCATCTGGGAAGGTTTCCGCGACGTGAATCGGTACGTATCGACGCTAACGGGGTGGAGACTCCAGGGCCGATAGAAGGCCGGTCGATCCCGCTAGGATAATGCCGGATCAGTCACGAATATGAATCTCGAGTTTTAGTTATGGCCTTTCCTTCCCAGCATCCGCAGACATATGACGGCGAGAAGGGAAGAGATGGGGATCTGACTGTAGTGTGATTGGATGTGTCGTGCTGTCTGAACACTGTGATGGGAATGCCTTCGCGAGAACCTAGGTGGTCCGTGGCACATGCGTGTAAGTCGAGTGTCAGAACTGTACCTCGAAATCAAACCAAGTATTGCATCATCAATCTCCCTCTCGAAAAAAATCGCAGTACATGCGAAATAACTGACACAAAGTCGCAATGGCATTCAGGCACCCTGGATCACTTACACTAGCCGCTATATTCCGACAGTGGCCTCGAGTTGTGGCTGGCGTGCGGACATTCTCGGCTACATCAAGCAACCGCGCAGCTGCCATCTTCTCGAACGAGCCTTGCAGGCCAAGGATAATGACATCCTCACTTCCCAGACCTAAAGTAAAGGGCGGTCTCGCAGAGTTGGAGGAAGTTTTTGATACCAGAAGTGCGAACATTTCGGTCGACTACCTACAAGAGGTCGACAGGTAACTAGTGAGTCAAATTCGCATGTCGCGCGCCTTATCTGCTTGTCTTTGATGATGATGTGCTTCTGGAGTCTTGTCCATGCTGATGGCAACACATTCTTGGATCTGTATATATTGCGACCATCCTCATTGCCATGGGTAGATCTGAAGAACTAACGAATTACGCGTACTTGATGCATAAATTTGCCTAAATCGCCTCAATTCCTCTCGAAGATAACAATCCAGAAGTCAACCGCGCCTCTGTAAGCCCAGTCATGGTCCGCGCCATCGCCAGCCGGCCAGCACTCGGAAGATTTCCATCGGCAGACTACGCAGACCTCCTCAAGACCGGCACCTTGAAAGCCGCGCCGCAAGGTCTGAATCAAGTCTTCACGGCAACCACAGGATCTGATGCAAACGAGAAAGCGTACAAGGCCGCCTGCATTTGGAAAGGGACCAGGGAACCGCAGCCGTAAGGGTTTCAGCGCCGCTGAGCTGGATGTCGTAGTGCGAAACCAAGCGCCTAGTGCGAAGAAGTCTTCAACGATGTCATTCTTCAAAGGGTTTCCACGGCAGTCTTTCTAGAAGTTTATCCATAACGAGGAGCAAGCCGATTTACCAATTCGATGTGCCGGCTTTCGACTGGCTTGTGGCTCCTCTCCCGCAGTTTCAGTACCCCCTCGACCAATTCGCAACTGAGAATGCTGCTGAGGAGAAGAGGTGCCTTGAGGAAACGGAGCTTGTGCTCGACGAGGCTAACGACACCGTCGCGGCAGTGGTCATTGAACCTGTGCAAGCCGGGGGCAGCGACAATCATGTGTCCCCTGCCTTCTTCCGCGGGCTTCGTGCGCTTAACAAGCGCAAGAGCGTGTTAACGATTGCCGATGAAGTTCAAACAGGAGTAGGTGCAACTGGCAAGTTCTGGGCCCACGAGCACTGGAATCTCCCGTCTCCGCCAGACATGGTCACCTTCTCGAAGACGGTGCAGGCGGCGGGTTTCTCTTCAGCGACGCTGGTCTACGGCCTGACAAGCCGAACCGGCAGCTCAAATACTTGGGTAGGCGATCTCGTGCGTGCGCTACTGTTCAAAGCGATTTATGGAGAGATTGAGAAGCATGGGTTGGTTGAGCAAACGGCGCGGATCGGCAGTCACCTGTACCGAGAGCTGGAGGCGCTGGCGGACAAGTACCCGCAAAACGTATTGAACCCTCGTGGCAAGGATCGCGGAACGTTTATTGCGTGGGACTGTCCGCGAAGGGAGGAGGTTTTGGGCCAGGTCAAATCGAAGGGGGTGAACATGGGTGGCAGCGGCGATGCTGCAATCTGATTACGGCCGATGTTGGTGTTTGAGAGGCATCATGGTAGATTAATACCCGAGGAATCGATAATCTAGGGTACGAATCGAGACTGACCAGTAGCAATCGATAGCCGACATTTTCCTTGACGTCTTGGAAGGGGTATTCAAGCGGCTGTCGTAGGCCCAGCTATTGCCAGGGACACGTCTCGAACATGAATAAAATAATTGATCTATAAGCAAGACTCTCAAAGACCGTTCTCGAAGATAGAATCATACATTAGCACGCCCTTCGGTGGGTCGTCTGTAGTCAAGATAGCATCGCTAATTGGCAATTGGCGTCAATGTTTAAAAAAGCTGGAGTGACGCGATGGAGTAGCGCATTGTGTAATTCGTGGGGCAGCTTGGCAGCTTCACTGCTCTCGTCCACTGGAAGAGATTGGTAATCTGCTCCAAGCTTCAACCCCTGTTTGGAAGGCCAGCGCGAGCAGGTTGCGTGTGGTTTATATACTTCCATGTGATGCCTCCTCAGATCCTCAGGTTATCAATCGCCAATCTCAGCTCTCCACTCGCCTTTAACACTCAATTAGAAAGATTGCAGCGCACAGGATAGCAAAACTCAGACACAATGGTCAACATCTTCCTGTAAGTCAACTGAAGCTCAGTGAAATAAGCCCGTGTAAGTGCTCCGTTCTGACAGAAAGCCTCCAGGACCGGAGCGACGGGCTACATCGGAGGCAGTGTCCTGTCTTTGCTCGCCAAGTCGCACCCCGAGTATGCGGTGAGAGCGCTAGTCCGCGACAGCGCCAAGGGAAAGATTATCACCGGCGCCTTCAGCAAGGTCGAGATCGTAGAGGGTGATCTTGACGATGTTGAGACCATCACTCGGGAAGCTTCCAATGCCGATGTCGTTGTCCGTATGTTTTGGTTCTGCAACATAGCGGCCTCGTGAGCTGAAATCACTAACACAAATGCCAGATCTGGCTGCGTCTGGACATTTGAAGAGTGTTGAGACCATTCACATGGCTTTGTCGTCCAAGTCGGCAGAGCAGAAGTCATGTAAGTCTGCGCTGCCTTTTTTCAGCCAGTTTACACCCGGGAGTCACGATCCATGATGCTAACATCTAAACGCAGCGCACTGGATCCAGATCTCTGGCGCCAGCGCCCTTGCCGCAGCAGAACTCGCCGACAAGTCTCGCAGTCCAGGCTCGGCGAGCGACCTGGTTTTCAACGACCTAACCAGTATCGACGACCTGCGATCGTTCATCCAAAAATACCCGAGCCGTGCCGTCGACAACTACCTCCTCAAAGTCGCCGCCGATGAGCCCAGGGTCAACACGGCACTAGTGTTCCCACCCATCATCTACGGCCGGGGACTCGGCCCTGTCAACCAGCGCAGCGTGCAGATCCCGTCGCTGGCGAAAGCCACGCTGGATCGCGGTCATGGGGTGCAGGTCGGCAAGGGCCTGAGCCGGTGGGGAAATGTGCATGTTGAGGACGTTGCACAGTTGATTGCCCAGCTTGTCGAGCGAGCTACTGAGGCGAAGGGTGAGGCGGAGGTTTGGAACGAGAACGGACTGTATCTCACTGGTGTTGGTGAAATTGTGAGTGAAGATGAATCCGGGCCCTCAACTCCTTGCTTTGCACCAGCTAACAGTATTGATTCACAGTCCTTTGGCGAAATCTCAAAATTGGTTGCCTCCGCTGCTGCTAAGAAGGGTCTCATTTCAAAAGACGAGGTGGAGGAAGTTGGACCCGAAGAAGCGAACAAGGTGCTGCCACACGGAACGGTGTTATTTGGAACAAATGCTCGCAGCGAGGCACTTAGGGCTAAGAAGGTACTGGGTTGGGCGCCGACAGGCGAGAGTTTGGAGGAAGAGATCCCCAAAGCTGTGTCTTGGGAAGCTCCCGAGGTTCAGCACAGTGAGCTTAAGCGATGAACAGTCGATGCGAGGTCGTAGACGGCGGTACATAAACCAAGAATAAAACGAAACTCACATATTAAACAGTCTCAAAGCCGGGTCATCAAGTCAAGATTGGATAGGGTTTTTCATATGCGTTTCAGAGAGAAGTGTTCACAAGCAGGCTTCGGCCCTTTCTGTCAAGCCGGACTTCGCTCACTATCTCAATGCTCCAGTGAGGAATACCTAATTGAAACCTTTGGGGATCGATTCAGCTTCAAATGAGGGACGAGTGCCTAGATTAGGGAGCATGCTCTGTGAATTGCAAGGTGGTGGTGGAGACTCAGCCCCTCATCTCCCCTCACTGCCCCTCGTTTTGATGCGCAGATTCTATGAGGAAGGTCTCCCCGACCATTCGGAGCTTCACTGCTCTGCCATGGTCAACCACAGGTGAGATCCAGTAGGGTCAAACATGCCGAATCGGTACGAAGATCTCAGTCGCTTCGCGGTCCCAACAAGATGAGAGTCTTGAAGGCTTACTCCCGATGAATGTCTTTTGGAAACGCTGTCTCAATCCAGCCATCCCCAATTGCGGGGGAGGGGTAAGTTAGACCCCGCCTGGCAGGCTACGCCGATACTGAACAGATACAGCGTCACAGGCAGATTGAAGCTGTTCGCGTGTCAAGGCCGAATCCGCGGGCGTTTATCAGATGATGGTTCGGAGTGATAACCTATCTCATTAAGCCAAACTACTTACTCAATTGATTCTGCAAACGCCTTCTTGGATACCAAGACTCATCCAAATTCGAGACCTGATTCATAGACGCTGGCCCTCATCACCATTTCAAACCTGCTGATTCAACTTCTGAGAGAAAACAATCCAGTCTCAGTTCACGTTTTGACAACAAGATGGGAGACCTTTCAATTGTATTGACTGCGCCTAACGGCCAGAAGTGGACTCAGCCAACCGGCCTGTTCATCAACAACGAATTCGTTCCCTCATCCTCCGGGCAGACTATTCCTGCTATTGATCCAGCGTGAGCAGTAGACTCAGATAGTTCAAAATGCTTCAAGTAAGATGATTTGCTAATGTCCCGCGGGTTTTCAGGACCGAAGAAGAAATCGCGAGAGTTCATGCAGCCACCGAAGACGATGTCGACAAGGCCGTTAAGGCCGCCGCTGCGGCGCTGAAGGCGCCCTCCTGGAAGGCGCTGTCGGCTTCAGACAGAGGCATACTCATGGCCCGTCTTGCGGACCTAATGGAGTCGAATAAGGAATTGCTCGCAACCATTGACGCTTGGGATAACGGTAAGAAATCCTCAAAATCCTACTCAGCCTCAAGACAACACCTGCTCGAGTCCAATTCTGACGACGTAATTACGCAGGCAAGACATACCAAGAGGCATTGACAAACGACATGGTCGAAGCCGTCGGAGTTATCCGCTACTACAGCGGTTGGTGCGACAAGATCTTTGGCCAGACGATCAGCCTGCCAAACAAGTTCGCCTACACTGTCCGCCAGCCCGTTGGGGTTGTAGGTCAAATCATTCCGTGGAACTATCCCATATCAATGGCAACGTAAGACGCTCTCTGTGACGATAGACTGAGTTGCATTTTGCTGACCCGTCAACCGCAAAACAGATGGAAGCTCGGTCCCGCGCTAGCCTGCGGAAATACCGTTGTTCTGAAGGCCGCTGAACAGACTCCCCTTAGCATTCTGGTCTTTGGTCGCCTCATCAAGGAAGCCGGCTTCCCGCCAGGCGTCGTGAACTTCATCAATGGTCTGGGTAAAGATGCTGGTGCTGCCCTCGTCTCCCATCCCTTGGTTGATAAAGTCGCGTTTACGGGATCAACGGCGACCGCGACCAACATCATGAAGATGGCATCTGCAACACTGAAGAACATCACCCTCGAGACGGGCGGGAAATCGCCGCTGTTGGTCTTCAACGACGCGGATCTCGAGCAGGCTGTTCGGTGGTCACACATGGGCATCATGTCCAACCAAGGGCAAATTTGCACAGCCACGTCACGAATTCTCGTGCAGCAGGATATATACGACAACTTTGTCGCGAGATTTATCGACGAGGTCCACAAGACAAGTAAAGTCGGCAACCAGTGGGATGCCGAAACCTACCAGGGCCCGCAAGTTTCGAAGCAGCAATACGATCGCATCATGTCCTACTTCCAGATCGGCCGTGATGAAGGAGCTACAATCAAGACTGGCGGCGAAAGGCCGACGCATCTGGGCGATAAGGGTTACTATGTTGCGCCGACCGTCTTCACCGACGTCAAGAGCGACATGAAGATATGGCGCGAGGAAATCTTCGGCCCTGTCGTCGTGATCCAAAAGTTTGGCGACGAGGCCGAGGCGGTGTCGATTGCCAATGACAGTGTCTATGGCCTCGGCGCAGCAGTCTTCACGACAAACTTGGAAAAGGCCCATCGCGTGGCTGCTGAGATCGAGGCGGGTATGGTTTGGGTAAATAGCACACAGGACTGTGATCCAAGGGTCCCCTTTGGCGGCGTGAAGCAGAGCGGCATCGGACGGGAGCTTGGTGAGGCGGGGCTTGACGCGTACAGCCAGATTAAGGCGGTTCATGTGAACATGGGCAACAAGCTCTAGATATTAGAAGCATCATCGCATTCAAATGCTTCGGCAGACACCACAACTATTCCTGTGGGATTTCTAAGGAAGATGACGCGATCCAGAAGGGGTCTTTTCCCAGTTACTTTACTAATAATCCCCGCATAATCTCTCCCTCAAAAGTGATCCCTTACGTAAACAATCTTACCGATCTCCGAGCGCGGTCATCGGTCTTCCGCCTACGTAGCTAGAGATAAATGAGCAATGCCTGAATCGCGGGGTCCCAGCGCTGCCCCTCGTTGTTCTGGCGTTTTGATAAACGGTTTTCAACACTGAACAAGCATGTTCACTAGAAGTCGCAACCTTGCTACATCAGTGATCTATAGAAGGCCCTCTACAGCATTCATAACTCCTTCGACTTGCGTCAGAAGGTTCAGCCAAGGCTTTCCAATGGCTCAAGATGGCGAGCGCGCCGCTGATGGTGAGTCGTGAGCATCAGTGAGCCAGTGTCTCACAGAATCGAATGCGTCTTTAGCTACTCTGTTCTGACTCAATCCAGGCAAACCCGTCAACTTTGGCCTCGTACTCTTCCCAGCCTTTCAGTCCCTTGACGTCTTCGGGCCCCTGGACGCCCTCAACATGCTATCAGGCTCATACAAAATGAACCTCTACATCATTGCAGATACCCTAGACCCGGTGCCAACAAGGGTCAAGGACGCCAGCCACATCTCAAACTTCTGCGAGAGCGTCGTCCCAACACACACATTTCAGACCGCCCCGCCCCTTGACGTCCTCATCGTCCCCGGCGGGCAGGGGACTCGGAACCCGGGCATCAGCACCGCAATCGACTTTGTCAAGGAGCGCTTCGACTCGCTGCAGTACTTACTGACCGTCTGTACCGGCGCCGGAGTCGCGGCACGGGCGGGCGTGCTAGATGGGCGGAGGGCGACGACGAATAAGCTCTCGTGGGACCAGACGATTGCGCTGCGGCCGCAGGTTAACTGGATTCACAAGGCAAGGTGGGTGCAGGATGGGAATGTGTGGACGTCTTCGGGCATTAGTGCAGGCATCGATCTGGCATTTGCGTGGATCGGAGCCGTGTATGGGAAGGATGTTGCGAAGAACATCGCCAACAGAATGGAGTATACGCCTGTTGAGGACCCAAGCTGGGATCCGTTTGCTGACTTATGGGGGTCATCAAAGTAAGGTGTAGAGATATGCGTGGTGTTCATAGATGGGTATTGTGCAGGCCATTTTCAATGGCTCTGATCTCTAGATGTCCTTCATTGTTTTCTCCGCGTTATTGGCGCTGCGTCCATAATCGTCCTGGAGGCCAGTCAAGACCTGGATGGTTTCACAATAAACCGAGGCGATCTAAGACGACACTGGATCCCAGATATCCCAGACTTTCCGGCCGCCAAACCAAGTCTCCTCCACTTGGGCTTGCAACAAGCTCTTCTCATCCCACTCCATATCAACCACAATGAAGTCAGCGCACTTTCCAGCCGCAAGGCTCCCCGTACGTTTCTCATCAAACACACTGCTAGCAGCGCCCCAAGTAGCGGCTGTCATAGACTCACATAGTCCAAGACGGAAGTGCTCGTTGAAAGTCCCAGTGAATTTTGGATCTCTTGCAGACCGTCTCGAAGCCGCAACGTATAAATTCTCCATCGGTGCCCACGGCGAGGTCGGACTATCACTGCCGATAGCCATCAAAGCCCCCGAGTCGGCGAATTCGCGGTAGGCAAATGCTCGATGACAACGATCTTCTCCGATCAGGCGGGGCCATTCAGCGAGGACAGCCGGGTCCGAATGGACTGGTTGGATAGAGGCTGTGAGACCCAACCTGCCTAGGCGAACTGCATCTTCTGGTGACACAAGTTCTAGATGTTCGATGCGGTGGCGGCGGCCGGGGGTGGTGTGCTTCTCAATGGCGTCGATTGCCATTCTAACCGCCGCATCTCCGATGGCGTGCAGTGCGACTTGGAGACCACCATCATTTGCTTCCTTAACAACGGGGTCCAGATACTCCGGTTCCCAGATTGGTGGGGGCTTGCCTGCCGGTGCGTAAGGTTCCGAGAGAAACGCCGTGCAAGCATCGATAATGCCGTCGCATATCACTTTGATACCGACAATACGAAAGTCCGGGCTAGTGGTGAAGTTGTAAACTTGGCTCAGCTCAATGGCGCGACGAACTTGACGGGAGTTGGCATGATGATCCGTTGTTGGCTTGATCAGCCAGTACGCGGCTACATGGATCGGGAAATCTGGCTGGGTATCCCGAATGGTGATGATCGCGTCCCAGGCTTCCTCATCCATTGCCATCTCCACCACGCCGGTATATCCTGCCGCATTATACTCCTTCACCGCAGCGATGATAGCCTTGATACGCTCTTCTTTGGGGGATGAGGAAGCTTGGTACGGCCAGATGATAGACATCATTGCGCCTTCATCGAGAACACCAGATGGCCTCCCATGCTCATCGCGATGGATGCGTCCGCCAGCCGGATCCGGCACGTCGGCGACTCCAAGCTCTTTCAGAGCTGCATGATTACACCAGGATGAATGCAACGAGCTCGCATCGACAAAGATTGGGCGGGGATCAATATCATCGAGTAAAGCGGCCGAGACTCCATTCGGAGTCATCGAGTGCCTCCATCCTTTGCAGAGAATTGTTGGTAGATTCGGGTTTGCCTTGGCGTATGACCTAATGCTGGATCGGATGTCGTCTAACGTTTTGCAAGTTGATAAGTCGAGTTTCCGAAGAGATTGTCCTAATAGGAGGAGGTGCATATGGCCGTCGATGAAGCCGGGAAGGACTGTACGATGCTGCAGGTCATGGACCTTGAACCCCGTTAAGTCTGATGGTTCTATTTCTTTCCGAGTTCCAATAGCTGCAATCTTCTTATCTATCACCAAGAGACTATCGACGAAAGTTGCTTCGGCATTGAGTCCTGTCCCGGCGTTGACGAGGACTCTGCCATTGTGAAAGAATGACCCTGCAAACATTACAATCACACAAGAACTCTTAACCTCAAGTGAATTTTGAGGTAGATTATAGTTGCTAGTATCACTTAACAACAATCGTTGCTGTGAGTTGTGTTAGTGAGACGCTCAAAGGTACTGATGATAACCTACAAAGAGGAAGCTTGAGGCTCCAATCGTTTACTTCTTGTCCGCAAATCTGCATGTAAGTTGTTTTGGTGCAGGTAAAAACTAATTCCGAGTCTCGGCACGTTTTCGGAGCCCTTGCTTATTCTTATAGTCTCAGCTAAGCCTCAGGTGCTCAATACTACTTATCTTGAGTCGCTAATGATTCCGAGAAAAGAACTTGTCAATAGAAATCAAAGTGGGTTTTCGTCATTTAGCGCTCGTCACGACTTTACTTCCCAGTTCACTCAGCTCTCATACCCCATTTTTGCTCCCGAATAGTCAAAAAGCGGGGCAAGACCTCTCCTCGACTTTCCTTCCCAGTCAAACTAGAAGCATCGTTCATAGCGCGGTTAGAGGAAGACCGCGCTCCGTTGGCTTCCGCAATCAGCTTCTTTGCGCTGATTCCCTCAACTCATCATGGCCCTCACTTATCGAGTCGTCGATTGTCGTCGATTGTCCTAGAGATATTTGAGAATAAGTATGGCTTGCTACTTGATAAATCGACCTTCCTTCTACTTTCGTCGGGCTGTCTGAGCCTGCATTTTGAGCAAGAAGGAACAGACGCTTAAGGCCCAATGAGAAGGCGCGATTGAGTCAGAATTGAAACGCATGGAACACCAAGGGGAAGCGAACAACATAGGAGTGGGAAAATGTTGAATGACAAAGGTATCGGTCAAGTCATTTCTAGAAAGATTGCCGTCCAGCCCCAACTTATATGCAATCTCTATGTGACTTCGGTCGATCTCCCGTCCACGTGAACGTGACCTGAGTAAGGAAGAGGAGGTCATAGGTGCGGGGTCGTGACCAACCGATGTTCAAGCAACCGTCATTACGGGCGTCTTCAAGCACACTCTAAGTATCAAAGACAAATTGATTACGAATGTACAAGTAAAAATCACTCTTTACACCGTCGATTCTCCCAACTTTCGAAATATGTATCAGTCACAGATCACATTTACTTTGGATACGGTTTGTCCCTGGTGAGTGTCGACTCCATCACAGTCTGATTTCTTACCATGAGTGAAAGTTGACTTCGGGGAAAGGACCTACATTGCTAAGAAGAGGTATTAAATCACAAACATGGATGCGATTTAGTAATCTGACAGTAGGCAGATTGGCGGAGGCTCTCGACCAAGTCGCAGCTAGCCCCAATGGCAAAGATGTTTCCTTCACCTTGGTCTTCCGTCCGTACCAGCTCTACCCGGACTTCCCTTCAGAGCCGCAGGACAAGCGGCACTGGTACACAACAGCAAAGCATGATGCCTCTGATCAAAAGCAAGAAGTTTTCGAAGCAACAATGGGGGCCCTCGGATCTGCAGCCGGCATCAACTTTTCCTTTGGGGGCACCATGTCCAACACGCTTCCATCGCATCGAATCATCCAGCACTTTCAGGAAGCCAAGAATGCAGAGACTGCAAATCGACTAGTTGACGCGTTGTATAGTCGCTACTTCGAACGCGAGCAAGATCAAAACTCCAAGGACGTGCTGATTGAGGCGTGTGTCGAGGCCGGTATCCCGGAGACGGAGGCGAAGGCGGTTGTGGACGATGAAAGTGAAGGGAAGATGGAAACGAGAAACATGATCCGGATGGCCGCCATGGATGGCGTTGATTCGGTACCGTATATCATGTTTGAGGGCCGTCGGAGGGATCTCACTCTCATCGGGGCCAAGGAGGTTGATGAGTATGTCAAGGCTTTGCAGACCATCATCAAAGAGAGCAAGTAACGAAGTATACTTAGTATTTTTGTTTCATTCAAAATGTATAGGTAGGCACCCAGATAAGATAATTTTGGTCATCGGCTCCTGTTTGGTCGAGAAGTTGTCCTAGTATCGCTCCAAGATCCACTGACGGCGGTCATCACTACTAATAGCCTCCAGGTTCTTCATTTCCTCCTCCTTAACTGTGATGTATCTCTCTATCAAGTCCTCACCAAGCAGCTCGTTCATGACATCGTCCGCGCGGAGAGCTTTGAGCGCCTCTGGCAGACCTGAGGGAAGCATCTGCTCGACGCCCAGCTCCTTCCGGTCATTCGGCGTCAAAGACGCAGGGTCAACCTCGCAATCGCCCCAGGTCATCTTCTCGCCTTCGATGACACCGTGTGTGCCTGCGCCCAGGAGTGCAGCGAGTGCGAGGTACGGATTTGCGATGCCGTCCATGCACTTAACCTCCCAATGGCTGTTCTCAATCTTGCGCAGCGGCGTCTCTCTGTTCTGGGTGCCCCACGTAACCCAACGACCCCCGGCCCAGCAGCCATCTTGGACTCTCTCGTAGCTGACAGGGTTGCTGTATGTGAAGGCCGTGATCGCGCGAAGGTGCCTCAAGATCCCGGCATAAAATGGGTTGTACGTCTCTGGCTTTGAGCCTGCAGCGGAGTTGATTGACATGTGCACATGGGCTGCGGTGCCGCAAGCTGTCGGATATGGTTTGGGGTGAAGAGTCATCCTGTAGCCTTCTGCGGCAGCGATGCTTGAGATGACTTCACGGACGTAAAGCAATGTGTCGACTGCTTCGAGGGGAGGTGCCTGGGGAAGGATGACTTCGAACTGGCCGGCCGCACTCTCAGGGTGCACTTGTTCGATGTAGATGCCGTCTGCGTCTAGCTCGGCCACAGCCTTCTCAATGACTTTGGCGAAGACAGGGTGATCCATCATGCGGGAGGTAGACCATGCGTGACCGTCATTGCTTAGAGTTTTGTACTTTTCGAAAGAGTTATCCACGCGCTCGAGGAGAACCAGCTCAATCTCAAATCCGAGACTGAAGGTCAACCCATGTCGGGCAGCTATCTCGATCACCCTTTGCAGTAAGGATCGCGGGCAGAAGGTTACAGCAGAGCCGTCATACTCTCTGAAATCGCCAAAGACGCTGATATGACCTTCTCTGGGACCCTCCTGAAGTGAGGTGAAGTCGGGATGTAGACGGTACTCTCCGGTGCCAGATGCCCCTGGGACCACGTGGTCGTTCTGCAACAGTCCGAGACTTGCTTTTGTGATACTAATGGAGAAGTCACCGTCTTCGTTCATTACAGAGAGAACTTTGCGCATTGGTATTGCGCGAACTCGTGGTGTTGCTGTCAGGTCATTCCAGTAGATGCGCAGGTATTGAGGTGGCTTTTTTCCATCCAGGAAAGCTTCGAGGATGTCAAGATCGCTTCGTCCTGACAGTCTTCTCGGGTTCGAAATTGTTTCATCGAAGCTGAACTCTAGTCCGAGATGGTACACACGGTTGGAGTTGTTGAAGAGGATGTCTTTGACGAGTTGAGTTGCTTCCCGCCAGGTCATGTGTCCCTTGCGAGAATATTCAGACAAGACCTGGATCATGTCAGCCTGGACGGAAAGAAGAAGCGGCGTATCATATTATTGACCTTTTCCAAGACCTCCCGCACTTGAAGGACGGCGAGAAGGTAAGTTTCTGGGAACCAATGCCCATCAGTGCTCCACAATATCTTAGACCAGGGACACAACTCTAGGACCTGCCGCACGGCAGTTTCCTGGCCATCTCTGCTCAGGAACGGAAATATCTCGCCAATATCAGTGTAGACATTGGCATACACAGACGCCAAGTATCCGGCCTCTCTCATGAAGGGATAGCTAGCATGCAGGAGTACGATGGGAACTGTGGGATACTGGCGAATGAAGTCCTGTAGATGTGATGGGGAAGCGGAAGTGAGAGTGATGTCGTTGTCGCCGAGGCCAGTGTGAAATTGAATTGGCTTCTTGCCAGAGCCTGAAGCATTCCTGATGAGACAAGCCAATCTGTGCACCAGGTACTCATTAAGCCCACGGTGATTGACGCGTGTGAATGCCTTGTCAGTGCCTTTAGTATGAGTCTCATGGATCTCCTCAAATACCTTGCGAGCCGCAGCAGCGTCAGGTCTCCTGGGAATACCCAAGCCAGTGCGGTAGCAAATCACGGACTTGAAGCCAACGACTTCCGGATCGGCTATGGCCTCCACAATACTGTGATCGAACGCTTTCAATGCCTTTTCAAACACAGACCCGGCGTCTTTGGCTGTTCTTGGAGCATGCTCATCCGTGGGGAGATGGTTATTGATAATGTCTGCCGCAATCTTCTCGATGCGCACAATCCTCTTAGCGGGGCTGCGTGTAAGGTCGCTGAAGTACGTGTAAGGATAGACCGCATTCTCGCCATCTAAACCATCATCGACCAAAACTGATTCAATTCCATTAAGGCATTCCGAGACCCAGGCATCATAATCCTCGATGCGTTTCGCCTCAATAGCATTCACAACGGCTTCCCAGCTCGGCTCGCATCGAAGGATCTTGGAGAGCTGTTTGACGGCGCGCAAATGGGCCAAACTGGTCAGTGAGGCGTGGATTGCATCGCCGTGAGCTTCAGTGGTGATTGATAGAAGAGGGTAGCGGCCAATTGCATCGAGATCTAGAAGAGGATGCGCATGGTTGTCGATGATGGGCGTCGTCTGAATGGTGTGGGTGAGGAGTGCCTGACCAGTAAGCTTCGCGGGATCCATCTTCGCGGAGAAAGACCACCAGAGAGGTCAGGATTATAGCTTAGGTTGAAAAGGAATTATGACAGCCTTTCAACCGCAAGTTGATGGATTTAGTCCCCAAACGAGATGGCTTTCGGCCTGGTAATTTGGTTGCGTAGATGTGAAGATGCAGCTGGCGGAAAAGGGAGGGAGGGGTAGGTAGGTGATCAGGCTGTGAAATGACGTGAGATCTTATCGCTGCCGCTGCCGTGCTATGCCGATAGGAGGTTCCATGTCTCACAGCTTCGGGAATCCTCGCCTCCCTTTGGATAGATCGCGAGGGGAAACAACCCAGCCCCATCTCGCCCATTCGTAGATGTAAACTGGCCGACGTCACGGGCTGGAACGTGTAGTGGTGTTCGTCGGTTCAATAAGCTTTATACCCCGCAATCAACGGGTGGTAGGTGTCAGCTAGGGTCGATAATAAGACGAATCCGCCAGAAGTCCATGTTAAGAAAGCTGCGAAGATGATGTTCAAGGTCATGTTAGAAAGACTGCCGTAGCCATTTGTGTTAACGATGCCATTTCGCACTCATTGTGAGCATCGCTGATGTCGATGGATTTTCGACAGCCTTGAAGTTTTTTATTATATGATTGATTCCAAGGTCGTGTAGGTACCTAAAGCACTTGAACGTACTGCACAGGCCCGCCGGAGTCCCGAGCCGTTCGGCGGGGTTCTACTGTCGAGTAAACTTCGGGCCGGCTCCGGCAACCGGCATGAACTCTCCCTCATTATTAACAATAACGGAGATTTGAAATGTCACTTTTCTCAACCGTCGCCGAGGAGCGCGCAAGATACCTAGATGTTTGTGTTCCCCAACGCACGGAACCTCGGCGCCTACTTACATGCAGGCTTTCGGAGCTAGCAGAGTCCAACGAAATGGTATTTCAGGCAGGCTGGACGAAATCTCGCATAAGTCGGCGTGCCACAAAGCCGCGGGACATATCGCCTGCAGGACACTCTAGGACATTCATATCAGGCTGACCAACCGGAGACTGAAGTCTACTGTTCCCAAGAATCGAGTGAGACAACCTGCTTGCACCCGACCCGATCCACCAGCAGCCTGCTTCAAGGATGACCAAAATTCTCAGATATCGCGCCTCGAAAGACTCGAGATCAGCACTCTTGTGCCGAAGCCCCTGCACCGAGCCTTGCTGCTGATATTCCAGACGCTGCGCCAGTTGCCACTAGGAACAGCCACTCTATTCAGCTTCTGCATGGCGACCATGTCTTATCACAACCGGACGCCTGTCTTGCTGGCCACTTTCTTGCAAGTTTGCAGATAGCTTGGCCGTACGCGTCCGGCCGTAGTAAAAACCGGCATAAGACCATTATGTTACTCGCCGCCCCTGCACTGCAATCCCCGACTCGATTGGGTTCTGACTTCAACTCAAAAAATGTCTGCTAGCAGTATCTTTGAAGCTACCGAATACTTCGCTTGGCCTATATCTTGTACAATCCTCCTCCTACTATTTTTGCACTACTTCGCTTCGCCGGTGAGTCGACCTTTTAGCTTACACCCGATTTGAAGAGCACATGCATTGAATTGAGGCTGACCCGTACAATTAGAAAACCCAATACGAATTGCCTCGATCAGAAAGTCGCACAAGAAGGCGTTCGAGTAAGATGGCGCATCCAGAAGACACTGTAGAAAGCTCCGTAATTATGTCAGATGGAAGTGAGTGCCCTGTTGGATGGACTCAGGACTGTGTCCCGGAAATCAAGCTTTGCCCAGGGTCACCGTAAAAAGTTGACATCTGATACAAACGTACTTGTTGACGAGGATTTGTTCAATGCTGATTACTACGTCGAGCAGAAGGATCTCTGCGTACGGACCCCTCTATGAGCACTGATGGTCATGTCTCATCAGAGACGAACCAAACGCACTCACCCGAAGCAGCTTCTTCTCCTCTCGGCTCCTCTCTTAGCGATGATTCACTTGAGGACAGAATCAACCGGGACCTTTGTAAGACCGAGGATGACAAAGATTTTCTGCCAGCCGACATTATCGATACCTTGACATCTAGGAGTATTGTCGAGGAAGAGCTCGAGGCGTATGTGGCAAGTGATCAACTATCATCCCTCGTAGCCTACGTCACGAACCCGAATCAACCTGCTAGGCGGCTATTTCTTACTCCGGTTGTTTGCGATGATCTGAAGCGACTTCAAGATCTAGCCGATGCTCCTCAAAAGTTTCATGACGACGACTTGCCCGTCAAGGTCGTGAAGAACCCTAATACGACTGGGTACTGTATGGAGAGCATCGGAGGCGGCAAAAGGTGGCCTTTGTTCGCAAGTCGCCGGAAGGCCACTCTTGACAGTTTCTTTCACAGTCAATGGCAATTTCTTGCGCCAGTCTTCACTGCCAATTCCTTTCGTCACAATCTTCACTCTAGTTGTCCTCTTCCTTTTGTCATAAAGATCAACCACCAAAAGGCGGGGTTTTTCAGTTCCGTGTTTGAAGTGGTGATTCATGATGCACATCAGAAGGTCCTGCCGATGGTAAAGATCTTGCCCCGTCAAGATGTGCTTTAGTAGCTTACAATTGGTACAGATTACAGGAAAGAAGATTCGTGTCGCCTCAAAGGAAATGAGAATTGGGATGGATTCTTACTATGAGAAAGAGGCGGATATTCTGGAGACCATACGCAATGTCGACAACCCTCATCTCATTAAGCCCTTGGCGGCATATCGAAGAGGTGATCTCAGGGGCTTTCTTTTCCCTTGGGGGGAGGGTGGCAACCTGAAAGAATTCTGGAGCTCCCAAGAAAAATTGCGACCTGTGCCCGTCAGGGACCTTCATCTTGTTCTTTGGGTTCTACGGCAACTGCAGGGAATCTGCGGATCCATCAGTGCCTTGCACGAAAGGAACTGCCGACACGGAGATCTGAAGCCCGAGAATATTCTTCATTTCCTTGAGACTGACGGCAAGGGTGTTCTCAGAGTCGCCGATGTAGGGCTCGCTAGATTCCATCTCGAGGCTACCAGAGATCGAAACCAGCCGACGAATACCATGACCGGCACTGTCCGTTATGAGCCTCCGGAGTTCGGGCTTACTGAGCAGATCTCTCGACTCTACGATGTGTGGTCACTGGGCTGCGTCTTTCTTGAGTTTCTCATCTGGGTGCTCTATGGGAACAGCAAACTGAAGGCCTTCAACAGGGCCAGTATCGAAGAGAAATTCTGGAGCAAAGATGATGAAGGCTACCATCAGCATCGCGAGGTCAAGGGGTGGATTTCTCGCATGTCGAAGGACCTTCTGCGAAGCGACATTACATCGAGCACTGCGCTCAAAGACGTACTGGAGCTAATTGACTTGAACATGCTAGTACCTGAAGTCGATGGTCGGACAAACTCTACAGAGCTGTACGAAAGGCTGAGGAGTATTTTTGAACAAGCTAAAGCACAGGAAAACTATTTGCTGGATTCTACTCTATGGGATCGCATCAGCACTAGCGCAGTCCCCGCCGAACACAGGCGCTCTAAGCTGGAAGTTCCTGGTCAACGACCTCTCCCAGGTCGCGCAACAACAAGTCAAAACCTACAGCCTGCGCTTCTAGGAATCGCACCAAACGTGCCCATACCAGACACTCCTATGATTGTTGAACCCGTTGCTGAACTAAGCGATGTCAACATGCAAGTTCCGATTCCGAATGCTCAAGAAGTAAGAAAACCCTGGCATGATACTATATAGCAGTCTCCATAAGAATTGATGCTAATGAGATACTTCGTGCACAGTATGTGAGTGTGAGATCTTTGTGATGGTTGATTTCATTTTGAAAAATGTGCGGTCTCTCGGTATATTCTGTACTAACTCGAGTCGTCCCAGAACGTAAGCTACTTCTTGTTGACATCATAGTCCTTGATATTTGCCTTCAGGTATTGCTAATAAGTCAAATTGACTCATCTTTGACACTGTGATAGATGGTAAGTCCCTTTGACATACTTGAAACGATTTGTAGCTAACAGTACCTTATGTAGCGCGTAAGCCTTATCAGAAACTCCTGCTCTAGCCATTTTGCTCCCGCTAATTCTCATCAGCAACTTGACAACTTCCGAGATGTGTGGGAGTTGCAGAGTGATAGCCATTTCGCTAGTGAATTCTATCACAAATCCGCATCGCCCCTCCCGACCCCAAAAGGTTCCACACTATGCAGTAATTGCAAGGGGTACAATATCTGGACGCCGATGTTTCTTATTTGTGAACGACTTAGAGATCTCAAATCCAGATCTCAGGCTTGCGAGCTGTGCGCCATCCTAGTTCGAAGTGCTGAAATGCTTGGCATAGAAGATGGCGGTGAATTGAAGTGTCGAAGAGAAGGATCGTCGTTGAAGATTGATCCTGATGGTCCCACCATTTTGAGTCTTTATGTCAGCCCAGGTAAGCATCGGGTGCAACTTCGTTCACATTGTTGGTCGAACATGCCTGCTTACTGGAAACAACAATAGCGACTGGCGGCTCTATACCGCCACATGCACAGATTGGCTTTCCTACCCTACCGGAAACAGGCTCCCCTGAGCAATATGTTCTGCTGAACGAATGGCTGCGCGTGTGTGACGAACAACACAGTCATGGCGTCGATGATCGTACCGAGCTACCCACTCGCGTCCTTGATGTTGGAACAGACCCGAATTCTACTATTCATCTCTGCGAAGGGAAGTTTCTTCCACTCGAACGATACACTGCCCTGAGCCACTGCTGGGGAGTGAATTCTCAAGCTCAAGTTCGCACCCTGAAGGAGAATATCGATGTCTTTCGCAAGCGGATTGACTTCGGCATTCTTCCAAAGAGTTTTCAAGACGCGGTCAAAATCACGAGAGCGTTGGGACTACGCTACCTGTGGATTGATTCACTCTGCATTGTACAGAACGATAAGCAGGATTGGGCCTTTGAGGCCACGCGCATGGAGCATGTCTTCAGCTCTGCTTATGTCACTATCGCAGCTACAGCAGCGTCTTCTTCGGCTGAAGGCTTCTTGCGACAGAAAGCAAAACATCCATTCGTAACATTGGAGGGACCCGACAGTGGCTTTACCTTTGTGCGCAAGTCGATTGACGACTTTCACCAAGATGTCGAACAAGCTGTGCTCAACCAGCGCGGATGGGTGTTACAAGAGAGGGCATTATCGCGCCGAACACTTCACTTCACAGCATCTCAGGTGTATTGGGAATGCGGAAAGGGCGTTCATTGTGAGACTCTAATGAAGCTTTCTAAGTAAGTCCCAGATCTTTGGCTCTTGGAGGTCTAATAGCTGACATTGGTGCAACAAGCCGACAAGCTGCACTTCTCGGGGACTCCGATTTCCCTAAATCAGCCTTAGAGTACTTCAAGGGAGGCCGAATTGTGACATTCCAAACCCTCTATCAGATGTATTCCCGGCTCGCATTCACAGTACCGAGCGATCGGTCCATTGGAATCAAGGGTCTAGAAGAGAGGCTGGTAAAGGACTTTGTTACCAAAGGAGGATTTGGAATTTTCGACGAATACCTTCAACGAAGTCTCCTTTGGCAGAAAGCTCTTGATGCGTCACTCGATAGAATCTCATATCCTCCGGGTAGGCGAGTCCCCTCCTGGTCCTGGATGGCATATCAAGGCCCGATAGCCTATCTAGAGGCTCCCTTCGAACATATCAACTGGACCAAAGATATTGTTACGCCTTTCAACACCGACAGCGGGAAGAAAACTCATTGGGAAGTCTCCGAGGGCAGTGAGATTCCTCTCCTTCGTGGCGTTGCGAGCCGTATCAGCTTGGATGCCATCGAACTCCTCAAAAGAGTAAGATTCGATGAGTCAAAGCTGCATACGATAGATCCGTTGAGATGCATTGTAATTGGGAAGGAGAAGACAGAGGGTTTGACCCGGGAGCCAGAACATTATGTTCTTGTCATTGCGAGGCTATCTGAAGAACAAGGTGGTCGATATGAGCGCGTTGGCGTAGGAAGATTACTGGCTGAGCACATCCTACTGCGAGAGCCGCAGCTCAACGTTGAGGTGCAGTAGGTTTTTGAGAATTTTTGACGTAAAATCTCCTGGTTTTCATGAATTTAATGTCAAAGTGGGATATTATCTGTTTTCTTCCAGATCACTTTTTAGGTGACCTTATTCCTATCAAGCAAGTATTTGACTTTTAGCTGGTTATCACTGTGTGTTGTGTATCGTTATTTGTGCATTGTGAAGAGGCGGTCTTGAAAATACGAATCGAGAGACTTGGCCTAGGCATCAAATGACTGATGTCGATGCCGATGGCCGCCATTACATTCTCGGTGTGAATTAGGTGAAATATTTCAGTCCTTTGAATTCCCTCCAATTCGATTCCTGCTGAATCCATGCTGGAATCATTTGTCCTTTCTGTTAGGCAGTCTAGCCCGTGTTCTCGATAGTTGCGAGTGTCCAGCTCGCGCAGTTTGCGCTGCCCCATATCGCTTTCGCCCATCTCTTAGAATCAAATGCTCATAGATCTAACATTCATGAATCATACATGTACTAATGATATGAAGAATCAGCATCCGCTTCCTTAGAGCTTTGCAGTCATGGACTTCATCCGCCGGCTTCACATACCAGAGTAATCCTACAGGCGGTATTTACTTGCTTTCAGCATCGAGCTTTCGGACGGAGCTTTCTGACTATGGACTCGCACCGTGTA
The DNA here is from genome assembly GCF_030869305.1 of Colletotrichum tamarilloi. Lineage (NCBI taxonomy): Eukaryota > Fungi > Ascomycota > Sordariomycetes > Glomerellales > Glomerellaceae > Colletotrichum > Colletotrichum tamarilloi. The sequence continues at coordinate 1,376,212 of NW_026849385.1, forward strand.
TATGTTATGCCGCATCTCTACAGTATAACTGCCGCTGGGTAGTCGTCTCTCTAGCGCCCGTAGCAATTGAGAAGAGCTCGTGAGATTCGAGTGAATTTGTAGTTCTACAGGTTCTTGCTGATCGTAGTGACCTGATTCAAAATCCTTGACAGATGCGTATTGCGGCATTGTATCACTGAGCAGTGTATCCAAGGCCGGTGCTGTTCTTTGCTGGCTTCTAGGTCGCAAGCTTCAGTGAGCGGTTGTTGTGTTTAAATCTAGACGATCCAAACAACATTCAGAAACACAGATAGAGATACCGAGAACAGCCCAATCTCCCAGCCTTAGACATGCGTAAATACCGCCACGTCAGGCGGCTAGCGGTGTCATTGCGACTGAAATAGACACATCAAATTCGGAAAGTTGCCTGACGGAGGCGCTGGGGCTATGCTCGCGTGCGTGATCATTTGCTAACCTCGGCTGGCATAGCCTGATCTGATCAAGAAAGACCGGAGGTATGACCTCGGTGATTCCTGAATCATAGTCTCAACGATATATGAGTGGCTGCAAGCAGCAGTTGCCCAGGTAAGCCAAGTAAGATCGAGTGATGCGGTGTTGGTCCCATTTGCAGCCTATGGCGAACCACCTTGACGCTCAGCCCCAAGCCCCCCGCTGCGTAAGACTTCCCTTAGACGCCTCTTAGGCTTTCCGGATACCTGCAGGGGGCTTAGCTTCTAACCGTCTCGGTGACATGAGAAAAGGTGGTGTAGCATCACATCTGCTAATTGGCTATTGCCGATGCAACTCGAGGTAGGCTACGAGAAGAGAGCACAACAGGGAGCCCAAGTATCACGGCAAATAGGGCAGTGCCTTTCCGCCCGCTTTGGTCGGTCGAAATGTCTCAGTTACACCACCATATTGGTACGGGAATGGGCATGTGGTGTATGGTAATTAAAATCCAGCGTCGCTGAAGGCGACTAGTGAAATGGAAGCTGCGGGGTCTGGCACCAACATCTGGTCTACCAAATATTACCTGCTTGTTAACTCAACCATCAGCAATGATATTCGCACATGATTTGTTCAGCTGTCTGCTAGCTGCCATCTCAAGGTCATCAGCATAGGCCCTGCACTCATTTTACGAGACAGATTCCAATTTGGTCACGTTAACTTGATTGTTCCACTTCCAATAGCTTGTCCGCCTTGAGATACCATTGAGGATGGATCCCACAAAGCGAGCAGGCATCGATCGGGAGCTTTTGGGCATCGCCGAACCCATCGCCGAATCCCCGATTTCAAACGGACCAACGACCGGAATAACATCGTCGAATCAGATTCAGGCACCTCAGCTCGGACACTCCGTTTCGACTTCCAAAAACTCAGAAGTGGGGACAAAAGATGCTAGTCAAAGCGATTTGCTCTTCTCATGGCGTATCAGTGTCACCGACGAAGACTTTACTGAAACGCGTCACGAAGAAGTTGCAGGGAACTTGCCGCTCATCAACGAAGGAAATCGGAACCTAGGATCATTTGGAGGCTGTTCATCCGATGCTGGAGCCTCAAACTGCAGCTTCCTTAGTATCGTGCCTGTGCAGGATATGGGGCATTCAGATTACATTGAGTGGGAGTCATCAGAGATGGCGAATGATTGTATTGGGACTCAGGCATTACATTCTCATCATCCTGCACTACGGCCTGAGGACAATACCAACGATGACGCCGATGTTCAGACCATGAGCGACGCCATGTTTGCCGCCAGCATAACTTCAGCCTCGGAAGATAAAGGCTTTCTGCCTCTCGATGCACTCCGCCGCATCGTAACTCCGACGGCCGTACAACGGCTTTTGGGGCATGCATTCCCTCACTTCAAGCCCAAAGTCATCAACAGTTGGGTCTCCAGTATCAGCGGCAAGCCAGATGAGGTCAAGGCCCAGCCCCAGCGACGAAAGATATTTGCTATCTTGATTTTGATGGAGCAAGTGAAGCTGATCGAAGACTTCATTAAACACGACATCGATGACAGCTTTTTGCCGCTAGAAATAAAACGGAATTTGCGTCACAAACCTGTCATCCAACTTCAGAAGAAGGACGGTACGGTCTTGAGTTGTTTGAACCATTGGCGTACCAAGCACATCAACAATTTTGTTCAGTGCCAGGAGACAATTTGCACACCTTTTTTCAAACTTCCAGGCGATGACGTGCACTACTACGAAATTACATCAAAAACAATCCTACCATTCCAGGAATACGACCTAGTTCAAATTGGCGGCTATGGAAGCGTTAGAAAAGTCAGAATCCACCACGCTCATTACAGTCGCGACACTACATCCAAGGCAAGTCACAACCCTCCTCTTACAACTGCACTTGTTTTCTAATTCCTCCTCAGGAACGAGGGAAAGTCCTCCGGCATTTCGCAGTCAAGCAGCTTCATCTTGAAACTCATGAAGAGTATGCGAGAGAAGTGGAGCTTTTTGAAAGACTAGGAGTGGGATCAAGAGGTCCAGACCCTGACCATTTGATCCAGCTTCAGCTCACATATAAATATGGCCAATCTTACTATCTGGTCTTTCCTTGGGCGGATGGTAATTTGAGGGAATTTTGGAGCAAAACCATCGCCAACCCAGGGAGCAAAGCTGAGGTTGTCTGGTTTCTAAGCCAATGTTCAGGCCTTGTCCGCGCCCTTCGAAGAATTCATAATCTGAGGACTATGTCCAAAGAAGACAACTACGCCCCTGTTCCTAACGACCCAAATGTCTTGCTTGACAACAAACACTGGGGTCGGCATGGCGACATCAAGCCAGAAAACATTCTTTGGTTCAAGAAATACGAAGAGTCGCGTCGCAACTTTCTTGTAATATCTGATTTTGGGTTAACTCGATTCAACACTGCCGATTCCAGGTCCAAAGTCGCTTATGACGCAGTCAAGGGTTTCTCGGGATCTTATCGGCCTCCCGATGTGGATCTAAAAAGAACGATATCGCAGAGGTATGATATCTGGTCCCTGGGTTGCGTCTTCCTCGAATTCGTATCGTGGTTTCTTGTCGGCCACGACCGAACACAGAAAGATTTTACAGACTCTCGACTCCAAGAAGATGGCTCGCATACTGGATCGAGGATTCTTCTTGAAGATAAGTTCTTCAACTTCAATCCAAGTAAAGATGATGCAGCCTCGACAGCTGATGTAAAGACATCCGTCACTGATGTAAGTAGTCCCAACGAAGCCGTCGCTCTCCTAGTGATGTATGCCTACCGCGGTCTTACTTAAAATTGTTAGTGGATTGATGACCTGCATCAACAGAAGAGCTGTGCTGAGCCTGTGCATGAAATGCTGAACCTTATTCAGTACACAATGCTTGTGCCAGATGCTAAAGAGAGATGGGCTTGCTCGAGAATACAGCCTGTAATTAACGAGTTGATCCGGAAGAGCAAACGTGACGCAGCTTATGCGACCAGTGGGACTCATGGCGTGTCTGATCCATTGAGATTTCCCTGTATATCTGTGGAATCTCCTGTTGTATGTGATCAGCCCGATAACATTTGCCAGATTGTGACTGACACCGGAGAGCAGGAGGGCAAAATACCGAGTTCATCTGGCACTCCTGACAAGTCCGACCGGAGGGATAGATCGTTATCTCTTTCACCAGCAGCTGCCGTCAGCAGTAGGGAGTATAAGCTATCCCCAACAAAGGACCGGGTGAAACGACCGCCAGTCAAGCCAGTGGGCTCTCCAGTGCAATCGTCTTACTTCTCGCATTCAGCCACCAAACCTATTTCCATGCTGGTCTCTGATAGAAAGAGTGTTTCGAGATCGGCGAGGTTGTTGTCCTTTAGTACAGAAGATTCCACACAATCGATCATGAGTGTGTCGGAGGCGGCATCAAGTTTTGCGAGTACACCAGACACATCCCCATTCTCTAGTCAATCGGCTGAAGATTGTTTTGATGCACTCGAACAAAACTTGGTCCTAAGGTAGAACATGGTCCTAAGGTAGAAGGATGCCTGTGAAGGCATGTCAAGTGAAGAAATACCAGCTCAACGGCGTAAAGAAGCCATTGCATTGACAGATACATAGTGGATGGAAAAGCCACCTGCAGAGGCAGCAACTCATTTAGTTTCAGACACCTGAAGACGAATATAGCTTGCGGAAGTATGATAAAGCCTATTGATTCTGATGTAGTTCACCATATTAACCGGGTGTTCAAGCTTTGTCACAGGCACTGGTCTTTTGCAAACGAAATTCTCTCCAAGAACATCTGACACGTTGTATTCAGAAGCCCACAGTTGTCGGCGAGTTACTATCGACTGATGGCAAATTGGTAGCCGGTGTGCCAGTATTCCAATTCAATATGCCTCCCTCGCCGAAAGCGAAGTCATTTTCAATCTGTGTAAACAGGAATTGATTCGCTTCTTCGGTGGACCATGACCATGGAGGTTCAGACGCTAGTAGTGTATCAAGTCCATCCTCCCCATTATGCTCAGCCGAGCCATGGTTGAGGCCACCCATCACCGTCGGATTGTTATTGACATCCTGCACACTGTCAAGTCCAGATACGAAAGAGATATCATCCTGCATCCGTAATCGCGCCGCCGTAGATCTATCCAGATACTGAAAAAATAACTGCAGCACCCACATCCTAACCTCCCACGTTTTTTGTAGCTCTTGCAGGCCCAAAAGACAAACTTTCGCTCTGTGCTCAACGATCGCCCTTCCGGCACCATTTGAAGAACGAAGATGAACCGTATGAATACAAAGCGTGTTGAAGAGGTTCGTTATGACGTGAATTTGCCCGTGACGCAGATCCCCCTCCAGCAGCATATCCTCGATGATGCGGGAGTTCCTTGCCGCAGCCTGGAGGGCGATCTGCCCGTCGACTTCTTGACTTTCTTCAGCACTGCCAATGCAACCTGATCTGTACAATAGGATGAGGAGGTTGTTGTATGCCAGGTGCAACATACTGGCATGAAAGCCCGCCGCATCATCAAATTCGTTGTTGGCGAGGGACATGACTGCAGGAAGTTGCTGTCTCCATCTCACGAGGTCGTCTCTCATTTGAGACCGATCATTCGGGGATAGTGACTTGCTGGGGAGGTATGCGCTATGAACGATCTTCCCCAGTACTCTAGAGAGTTGAGCAATGCTGATGAAGTATGCGATATACTCTTGGGCTTTGTGAATCGGCAACGTCGAGTCAAACGCACGCTCGAAATCAAGTTGCTCTAACGGCTCAATATCACAATCTTCGTCTCGAATCCGGTTTGGTAGGCCCAATGCTGCAGCACACTGCCTTTCGCGGACATAGATGGCCCACCACAAGCGTCTAGCAAGTCTCTCGGTCCTCTTCTCGGTTACAGCGGATCTCGAGGATCGGTGGAGCGCCTTCGTCTGAGCAAGACTGATGGCTGCGCCAAGCCAGTGCCGGGCGTCCTTCTCTAGGAGCAATCCAGCTCTCCAAAAGCTCATAAGAAACAAAGCTTGGGTGACTGTGAACTTTTTTGGCTCAAACTCGACGTCGTAAATGTCCTTTGCGCGATTGTAGAACACCCACTTGGCAACATGACGGCCTCCGAGTCCAACGGCTGGTAGATCATCTTCCTTGCAGTGAATGACAGCTATGAAGAGGATCGCGTGTAGGAGCAAAGGGGATAAGGTGCCATCCTTGAAGCTCGTCCAAACATCTACCTCATCCACAACAGGGAAGCATGGGTGGAACCATTGGAAGTACGCCTTCAGCAACGTTTCCACGGCTGGCACAGGTGGAAATGAAAAGGCGCCTTCTGCTTTTAGAGAACTAATCCTCGACTTTCTGCGCTCTACTTCCCATTCCGGCAGTAAGTTGTCAGCTCTTACAGCGTGAGGAACGGCATGCAGAAACCTTAGGTTTTCTGGTGGTGATGTACCGGCTGTTGGCGGCGTTGGATTGCTGTTGGTGACATAACGTATTGAGGATGACTCGCCGAGGAACACCGAGCTGTCGTCCTCCTGTCCGTTGTTTGGTGCTATTAAAGGTGACTGAGGCTGCACTGTGATGCATGTCTGATCGCCCAAGCCTTCTACATCCCGATATCTTGCCAGATCGGCAAGTGCTTGAGATGCGGCAAAGTGCTCATCGTTTCCAGTCGCCACTGACTCATCAAGAACACTTGTATCGATAAAAGAAGGTGAGGAATCAGCCTGATCTAGCCCGCCTTGGTTGTCTGGCTTTGCGTTTCGCCGTGATGGGCGAGGATGCTTGCCCCGTCTCGACTCACGGAGCTCACAAGGCGTGTCGGCTGTTGTGCAATTGCGACAAGGTCTTTGCTCGGTTACATTACACTTGACGCGTCGCGCATTACAAGCCTGACATGCCTGGCGCGCTCTCCTGCGGAGGTTTGTCATAGCCGCCAGCCGAAGGGCAACGAGTCTTTCCGGGCGCGAATGTATTTAGCCTCGAAGAGTCGCCAAGTATAAAGCCACGCTCGTTTCCTCTCATGCTTAGGTAGGTACCCCCGAGATGTCCCCAGTAGGATTTGGGCTCTCATGAGATGTTGTCCGAAGATGTTCGAAGTGTGCAGGTAGTCATGTAGCCGAGACTGATTTCTGGGTATAGCCGAGTGCGGGGATCTGAATGCGCCAATGACATCACTACGCCTGCAATTCGGTTATATGGAGTTACATAACCGATCCATTCCAGGCCCCATCCATGCTTGCTTGCTTGCTTTTGATGTTGACTTTCACCCTCCTCTTCTGTGCTTTAGGTACGTGTATCAATTAAAATATTGTTTCTCTAGCTTCATGAGAGACACGGTGGAGAGTGTCGCAGGGCAACATGGCCACGAAATTATCTCCCCAACTCAAGTGCTTGTCTCAAAAACTTCGCGCTCCTAAACTTGCTAGGGGATTCTCATTCACAGCCGGGCATCGAGGTGCATACGAGAGTACGATTGCCAATTTAAGCATTGATCAGAATACCAGAGTGATATATCAAGGTAAGAAAAGTGATAATGCGTCAATGCATCGAATTATTCTCAGACTCTTTGGGTTTGCTAAGCGACTATTATGTAGGATTTACTGGCAAAGCAGTGCGTACCATACATTGACGAAGTCAATGTGACTTCTATGAAGCTGACATGGACTGCTGATAGGCCACCAAAAATGCACGAGACACAATAGAATATGGCACGCAGATTGTTGGGGGCGTCTCCCCTGGGAAAGGTGGTCAGGATCATCTCGGCCTGCCAGTGTTTGACACAGTACAAGAAGTACGAAATCCTCAACATCCTCTGCGGTATGCGATTCAGCTGACGAAATATTATATACAGGCCGTAAAAGATGTGAAGCCACACGCAAGCGCAGTCTTCGTTCCTGCCCAATTCGCAGCAGGGGCAATCATTGAAGCAATCGAGGCTGAAATTCCGCTCGTCCTTTCAGTTGCTGAACATGTGCCCCTTCATGATATGGCTAGGGTTCAAGACATTCTCCGAACACAAAGTAGAACGCGACTTGTAGGACCCAATTGCCCCGGGATTATCGCACCCGACCAATGCCGCATTGGCATCATGCCGTACAAGCAGTACACAAAAGGCGTTGTTGGGATTGTTTCCAAAAGTGGAACGCTCAGTTACGAAGCTGTAGGAGCCACAACCAAGGCTGGACTTGGACAGAGTATCGTTGTTGGAATGGGCGGAGATATGATGCCAGGTAAGCCAGAAACCTCCACCTCACATACCCCTTGGATATGCTCTGATCTGCTGTGTAAGGTACCACACTTCTAGATGGGCTCAAATTATTCTTTGAACATGAAGAGACCAGGGGAATCATCGTCATTGGCGAGATTGGCGGCGAAGCTGAGCTTAGAGCAGCGGAGGCCATAAGAGATTACAGAAAATTGACGCCTAACCCAAAACCAATAATTGCAATGGTCGCCGGGAGAACGGCGCCGCAAGGGAAAACGATGGGTCATGCCGGTGCTATTCTTTTAGCGAGAGATGTGCCTGCCGATGTTAAAGCAAAAGCACTCGAGGAGGCGGGTGCAATTGTTGTGCCGCACCCAGGAGCCATGGGTAATGAGATGAGACGACTCCTGAATCTGTAGCTATAGCTTAAAGCTCGAAAACCGATGAAAACAATTATTCGATAGACCTGAATTATCGTACAAGTTTTAGTACTCGCCCCTGGTGTCTCGTGTGATCTATCATGTCATGTCTCGAATGTAAAGTTGATTGTAATTGGTCGCCAATGATGATAGAAAATCCTCTTTGCGAGATAACTTGAACATTCAACTGGGTTTGATTGTTTTAAGCGCACTTAGACAACGCCTGGTTGTCTTTTGATCACTCGCTTCAGGTAACTCAAAGGCAACTAGGTATCAAAACACTTCTGTTCGAAGGCAACGCCGTTTTCCCCACGACTCAAAGAAAGAAAGCAAAACATTGTAGCGCAATCCCCGCCCCGAGTGGTATCAAGTGTAGTGTGACAGGCATCCTGCCCTTTCGAGACTGACTAATTGTGTCAAAATCAAGAGACTTGCCCCTGATGATGGCTGCCATCTCCGTGGTCTGGATCATCAGGCCCAGGTCGCATGCTCTCATGTTTGACCTTGCGATACTTCCACTTACTGATGGCGCGCCGTGGACTCATAGCCTTCTTGAACTTGGTCCAAGTCCCATCCTTCTTCGCCGATGCAGGCGGCAGCTCGTACTCGCAGTCCTCAAAGGGATTTTCTCCGTGATCGTGACCATGCTCACGATCCCAATCTCGCGCAGCCTGCTCATTTTGCTCTCTGAAGTCTTCTCCAAACGGGTTGCTCTCAGCATATGAGTAATCGTCGTCATCAAACGGGCTCGCCGTTCGACGGCGGAATGTGGGGCTACGCAGGGATGGTGTGGCGGATCTCGGCAGCCAAGAGAATCGCCGTTGAGCGTCCGCGACCGGCGGTGTGGGTTCTGGAATGATCGTGGTAGTCATCATGGTGTTGATTGTGTGTCTCCTCGTTGGTGCCGGCTAGACGGATATCGCAGTCAGTTTGGGGTACTCAGATGGTGCACTGGCGTTTGCCGAGTCATACAGGTGTTGAGATTTGAGCTTGAGAAAAGGCGGTGCTTTTCTCGTCAATGTCCATTGATGGGGGCCTCATCTTATCGTCAGGGTCGCACTCGTAGCCGTTGAGCATCGTGCCAGTATTCAGAAGCAGGGAAAAGCGAAGACGGATTTGCTTCGCCCAACTTGCGCAGACGATGAATACTGCAGGCTTTCTTTTCTGTGCGCCTGGCACTCGTAAAATGCCTCTTGATCACGTCGAAGAGGAAGCTGGGGGCGGGGTACCGGAGGGCGCGAGCGGATATGGCCAGCCACGTTTATGTATGTACGGAAAACAATGTTTCAAGGGATGCCGAGTCATTGATCTCATGTTCTAGGCTTCATTTGGTTTTTCATTCGATCTTGTTGCATGGAACACCATAAATGATGGGTCTTTCTTTCTCTAAGGGAGGGGTAAAACCCAGTGTGTCTCCTCAGACATGAGACGTAACCCGTCGATGCGCTTTATGACCTCTGGGTCGCCGGCGGTGCTATCGTGTTACTCCCAATGCACTGTGTGATCGCCTGGAGGGCGGGATAGTTATGGAGACTAGTTCGTGGGGAAATCCATGTTGGCAAGACTTTGTTGGCACTGAGCAAATGGTGGAGGCGGGAGTAGTTCCTATTCCCAGCCGTGTCATCCGGGATGGTCCCATCCGCTCCGGAGGCGATCAGTAAGGTGTCTGTGGGGCCGCCCCCGACTTACATGGGCAACCCATCCAAAGACCCGGCGCTGCCAGCTGTCGATCACGGGCTAGTTCCGGTCGCAGACCGCACTCGCCTGGCGAGAACTGGGACCATCGTGGCATGAAATCCCTTCCTCTTTTCCTCTCCAACCTCCTCCTCTGGTTCGCATGATTAACTCTAAACAACAGCGCAAGTCGTTGACATTGCACAGCCACGTTTGGCTGGAACCCAAGCTCGGATACGTTCTGCATATCAACCATTGTCTGTTCCCCAAAGGAAGAACACCTTTTCGACAGGAAGATCATGCAGGAGAACGCAATCGAACGGGAAATCAAGAATCTAGAATCCACCTGATTCGCTCACCTACCGCCATGCATGGCAACTCTGACGCAAAGATGGGAATCTGCCAGTCTCCATCTACCCCGGCACTCCCGATCTAGTCTGTGCGCTGACAAACATCCACATCTATCCGTAGACGGATAGCGAAGATCACGGACCCTTTTCATCAGTGCAACTCTGTCTAGGAGCTAGTCAAGCTAGTGGATTTTACCAGTTCGCTTGATTCTCTTACCCGTGTCACCTCACAAGCCCACTGACCGAAACGCCAAAGCGACCAATATTCGACAGCCTCCCCCGGTCATTCCGGAAATTTTCGGCGATCATGAAGCAGCCTCACGAGTCACCTAGGACCCCCTTTAAAGAAAGGGAAAAAGCCCTTCCAGACCCCCTGCTCGTTGCCCCCCCCCTTCACACCCTCTTCCACAACAAGCTGCTCTCTTCAAAACAAAGACAGATAGCATAGTTTGCAATAAAGACGCGTCCTGGTTCGACAATTTGCAACTTCCTTCCTTCCATGAGATAGGCTCTATTCTAAACCTTCAGACAATATGCCATTCAGAAAACACGAACGCATAGCGGACAAGTCGTTCGAAGACAACACGGCCTCAACATATGCCGGCGGCAGTAGCAACGAGAGAGTCTCTAATGAGAGGGTCTCGAATGAAAGCGACATCGAGGCTGGCGTTCAAGTCAAGCCTGCCGGATCTCACCAGAAGCAGCCAACGGATAGCATCAGTGGACATCAGATCTTTTACATCTTTGGTCTCGACGGTATTGGAGCCGCAGTTCTCTCTGGGGGCATAAATTTTGCTATCGCTTACGGTAAGGCCCCGCAACACTTTGCTGAGCTTAAGCTTTTAGCGAACCAAGCAGGAACATGAGAGTTTATTGACACAAACCATGCAGGCATGTACTCAACTCAGAACATCGCGCGCAATCCCATTCGCCTATTTCAGTTGCCCAACACACTGGCTGGAGATGCAGTAATAACCATGATCATCCAAACGACAATGACGTGGTTCATCGAACTTTTTCTCGCCAATCGCGACATGAAGAATGGGAGCGTCCGCCCAATAGGCTTCATTGAAGAACCTTCGCAACCATTCATGCGGTGGTTCATGATGCTCAACCTAGAGGACACGAGACACACCAAAAGCAGACTCTCGGTGTTTGCTGAACACCTGATTCGGATCGGCTTGATTTTTGTTGTTTCATTTTTCCTGCTCTGGCCAGCCTCTGTCGGAATTCTGACTGTTATCGGAACCCGGGGTTCAGGGAATGATTGGGACTGGTATTTCCAATCCAAGTGGGCACCCGAAGCCTTCAAAGGGATCCTTGGGGGACTTCTCGGCCTTCTTACAACACCAGTCATGGCTTCATTCTGGCTTGTCAAGGAGGGTTGGAGCTTGAAGAGGGGAGGAAATTTGTTGAGTTGACGGATGAGTTTTCCAGACGAATTTGGAACAGGGAATTAGCTTGGCGTTTGACGGAATGGAAATTTTCTTCCATTTCAAACACTCCTAGCGACTCACGTCGCCGTTTGCTGACTCGCTATAACACACTGCAACTTGTAAGGAGAAGTACCCGGTTGGCAAGGAGGCGGATGAACCACTAAGCGGCACAAGTTTTGTTCCCTCCCGGCTGCTGACCCTGGCGAACTCATCGAATAGTTCATCCCAAATCTTCGCCTTGAGAGTACTAACAACTGACATAGCGACTCATGGATTTAATTCAGGACCAGTCATTACTGCACCATACTTAAGGTAGTGTAAGGCATTTACGCATTGACTACTGAGATGCGAGACCAATCATAGGTCTAATTATGAGCAAATCGACGAGGCATCCGCTCGTTAGCTGCATCTTGGTGCAACTCTGTCGTCGACTTACCTTAGATAAAATGACCATACCAGTAATTAGCCCAACAATTAATTATGAGAATCAACACCTACTTAGCGACTATGCGCCTGCTTCACATATTTCTTCCATATAGCACGCACACAGATCATTCCTCTACTATGTGGGTACAAAAGCCTGCTGCACTAAGCTGTGACTGCATGATACGTTTGATCGTAGTCCCTGAGGCCCAGAAAGGCCACACCCTCTGCCTTAGTGTACGCTGCAGCTTTTACATACGTGTATCTTCTATCGTACTCTGCCGTAATGCACCGAACAATTCGTACAACGACGACCTTGACAACTTGGACAGTAGTCTACTCTTATTGTCATGCCACTATCGCCACACGTACACTATCCAAGAGTAAGTGAACCTATTCCGTGCATTAACTTCTAGGGATCTAGGACTTACGCAGGTCCAAACTTGAACATAAGTTTTCTTTGTTTGGTTGGTGCTACCTCTGTTTGACCTCGGTCTTATCCTCGGCCTAGGATGTTCGATAGTATTGCCGCTGGGCGCGCTTCGTTCACTCGTGAATGGTAGAAAACCACGACTTGATTCAAGTGGAGCTGGGTCGGATATCCTACGTCCACTGTCTTGATTTGGTATCTCGCTGCTTGGAGTGCGTAGCAACGATGAACCTGGGAAGTGTTCTGCAGATGTTCAGCAACACTAGTCCGAATCTTCGCACTATCTCTTTGGGGAATAATGTCACAGACCTATCTGAGTGCCACCATAAGATTCTATGTAGTTTGAGGAGGATGCTTCAGTCCGTGACCAGAAGCTTGTCGGCTCAGACTCGTCATTGAGACCGGTTCCATCTGTACGCTCCAGGGCTGAGGCATCGAGTCCGCCCTCGATTGCAGCTGGACGGCCGGCGTTTGGGACCGGTTCGTTCATAACAAATGTGCTGTTCTCGCGAAGAAAATTCGCACGTATTTCAGGAAATGATTCCACAGCATTTTGTCGTAGATCTTGTGCTGTGACGAACAAGGCGAGCGGTTGGCCTGGATAAGCTGCAACAATGATTCCAGCTAGTGCAGAGTCTTTTATCAACCATGTGCCCGACGTGCCTGCTGCTAAAAGTGGTATTTCAGTCAGTGATTGTATGGTTAATCCTGGAAGACTGTTGAACTCAACATACCTAACGGCGCCACAAGTTCGATTTTTCGTACTGGTAACTCTTCCTGCCCGAGTGGTAACATCATACCACCAGGAAGCAAAGTCGTTTCCGACAAATCGCCGACACCGAAGACCGCCGTTAAGGGTCCTTGTGTGAGATCTGAATTCACTAGATAGGATACAATTTCAACTTCGGGAATTAGCGATGAGGTGTTGTTCAAGTCCGCCAAATTTCGCGATCTCAATAGGGTGTAATCCCCAGGCTTAGACTTGCGTGGTCTCCTGACCCTAGCTGAAATTGGTTCCGGTAAAACTTGTCCGGCGAAGTTGATCCCGACGACTTCCTGCGAAGATACATGAAGCCACTCCGCCACCCGATTGTGGCATCTCTCCCCTAAGCCCTTTTGACCACTAGAACGCCAGGGAACAGTGTCTGTTGTAGATTCAAGGAGGGAATCTGTGTCGGAATCTATGTCAGAACTGGTTGTGCCCTCATCATCCATGCAGCCATCGCATAAGCTGGGGATTTCGCCATCCTTCAAACCTTCGACTTCGACTCCATCGGTCCAGAGATCTTCGAATATTCCATGTGAAGTCGTCAACGCTATAGGGTGACGATTGACAATGTTGTCTTTGAACTGATTTTTTAGTAGACCTCCAATACGAGAGATGTGCTGCGTTATTATGTTTCCGTCTTTAACGAATGTTGTGCAGCACAATAAACCGCAAGCGGACTGATGCTCAGGAGTTGGTGAAATTGCTTCCAGATGGTGCAGAATAGTTCCTCCCATGTAGTTCAGGCCAAAGGCGTTGTCTTGATGAATGTTCAGTCGCGAGAGAGGAATGAAACCCTGGTTGGCGTGAGGCTCAGGAGCGCCGACGTGTACCTCTATGCGGCGTTGTTCGAAGAGATTGACGGGCAGGCACAATGTATCAGTAATACGGCGAACCTTTTTCCGACATGATTGGCTGCCACAGAGTATCCAAACACATGGCGAGATGGTAACCATTTCCGAAAATCGCGTGTTCATGTCCTGACGGCCGGACATTCTCAGCTCGGGATATATCCTTCGCCTGTTTAGTGACCTTTTAAGACGACTCTTTTCGTTGGCCTGTTCCGTGATCATTTCGTCTTCGACTTCCCGAAGATCGAATAGCAGGCGACTCTTCAGCTCAGGCCACCTCGACTCTATGCGGGAAGGTACAGGAAACTTGCTCTCCCTAGCCACCCAGGCCTTAGAACCAGGAAATTTCCATATCTCGCTGGACTTCGTCGACACCGAAAATGTTTCATCACGCAGACATGTTGCTTGAGAGTCGGGAGGACCATTCCTTGTCTGTGATGATTTTGCGGTCAAGGATGCTGGCTCGCAAATGCTCGTCACTTCGTTCGTCGTGAAAGGGCTTGCGTTTGATGCCGTCTGTGGTACAGACAACGGACTTTCGGTGCCAATTTGCAGCAGCTTTGGCTGCTCACCTCGAATCAGCAATCCTCTCGTCGTCGTTTTCAAAGTACGCTGTGTCCAAGACGAAATTTCCAGACGTTTTGAAGCTGAGCCATCTTGGTCTTGAGTAGAAGCCTCGGCGTGCTGCGATGAAGCTGACTCCGTTTCACACTTCATCATCAATTCGACCTCAGTTCTGGAAGCCATGCTCTCGCTATGCCTGCGCGAAACATGCAACTGCCAAATTCGGTCTTCAAGAATTGCTGGAAACGAGGCAGTTTGCTCAAGAGATGGGCGGGGTCGAGAGTGGAAATTGGAGGGCGTTTAGCCAACGACGTCACGGGTACGATTATGGGCCTGGACGGTTGGTTCGCCTGCAAGGCAGATTCAATACTTCCATTTTGATAAGCTGCCTGCATGTGAGCAATGGAGCAACTGTCACACCTACATGCAGAATTTGACCACTCACAATTGAGAATGGCCCAAAGCATAGGTCTTACTAAAGATCAATAAGCAGCGCTTTGTGTTCCTCCTGACATCCTGCCATGCTATCATAGCTCCGTTCACGGGAGATCCACATATTCAACAACCTCTTCCTGCGCTGCTCAATTGAATATTCAGCTCTCCTATTGTCCACAGATTATGGAAGCACTCGGTCGCGAAAGACTGCGTGTATCCCAGCAAGACCCTGCCTTCTGTTCAAAGCTTTGGCCGGCTTTAGGACGAGAAGTGTTCGACGCAGGACAATACACTATCCTAACGGCGTATGCCAGGTCAGAACTGGATGGAGTGCGTAAAGTCTTGTGCAACATGTTACCTGGCACCGATGATGTTGAGAAGCTCGGTGTCATCATGGCTTCTGTTCGGGAATTAGACAAACAGCCCATCGAAAAGATCATGGACGTGGTCAAGAACCGTTTTGCGCTACCCGAACATCTTCTCCAAGAGGCCACCAGAGTTGTCTGTGTAGCAGCATCACTGGCTATCATGGCGGAGATTCAAATTACAGCACCTGTAGCGATCAGCCCGGATTCCGTAACGATTTGGGCGGCTGGTTCGTCCTTGATGGACAATGTGAGAGAGATATATCAGCGATCATCTGTGCTCAAAGACCTCTCGATCAACAGGGCGCTCACTATCAGTAATCTCGCCCGTTACAATAAGTGCAGAGTTGACTGGACGGATCGTTTAGATAAGCACCTGGATTATCGAGTCAGCCGCGGATCTAGAGTGATCTCAATTTTTCAGCACAAGATCTGGCTCTCAGCCCACTTGAACCAAGAGAAATATTGTGTTATACCACAAGAGATACTGTGTGAGGCTATTGACACTCTAAATCTACTGCTTCCGCATAACAATCGCGACACCGAAACATTTTTGCGGAAACGAGATCAGCGAATCTACAGCTTGGGCTGGTATGGTCGAGAGCGGAAGCTGAACCTGAAGGACTATCCCCACTGGGGTCCCAAGATTGAGAAGCTCATAGATGTCTTCGAAGGTCCACGCAGCGGAATCTGGCGATTTCTGCCAAGACATGATAAGAGCGACTTGCTCGAGTCGGCCAACTTCTGGATAGCTACGACAGCCGCTTTGTTTGCATTCGTAGGCTTCATCCTTGGACTCACATCTATCATATACGCGAAGCTATCATACGACATTGGCATCAAGTCCGTGATCATATCAGAAGAGTCGCTCGAGTTGACAAAGCTCCAATATCAGCTTTCACTAGCCCAGGCCTGCTCGGATCCGAATGAAGCGAGGTTGTTACCGGACTTCTGTTCGGCGGAAGAGTGAGAATTGAGATTGAGAGAATCCGAAGAGTTGTTGACTTTGTTTTGGAACACCGAGAGATTGTTGTTTTGTTCCAGAATGGGCAGATATCGTCTCTCGCATGCCCCCGAAAGCTGGGAATGTGGTAGCGTGTGATTTTGACAATAGCAGTCAATGAAGAAGAACCGGGAATGATTCAGCAGAATCTTTGCAGGATAATCACACCTGAAACTCTATATGTTATGGGAAAGAGGAGATAGGTTTGAGCAGCGCCTGGATTGTATATGGCGTAGTGCTGGATGATTGAGTGTATGGTTTCGGCAAAATCGCGAGTTCGAATTTGGTAGCCCTACACAAAGTCACAGATACCTTATTTTTGCGTCTTGACTCTGTTCTCCATTTTCTTATCGTACTCTGATCACCTTTGACCCTATCCCTTTAGGGAACTTATGTCAAGGGTGTACGGAATATCTTGGACAACTGGGAAGGCCGTCCGCGGTTGCCCCTGCCTCGACGTATTCCTCTGTACAAGCTCGTCGGTCTTGGCCTGGTCTTGTACTTTTGGCGGGTATCGCCTACCCACAGACAGCATGCAAGCTACAGATATTCTCCGAGAGCCGTGCAACGAGTCTCGTATCGAATGTTTACCATCTTCAAGTGTATATTACAATGATTGTCATCTAGGACTAATCCCGCTGGCTAACGTAAACTTGTCAAGACACCATCATGGAACCTTTGACGAGGATTACATTCATTCCGAAGCTCAACCCAGCTCAATTATGTACACTCATTACAACCTCTCTTCATCTCCTAACCCCTTAGCCCCAACGCTTTCCCAAAGCATCGTAAATAGTCTGGTTCACAGGCAAAACACCACCATGCCTCAACCCACTAGGGAACCCAGTCCTCGAACTAGCAGTCCACCCCGAGTTACTCGCCACATTCGTCGTCTCATACGGCCTATACCCGTCATCGCCATAGAAATCAAGCAAAACATGGGCCTTGCCCGCAACCTGGTTATCCCAGTACGAAGCAGGGCCCTCGACACCGCTGGCGATGACAGCAGAGCTACCACCGGGACGGGTCCAGGTACCGAACAGGCCGGTGGTGGAGACCTCGACGAAGACGGTCTTGAGGGACTCGTCCTTGAGGAAGCGCACAAAGGACTTGCCGTCGGTGCCGGTGGGCAGGATGTTGAGGTCGATGATGTTGGTGGGGGACTTGTCGATGTAGGTCTGCGGGGTGGAGAAGGTCTTGAAGTCCGAGGTGTAGGCATAGCGGATCACGATGGCGCCGGGGCTGCCGGTGTGGTTCGGGTCCGAGGCGGGGTACTATTGACGCCGTTGGTCAGTTTTCACCAGTCTCAGAGAGAAGCATTGTCAAGGCGATGATGGACTTACAAACTTGGAGGCCCAGTGCACGAGGTACTGGCCCTTGGCAGCATCCCAGATGGCCTCGGGAGCCCACACCATGCCGGCGCTGGAGTTTTCAACAATAACGAGTCTCTCGTTGCTCCAGTTGACGAGATCCGTGCTCTCCCAGACAAAAATGCCCTTGGACCCCTGTCTCTGGGCCGCATCCCAAGTAGTCTAAGTAAAATCACGATCAGCGCCCGGCTTCCCCATCAGAGTCATGAGCAAAAACATACCTTTGCGATATCCAAGTCCGTACCGACAATATACCACTTCTTCCCCTTCTCCGCGCCACCGCCCACAACAATGGCAGGGTCGCGCACACCGCCCGTCCCCTTGGTCGGCCGAATCACAGGCGAACCAGAGTTGAGCGCACGGAACGAGGTCGGGTTGTTGCCGTTGGAGAGGTACAGGTATACGTAAGGGTCCGCGCCGAGGAAGAAGGCACCGAGGTAGCCCGTCAGACTCGGGTCGGCGCGAGGCGCGAGGGAGGTGCCGCTGAAGTCGAGAGACTGGATGGGCGAAGCCTGGACCGAGGTCGCGGCCAGGCTTGCGCCGAGAAGGAGGAGGGATTTGAGGGAGGGCATCGTTGTGCAAGGGAGGTGGAGAGAATAAGAAGGATGCTGAGGCACACGAGAGGAGAGAAAGAATAGGTTTGCATTGAACTCGGGGACGTCGAGTCTTTTTATCATGATTCTTCGGGAGCTGTCAAACCCACATAGATTGACTGACACACCCCGCAATCTGGGGAAACGCAACGTCGTGTCTTGACCATCGTCATAGGTGTGGTGGAAATAGGCCCTGTCATTCTCATCTTGGACAAGCGTTGTGATGGCGGGGCGGGTATCGTCGCGCGACGATAGTAACGGCGAAGCTGTCGGCGAAGACACCCCGAGATGGAGATGCGCTACAGCTTAGTCTAGTCCAGTTACGAGAGACGCGCCCGAACGAACTGCCCCCCGCCACGGCCGGCGCCGAGGTTAAATCAAGGTTTCTCTGGCTCGTAACTGGTGACTGCTCGGCCATCCCACACTGCCGTTGCAGTACCGCACTGTCACCACGGAACGTGCCAGGGGGCGCTAGAGTTTTCCCGTCGCTGGAAGATCTGCTTCCAGTGTCGTTTTGAGGGCAACCCAAGGCGTGACGGGAGATGCAAGGCACCGGGGACTTCGGGGCCGGGTTGCGCGTGGGTTGCACCCACCGAATAGACGGTCACGAGGGTCATCACGAATAAGGTACGGATAGAGTGGACAGAATCAGACCATACTCGTACCTTATGGTTTTCCATCAGAAAGCTTGATAAGCTGGGCGAGCGACTCAAGTTGAACTCCATGTGCCCGAATCAGGGAAATTAAGTCACCGCTCATCCCATGTGTTTTCCGCCCCATCAATATTCTCGTGTCTCCAGTCGTCATCAACAGGCACATGGCAAAACACTGCCAGGCACGGCCAGACGTGGTTCCTCCGAAGTAAACGAACAGGGAAATGTCGACTAAAACAAAACCTTAGAAAGAGGGGCGGACCACACGACTCTCCCCAGAAAGAGGCAGAATTGGGGATGATCCAGGTGCCGGGAGATCTCAGATACGACGTCAGTTGGCGTGTGGGGTTAGGCGTAGTGCCATGTCCTTTTTTCATTGGTGCGCATGTTTAGGTAGAACACCGGACCGAGGGGTAAACAAGAACTTGTTTATCAGTCAAGAAACGGCGTGCGCTTGTTGAAGTCAAGTGTGGATATATATATACCTCGGGGTTACGAGGAATCCAATGGAAATATATACTCGGAAGATAGATGGCGCCAAAAAGAAGTATGTACACGTGAAAGCATGGTGGATAGAACTGGGAAATAAAGCGCGCCACGTGCGCTCCTCGACTTGGGATACCCTGCCTCGAAACCCCACTCAAAGACACTGTCAATCACGTTAGTATCATCGTCATCTCGTTCGAACGACGTGCTAGAGAGATTGGGGCAGGAGACATGAAGAAAAAGAAGGAATCCGAACCTGAGAGTAGTAGGCGTCCTTGATGGTGCACTTCAGCCCAGTAGCACACTGGAAGCTGCCATTCCATGTCGATCCCCCACACTGCCCATAAAGCGGCTGCGCTGTCGAGGTCGCGAGGGCAAGAATCTTGGCGGCGGCGTGTTCGGCCGAGACCACAATGTACGATGACGGGTTAGTGGTGACCATCCCGGGGAAGATGCTGGCATCAACGACGAAGAGGTTATCTGTGCCGTACACCTTGGTGTTGACGTCAACGACAGAATCGCCTTTGCTGCGACCGTCACTCGTCCCAAGTTTGTTCGTACCTTTTCCGAGATTGTCTGTCAGCGATCTCGATATGCAGACGAGTGTGGGTTAGGAGAGAGTGTGGGGAGTCAACTTACCAATCCAGTGGTTTGCGCGACGGTTCGAGTACGAGACTAGCATATTGTTGACATAGTCTCTGACCGTCGTACCCGGCGGAGGGAAGTTCCAGACAAGGTTGGCCACGCTCTTGAGGGAGGTCTGCAGGTTCTCGAGGCCCTTGATGACGGCCTCGACATCGTTCTGATCGCGAAGGTAGGGTACGGTAGACACGACGGTGCCGAGGTTGGCCTGTATGGTCATTCTGCCGCGTGAAGTTGCGCCACGGCCGAGGTATTGGCTGATGGTAATGGTTTCTGTGAAAAGTGTTAATATTCAGACGTCAAACAATGGTGGGCCTGGAAGGAATACTTACTGCCATCGGGGGCACCGAGACTGCCCTCCATGCGGGCCGTGTATTGCATCTGCCGAGTGATACCATCGGCACCCTTGATCTCCTCGAAGAAACTAAGATGGCATTAGCGCAAAGGCAACGGATATCAGCGAGTGGCATGTTTTAACTTACAGAGGGCCAATGTTGGGCGCAGACTGGGCCAGAATGCCGCTTCTCTTCTGCAAATAGAGATTCTTGTCCGTGACGTTGGGGTCAGTGTACGCTTCGTAGAAGTCATAGAACTGCACGTCGGGATGCGTGACGACGGTATCGGTCTAGATCCAATTAGTTTCAGTCTTCATACCCTCCAAAGTTCTCAGTAGGACCCACGTTGGTGTGATCTTCCAGGTTGTATCCGACAGGCAGGTTGATCCAAGATGCATTGGAGATCATGGTAGGCCCGTCAGTGGAGCTCTTGACGATCTCGAGCTGATCTTGTGGGCCAATGCCGCTGCGAAGAAGAAGCTTGGCACTGCCAAAGGTTCCTGCGGAAAGAATTACTCGGCCCGAGATGTTAGTCACGTTGACCGTTCCGGTGTATCCACCGTCCAAGTACGGCTCGACTTCGATGCCGGTGATGTGCCCACCAGTCCGGACAACACGTTTGACGGCCGTCTTGGTCCACAGCTTGAAGTTGCTGCGCTTGCTTGCTGTGAGAAGGTACGTCGCCATGGGGCCACCGCGTTCTCCGCCAGAGTACATGTACGGCGTCTTGCCGAACGTGCGGTTCTTGGAGTTTGGGTTCGCATTAAGGTCAAGTTCCGACCATCCGGCAGTGCGAAGTCCGCCGGCAATAGCATTGAAGCCATTCGTCAGGTAGACCTTGCCGTCTTGAGATGGTGTCGTGGTGCCGGGGATGCGAGAGAAGACCCGGCTTGTGGCGGCAGCGACATCGGTTGACTTCCATCCGGCCGGGAAGTTGTAGTCCCAGTCTTGGGCATATGGCTAAAAATATTAGCATTAACATCAATTTCGTCGGCCGAGAGACAACATACCTTCCACCAAAGAGCGGCGTTGATGGCGGTGCCTCCACCCAGAACACAACCCGCCATCTGGTCAGTATCCTGGCAGGCAATGCCGGCAGAGTCGCGCCAGATCTGGTTGCAAAGACCGGGGACATCGAACCTGGTCAGGTTGGTACCCTCTAGCCAGGTCGGCTTCATGGTGCCACCCCATCTGCCAGAAGATGGCGGCCCCTTCTCAATCAATAAGACGCTCTTGCCAGCCTCACTCAGCTTGTCGGCCAAGGGAATGCCACCAGCTCCTGCTCCGATGACAATGTAGTCGTACGTGCCAGAGGGAACGGGAACACCGGTAGGTCCAGTGGGTGCCTTCGTAGTGGTGGTAGAGGGTGGCGCCGAAGTTGTAGTGGCGCCACCACAGCTTCCCGTGACAGTCTTGGTCGCCAAAGCGGCCCATGCAGAGTACGAGGGGTTCGCAGCGTTGGCATCGAGAGCGGCGCCATGGATGCCTTGGTTGTCATGCTGAACCAGGTTGATAGAAGCAGGACACGTGGGGTTGGTCGGGCTGGTGAATGCCTGCGCCCATCCTAGAACGAGAGAGCCCGCACTCGTCGAGACACTGCCAGTGGCACCGTTATGGTTCCAATTGAAGCAGTTCTGGCACCGGTAGATGAGGGTGTAGTGTGTCGCGTTGATAGTGGACGAGATTTGTGTGAGCTTGGCGTCGCCTGCATAGACGTCTGGCATCACATAGCCCGTTGCCCAGCGGAACGATGTCAAGATATCAGAGCCACTGGGCCATGCCATGAGAAGTAGCTTGTTGGTCATCGATCCGCCAAGGGAGATACCGCACCAGCCAGTGCCCTGGCCGTTCTTGGAAGCGCATTGCTAGACGAACACCGTCAGTCAGTGAGGTAGGCGACGGGCTGAGAAGACCTACGAGATAGCCAACGAATTCGTTGGCGTCCGTCGTCAACGCATTTTGAGGCAGAGCGAAACCGTATGTCATGCCCCCGGCCGTTTGAGCGCTCGTTGCGGACCAAGTGTCGAAGATAATGCCGGTTTTGGAGTCGGTCAAGACAACCGGTGTGGGGGATTGGGCGGCAGCTCCATCGAGGACTTGAACAGCATGTTAGCAAGTAAATCATCCTTGATGCTGTGAAAGACCTACGAGATGTTGTGGCCAGGAGTGCTGCCAGAGCACCAGAACGGCTGAAGAACTTCATGGTACCGGACGTCGAGGTCAACACAGGTCTAGCAACCAAAATTTCGGATCCTATCTTCGCCTTCTAAGAGGGCAAGAGACGATTTAAAGGAACAGTGACATTTGCCAAGGCCCAAAACCTCCTTGGACGCTGTCTGTCTTGCCGCCATCCCGGGACTTACTACTTTCTTCTTTCAGATATCAAACCCTGGAGCTGGCAGCTTCTGCCACATGACCACAGACTCCCAGCATACGGCTCGACCAGTGATATCTCCCGTGATTGTGGATGGATGCATGGTTTGCAACTGCACCGATAGGAGGAAATGTTTGTTTACGGGGTTCATCATAGTATGGGGGAGAGCGGCACATGTTATCGAAAGTGGTGGGGTTGGGCCTCTTTCCAACGGAATGTAACAGTGCTGGATTGCCTTTGTTGGTCAAGCCTCATGACAGGGGTTGATCCAGGCACCTCAATCTACCAGAGGCAGCGGGAGAAACTAGCAATCAGATGAAGGGGCAAGGAACGGGATGAAGCGGTGGACGCGGGGGACTCGGGTGTTTGCACATGAGACGAACCAGCACGCAAGAAAGAAGAAACAAAAGCTGGGAAAGAAAATCAAGAAGAAGAAAGCAACGATGAGGCCTCAGCTTATGCTTGACGTATCTGAAAGTCATGATATTTGACAGGAACACCGCGAGTCTGGGTACATCAAGATGCAATGTCTTGGACAGTGAAGTGAGGTCGAAACAGGCGTGCAGGGCATTGCCAGGAACGGAATGCGGAGGCAACAAGGCGCAGCCCCACGTTGCGGTGCGGCATTTCGATCCGGGCTTCCCAAATCGACGGGGGTCTAGCCGGGGTCGAGGGGCGTCAGCTGGGACTTCTTGGCTTCTTGTCAGGAGAGAGGATCATCAGGATGCAACCCTCGAGGGCACTGCAGACTTGGGCTTCTTGCTGTCGATGCGTCTTTGAAAAGCCCCTGTATCCGTACCGAGACAACGCCACTGGCTTTGCCACGAGATAGCGGGGGGCAAAGGCGAGAAGCAAATGCATCTGTCAGTTTGTCGATATCCCAGGCGTTTGGTGCGGCGGCGCGCAGTGTCTTGCTTTTGGGTTCTTGGGTGAAACGAGTCCAGGCCAGACGACTCCCTCAATGCGATGCGAGGTACTCTCAAGAATTATTCAGCCAAGGTGTGATGACACGGATTCGTGCATTTTCGTCACTGATCCGTTGATGGATTCGTACGTATTCATCAACAAGCAAATGCAGCCGGCTAATTTGACAGGTTGCCTGCCGTGTATTGTCGTGTTCCATTTCGGTACGCGGCGATGCGACAGCGCGGTACTGACTCAACCGAAGCCAAGGGCGACGACGAACTGGCGACAACGCCGATTGGAAGAACCAAATAACGCAACGAGAAGGGGCGGTGGAAATGGGAGGTCACATAGGCCCAATTCGAGTCGTGGAGGGCCCGTAATATATGACTTTTAGGTGCCTGCGACCCGCAACAAGAATGCGGGATCGAGCTCCGAGTCCGTAAACGTCAGGTCGACGAGGGTCTTTTGTTCGGTGACCGGTCCAGCCAGATGGAGGTTCTTGTAGGTAGGATCATGAGTGTGCGGCAATCTTGTGGTTCATCTTCTCCGAATGAGATGGATGCGACGCCATGCAGGCTGCGTGTTGATGAGCTGATGATCGGTCATCAGATCCCAAACCAGATCCCTCGACGTTGACATTCTGGCGTGGAAAGACATCGCCATTGTCTTTGCATGATGTTGGAATATGGAAATCAACGGAAAAAAACACAAGTTGTGTTGGGGTGATGTGGAGGATTCGTACACCGTGCAGAAAGCAAGAGGTAAACTTTTAGTGACAACTTCTGGACAGGGGAAGTCGCTTCAAGATGGGGGAAGGTGCCGCGAACATAAGTTTTACGTTTGTACACAGTGCGTGCTTGGTAACTCCAACTCAGGAAAGTTCGTCCGAAAGGGAAGGGAGGAACGAAAAGGAACGAAGACTAAAAAGCAACGTCGTTTTTTCAGCCCAAAACACCAAAACTTTTCTCACCAGTGCAAAATAGGACTGTAGTTGCGACAAGAAGCAAAAGATGATCAGTGGGAGGCTTGAACTCCCGGCCTTGGCATTACACAACATTTCAGGTGAAATATTAGTACCACGCTCTAACCAACTGAGCTAACCGACCAGATGGGGTGCCGTGATTGGCTGATGATCAGAGAGGCGGGACAACCGTCCATGAAGGCCCAATCTGGACCGCCTAATCTTCTGCTTGAGTCTGAAGATCACTATCGTGACAAGAGGGATGGCAAGATATCGGGTGTTTCTCTATGAGTAAATTTCATTGTGCGATCTATTCTACACATTTAACATGCAAAAGTATAACAGCTGCCCCTCTCCGAACCTCTGGTATTTTTTTGGCGTACGAAAACAAGAACCTCTGCTCTATCATAGCCACCCAAACGCCTACTACATATGCCGCAATGCCCGCTATGCAAGTTTTAACAAATAATGCAGATCTAGACAAAAGATGAACAAAACATGATGTGACGAATAAAGAATACAGGAAAAGCATAGAAGATAACAATCGCGGCCCATGCTCCATCCCCGGTCTATGAATCGAAGATGGCGCCGTATGCGGGAATACCCCTGCTCTCAAGTCCATACACAACCTTCCTCGTCACCTTTTGGTTCGAAATAATGACAACGGCTTCGCAGGGTCCCATCTTTTTCTTGTTCATCTTTGTCGTGGGAACACCCTCATTCTGCGCAAGACCAAGAGCCTGGCGACGACTATTCTCCCAGATGCGATACGTGATCGCAACCAAGTCAGGCCGGCCCGTCTTCTTGGTATCGATGATGACGGCGTCCGGGTCGGCGCGGTAGAGCGCATCGATGACGGCCTGACCATATGTCTCGGCTGGCCGCTGCGTCGACCAGATGATGCGCACGGGGTGATCTGGCCTCTGCACGAAGAGACTCAGGCACGGTCCGATTCCCGAACCCGTAGCGATGACGATGCACGGCTCAAAGAGACCGGCCACGCGCAGAACGCCGTACTGCGGAACGCCACGGGTCCAGATCTTCTTTGGCGGGTTCTTGATGATCTTGTTGGTCCAGTCGCCCGCATTCGAGACGAGAACGGAGAAGCCTTTCTTGCCAGCGTTGGAGAGCCCACCTGTTGACTGGGCCTTTTCGATGTCGGTGGATGGGGCGGCGGGATTTGGGATCACGGCGAAGGCGTGGGTCTCGCGGAGGGGCGCGTCGGTGAGGCGGACGGCTTGGCCGTAGTGAACGTCTGCGTAGTTGAAGTTGAGCTTGACAACGTGGTTTGACATTGCCTCGGCTTCGACATCGCGCAGGCGGAGACGGGTCCAGGGGTACGCGACCAGGAGGGTGATGACGATGAGCATCCAGAACGACGGCGTCAGGATGAGAGATACGGCGTAAGGGGTACCGGCCGTGGTGCTGTCGTCCGCGGCGAGCATCAGGACAAGGGCCCAGAAGAATACGATGACGGACCAGCCCAAGAAGCGATGGGTCCTCTCAAACCAATTGTGAAGAAGGACACGGGCCCTGGGGTGTGCGAAGCCAATGATGGCAGCGAGAAGGGCGCAGATGAGGTAGCTGTCGAGGAGGATGTAGGCTCGCACGGCGTTTGATGGGTTCTTGAGCTGGGCCGTGAGGACGACGAGGAACGCAATGAACCAGAAGAAGGAGGCCACACCGCAGCCGCTGTGGATGCCGCCGTATGAGTAGATTTTGGCAAAGGTGCGGCGGATGCGGAGGGGTGCCTTCGCAGATGGGAAGAGGACGAATAGTTTGAAGAGAGCGTTGACCGTGTGCTCGTTGCGGATGAAGAGGGCGACGAGGATGTTTGCTGAGACGGCTGTGGCGCAAGTTTGGGGCGTGAGCGGGATGCCTCCGATGAGGGAGCGGATGATGACGAAGATGAGGGCGGCGATGTTTCCAAAGAACGCGAGACTGAAGATGCGTCTGTAGACGGAGCCGAAGTTCCATCGCAGGTATCGGTAAGGACGGTTGCCCTTCTTTGAGGGAACGGGGATCTCGTCTTCTTCGTCGTCAGTGTCATCGACTGAGCTATTTGATGCAGGAGGAGTCGGGGGTTGAGAAGGAGCGCCATCAGGGACTACGAGAGTATGCGTTGATGAGTTGCTGCTCGGCGGGAAGAAGACTTTAGTCGGCGGCGTCAAGTTAAGCTCGGAACTGTTCTCGTCGCCGGTCTTGATTTGAATGTCGTGGTGAA
Organism: Colletotrichum tamarilloi; assembly: GCF_030869305.1. Lineage (NCBI taxonomy): Eukaryota > Fungi > Ascomycota > Sordariomycetes > Glomerellales > Glomerellaceae > Colletotrichum > Colletotrichum tamarilloi. The sequence continues at coordinate 1,403,101 of NW_026849385.1, forward strand.
CATCATCTACAACGGGCACTGGTAGTGTGACTGAAGAAGATGTTGTGAAAGACATGGCTGATACAGGTTAAAGACAAGTAACTAACATTACTATCAGTGCCGTCCACCACCAACCTCGAAAGCTCATCAAATGTGACTTACGAAAGAGAATGAAAGAGTGGCTCTTCTTCGTGGGTAGCAGATCCAAGTATATGAAATGCTACGACTGAGAGAGTGGCCAGTACGAGATAGATGGCCCAAAGAAGGAACTCTTGCACAGAGATGGAGGCCCGTGTGGAATAAGGAATGGGGAGATCGAAAAAGAAAAGAGGGTGCGCAAGATGATCAGAAAGCACCACTAGATGATGAGGTTTGATACTTGAATGACTGAAAGGAGACAACATCACGACTTGAGGGGGATTCGATGGTCTGATAAATACTCCCTTCGTGATCCTCAGGGAATGTCTCTATCAACCCTTCACATGCCTTGGATCCTTGATCCCACGTGTGCCATGATGGGGCGCATTCGACTACAATCGCATCCGAAATAGAGCCCCTCCAGCGCTAGGGTCTAGCCTCCCTCAAGGTGCCCAATTTGGATCATCGACGGTGGTATACAATGACTGTCGTCTCCGGGCCAGTCACGTGGGGTAGGATGGAAGGATTGAAGAGAATGCGGGCGGCGGCACGGTCAGCGGCATGGTTGCGTCCAGGGCCGATGTTCCCACGAGAGTGGATGCGGCCAAGCCGGGTGGCCGGGTCTCAAAATAGATGTGTTGATGGGAAAGTCAGATGTGGAAGTCCGCAGAGTACTTGGATTGGCTGCGCAGACATTGGTGACTGCCATATCTTCTCTTTTGCTCAGCGACGGCTCTGCCCTTGGCAGCGTGGCGCATCGAAGGGGATATCCTTAGTAACTAGTTGCATCATAGATGCAAGGCGTGGTCGAGCCCTAGTACCACGAGAAGCAAGACTTGACTGTTGAAAGATGTGAGGCTTGCAGCTAGCGCAGCCTCACATAGTTCACACAGGTCCCTTCACGGCGGCTTGGTCCGAGATATCGGACACTTGTCAGATTGTTAGATGGATATCATGCCACAGGCATCTGCCTGGAATTGGAAGTACAGGATGATGAAGAATGGAAGAGATGAGCAATCAGTTCGGAGAGTAGAAAACGGTTTGCTGTGCGCGCAGTAGAAGGAAAGGGCTGGAGACTTCTCCCCCATCTGGCCATTGTCCACCTTCCACACGTCCTAAATGGGCGAGAATCCATCATATCTCGAGTTTTCCAGGGCCCTCGACACGAAAAGGAGGTCCAACTGAGCTGAGGTGGATGCTTCGATGGAATGCCAACTGAAGACCCAAGACAACGTTTGTCGGGTTTTGGACTTCCGGGGACACTCACTCGACCGTTTGTTTTCGTGAGCTCAAAGGTGAACACACCGAGGCCGTCGAAACAGGCTCAATGGCCGAGAGTCAGCCTGTCAAAAGTGGATGCGTGTCTCGCCCCAAAGTTGTCACCACGGGAGCTAAGCTTGACTTGCACTTACTCGACCGAGTCGAGGAATGGGAGATGTCGTCCCTGACTCCGATCATCTCCCGCCCTTGGCTACCGTGGATGCGCGGGTGCGTACGTGAGCGAAGACGTACGAACCATGGGCTTGGCCCCATCTCACCACTCCTTCTCTCGCACGGCAGACGCCGAGATACACAGTCATGTCCAGGAAACTGATCCCGGCCGCTTAGGGATCCGCGCTAGTTCCCTTCTCGAAGTTGTGGCTGGGAGAACTGGCATGGAGAAGTCAATGGGCGGTAGGTGGCATATCTCTCCGATGATGAGTGGGCTGGCTTGGTTCGCGGCGCCTTTTTCTTGGATGAGTGGATGTGGCACGTAGAACGCCAGGCCGCTGGGAAATCTTCAACGTCGCATAGCAAGTCGCATGTGGATGGACGCTGAAGAGCTGCACCGATAATCGACTCGTTGGCTCCGGTGGCAAGGCGAACTAGTGGCATCCTGTCGCTCGGATTCCAGCTGATGGCCAAGGTGAACCAGTGTCTCACTGGGAAGAGGAAAAGCAAAGATAGAACCACCTAAATCAAGGAAAATGCGATGGACGGAGCGAACGAAAAGTTGACGGGGAAGGGAGGCCAGAGGAGGGCGTAGAGACTTGACTCCTTTTTCGGAAAAGCGTCTCTCTCCATGCGGCGCTTGAAGGCTCCGCCAGACAGAGGCCTAGCTACGTGACATTGGCTGCATTGTTGGCGGAACCCTAAAGTGCTTTGTTCGGTGGCATGGTGACAGGCGCTGGCGCGTGTCATTTGGAGGAGCCGCCGACTGATTTGACGCGACACCAAAAGGTAGTCATGCTGACGGGCAGGTATTTTGAGAACAGCGCGGCTGTCGGCACTCGCATCGGGAAATATGACTACTGCCTAGGTGAGTAGATCGTAGATGGATGACTTATGTCGCGTCTACCGAGCCCAAGACCCCAGGGCCGCAAGGGGTAGCCGAATCTGCACGTCCGAGGCGTGAACCAGCCACTTGGCGATGGAGCAAGGGAGGGAGGCAACAGAACGCCTCATTTTCCGCCTGTCGCCTGGCGAGGAGGAACATATCGGCGGCATTATCGAACGTCGCTTATCGTCATTGACCGATACCGTCTTGCCCTACAGCGTAGTCAAGTGCGACACGACCCGGATCAGCGTTCGTGACCTGGACCCAGGCGTGAATGCCCCGGGAAAGTTGAGTAATGGGTGCCGGCTGGGATGACTGCGGTGACTTGGCTGAGTCAATGGCCAACAACCGAGAATTCCTCGCGGAGCCCCCTCCGGACGATCAGCGCTGATCAATCATTGATCAGAGGCCAGTCGGGCATCTTTCTTGGGCCGCAAATCCCCACCTGGTTGCTGGGTTCGACGGTGCCCTTGTCGAGTCTTGGAAATGCTGCCGTTTCCGAGGCGATTCTCATTCAACTTTTTTTTCTTGTTCAAAGTGGTGATACCAGATGGTTCGATCGGTGCCAGGATGAAAAGACAAGGATGGTGAGATGATGCGCAGATGTGAACATGGGAGGCGGCCCAGAGGTCGGGAGTTGGTACGTATCGCACCACGCGGGAAAATTAGCCCCCGACGTGCCGCTGCTATTTCGGGTAAAATCTTCACCGCGTCAAAGACCTATCGGAACCCCATTGGACCAGCGCACGAGAGTCGTACCTGACGGCGTCTCTCCTCTCACCACTCAAAATCCTTCCCGCGCTTTTTTTTTCTTTTTTGGACGAGATTCTCAATCTTGAGCCAACCGCCTTCTCAGATCTGATCGTTGGGGTTGAACAAAATGCCATGTAACCCCAAAACTTTCTCCAAATAGTCGTCAGCAATGAGCGTCCACTACACATTAGCTCAGTAAGCCGCGATGCTACGCCTTAATGCTTGTGCCGCCCCCTTGCCTTTACTGCTGACATGATCATTCAATTTGAGGGTTCAATTTCTGAAGAACCAACGTAGCCTGGTGTTGCAGAACGTAAGCCAACACAAGGCTATGATAGCCTTCTCGAAGGATTTAGGCTTTTCGGTCCTTGATTCCTTTTAGACCTCCGCCGTGTGATGGCTTCACTCCTATTCGACCATGCCCGAAGCCTTGCTGAAGATATCCCAAAAGACTCTTTCGTTTCTAGTCCGCGTAAACTGCAAGATGACATGTCAGGTAGTCTGTACTATTTCTGTATTTCAACTCCCACTGTAGCCTACCCCTCCTATCTATCCCTCTTTGTCATTATATCGTGACCAATCATTCAACATCATTAATATTACCCAAGTCGGCTGAATGCCAACATCTAGATGCTATCCGTGTCATAGTAGGGGTCATCCGGCAAGTAGGGGAACTTGCGAACAACCACATCGCCTTTGTAAGTCCACAGATCAGCCTGCGTAGGCTCGTAGTCGAGCGCACATGTGTCCGTCTCAGCGTTGAAGGTGAGGACGTCTGTCGTGGTGCCGTTGGAGTAATTGATGCGGACCATGTTGACCGTCTCCACGTTCGGGCCAATGTCGAAGTAGTTTGCAGGCATCTGTAACAGGGTGAATTTGCGCTCATAATCTCACTTGCTGAAGTTGGCTGGACTTACGAATTGAATTCCGGAGTGAGCCGTAGTGAAGACGGTAGTGGGAAGGTCACCCTGTTAATTGAGTCAGTGCCCGTCTGATGTGGGCGGCTAAAGACATGATGACTCACAGTATGAGGGACGTGATGCATGCCCAGGTTGAGCCACATCACGAGGTCAGTCTGGTTGAGGCTCTCGCCGTCAAAGAACGCATCAAAGTTGATCGGCGGGTTCTCAGTGTCTTGATTGTTGTATGGGTGACTGCTGCGGGGCTCCGTGTCCTTGCGCTTCGACACCATGATGTCGTTAACTGCCCACTTAGCGGAGTTCTTGAGAATATTCGAGTCCTTAACAGTAAGATGCGCGGCGCCGGTGTACGGCAGGATGCGATAGGCGTGGTACTCGCCGTGCTTGTTTTTGACGTCCTGGTTAAGCACAAAGAGTTGGTCCTGGTTGTTGTAGCTCCAATCAAAGCGGCCCTGGTCCTCGTTCTCGATGAACTCGCGCTCCACCTTCATGGTGTTGAACGCCTTGCCCTTGGACCAGGGGTAGGCTTGCGTCGTGGGGACCTGGTGCATGCGCTGGACCGTGTTTTCGGTGCCAAAGATGTCAAAGTCAGCCTTGAAGTTGACCACGTGGTCGTGCATGCTGCCAGACAGCTGATCGTGGATTTTGAAGCCGTAGCCGTCGTTCTTGGCGTAGAATGCGGCTTGGATGTAGCCAGAGGCACGGACTTCTACCGCGACGCTGCCGTCGAGGAAAAAGCTGTAGCTGAACATGTAGTCATAATTGCCAACCGTTGAGACGGAACGAATGGTGAAGTAGACATTCTTGGTGGCTGTGACGTAGTCCTGAGACGAGTGACGAGCCATGGGGTAGTCGGCGTCGAACTCAAACAAGCAGATGCTGTTCAGGTGCGTGTGCGTTGACTCGGAAACGTAGAAAGATGAGTTGAGATAGGTGGCATATGAGGGACAGTCGTATCCCTTCAGCAGTTCAAACGCAAACGGGCCAAAACCGTAGTAAGTATCAAGGTATGCCACATGAGACTGGGTGGGATCGCTTCCTGAGGGTTTGTTAGAAGACCATCTAGCACGGGTTTTCAGTATGGAACTTACCGGCATAGTGAGCCAAAGCTTCCTGGAGACCAAGTTCGTACAAGATCCTCTGACCCTTGTAGCGAATGTCATAGAGAGCCATGCCGGTATCTCTGTTGAAGCCGACATAGAATGACCAGCCCATCCACTCAACATACTTCCTCTCAGCGTCGACAGAGTATCTGGCACCTTGGGGAGCAACCGCAGTTGGAGGAGCCATGGTGTCCATAGGAAGAACCTGGCCTTGTTGATCTGTAGCCGACCAGTCTCCAGCAAAGTTGCCGCCGAGCTTCTCAATGTTGCCGCCCCAGTACGCAGTGCGGAAATCCTCTGTGGTCTCGTAGAAGACGCCGTTGTAGTACCACCCCTCCAGAATCCACTTGGAAGGGTCGCGGCCGGTAACGTCAGACATGAAGAACAGCCCCATAGGCATCATCGAGCCGACGTCGAAGATGGAGTCGGGAATACTCCAGAAAGTGTCCCAGCGCTGGATGCGGCCGTCATCCTGGTAGTAGGGATCAATACCCCAGATCTCCAAGGTGTCGTTCTCGAGTCCAAGAGCAGTGGCGTTCCAGAGGTCTTTGGTGATGTCGGCGATGCTCTTGCTGACATCGTAGAGCCATTCTTGCATAGCGTCGTCGTCGGCATCCAAGTTTCGCACGCGACCGCTAGTCTTACGCGTGTAAGGGTAGTCCAGTCGCTCCCACTTGGTGGTGCCATTGGTGACTGGCAATGGGCCGACTAGAATGTCTTGATACTCAGGCTCCTCAGTGGCGCGGAAGTCAAGTAAGACGTGGGCATATCGGGCTGGAGCAGGGCCGCTGCCGTCGATGTATGCCAGAGCGTCCGACTTATTTGGCTGCATGAGCTCGACCAAGACACTATGTGTTTTCGTCAGAATGGAGACCGATTTGAAGTGAGTTAGTTATAAATCAACTTACATTGTGTTATCCCAGGAGGTAGCATTGTCACTCAGGGTGAGGTTCAACTCTTCCTGTGCGAAGAGCCATTCGGTTACACCAGCAGCTTCAGGGCCTGTCAGACCACTCCAAATGTTGTCTTTCGGGGCGTCAATGTCCATCGGATCGTGAACCACGCAGTCAGCTGGCTCGCTGCCATTGCTGAACTGACGTTTGTTCATAGACTGGCTCAGGGCTTTCCTGCCATGCCCTTTAGCCCTCTGTTGAGCCCATGATGTTTTGGGCAGCCCATCAACTTGAGGGATCAAATCTGAGCCAAGGAGAAGCAGTGCTCCCAGGCCAAAGGCTCGAGTTATTGAAGCAAAGCCCATGTTATCCTAGATCTTGAGGGACTCTTTGGGACTCAGGAAGGCGTAGAGATCTTTCGCAGATCCATTGTAACGACAATGGCGGATCTCAGCAGGTTTTATGGAAAGCCGAAAGATAGCTCAAGATCTTGTGGAACCTTAGGTTTTTGGTGATGTTGCACCTGAGTAACTTGACTTAGCCATCCTCAACCTGGTATTACCCCGACACCGGTGATAGCGTTGTATTGATGAGCAATCTCCAAGTTGTCCATTAGAACATTAACTGACATCAACATTGTGATAATCTGCAGCACGCAAGCTAAACCGGTCTCGGTATGTGAATGCGCCACTAAATATGCGAAAGGAAGTGAGGAGCGAGGCAACCTCGTTCGAACAGCTCGGTCCCAGAGGATTGGAAGGCTCTAGAGGGGTTCGCCTTCTCGAGACAGGGTAGCTGCTGCGTACCTATCGTTGCCGCGATGGCTTCTGGGCGGTATTGAAAGTGACCTATCACGCCGTGATTGACCTGCATAAGCGAGCGCCGAGAGATAATCAATCGAGAGCTGCAGAACGTGGCGCCCATGTCGTGACGGTTTGCGAACGAGCTAGGGCAAGGGCCCGATGATATCGCGGGCCGCGGCCTACGGATAAGACTGTATGCCGTTCATCCCGTGGGGCTGTATGTAACACAAAGGCGTGATATTATTTGCTTTCTCCCGTCTTTGGTGTCTTGGCGATTGCTCCAACGTTCGGATGGCGGATCGATGTAGGTCGGTGTGTTCGGTTGACTCGGGCCAACGGCGTCGGGCCCGTAGCTATGGAGCTGGGGTAAAGCTCTCGATAACGCCAGTCCAAGTTTGTCAGTCGAATCCGAGATTGTACTGATAGGACAATAATTGTGGACTGGATATCATATCGATAATCGAAGTTGCCATCATGGCGGTAGTGTTATTGAATGGAGGTTTCTTATCTCGAAGTCTAGTTATGCGGAGTCAAGGGCAAGGGGTTCCTAGCTCTAAGGGAGGTTCAGGGATGCATTCGAGGTGGGGTTGACCCGACGTCTGTGAGTATCGTGCGGGGGAGTTAAGAATCTCAAATTTCGACCTCGCCGGATTTACACTCAAGACTTGTTACCGGGTGTTGGATCGCATTGCCTTATCAAGGCTTTGGGCGGCCTCGAAAAGTCGTTCTTCAACACTTGTTTAGGGAAGGATAGAAAATCGTCGAGAGGAGCCTTCAGCAGTCATATTCCACTGGTGTTGCGAGCTTATCTCTCGTGGCAGTGTCGGGATCACCTCCGGCAGGCAAGACAGGATACTTTTCCCGAATTGAGGATGAACGCTCCAGTCGCGATGAGGTGCAGATCGACTAAACAGATGGTTGGAGTGAAGCCCTGTCTATCGATAAGCTTAGCTTTGCATTCATCAAGGAAGTCTGAGCGAACACAAAGTTACCATCAAACCGTTGAAGACGACAAACTTCCGTGCGAAGAGACCAGGGTCCTCCTTAGAGCGGCCCCCACTTCCCACTTCCCGCACTGGGATGTTGGCAGATGGATCACTGATAAGCCTGCATGGTCAATAGTCCGATAGTAAATCAGAAGAGCCAGTCTTCTGCAACTTGTGACAAACAAGCTCCGACTACCATAACGGAGCATCTGAAGCGCGATCCCCCATGCTGCCGCTCTACATTCAGCGGTCTGACGTATGTAGGCGTGGGGAGAGCCTGATGATTGAGCAACGCAGAACTGGGGAAGTCGTGCTGACCACATTTGCGCTACCGCCAGAATCGGCAGTTTGATAGATCATTTCCGGGGCCTTTGCCATCTTCAAATTCGTGCGTGAGCTCCGACTTCGGTGTCACTGGGTTGTGGAGGGGAAACCGAGTGACATGCTAGTAACGGATATTCTGGCGATTGTAAGTCCACGAGGGTGATAATGGAATGACCATAGCCAAATTCAGGTTCGACCGTCGTGATAAGGAGTCAGGATTCCAGTCGATGCCCCCATAAGCATTGAAGATTTCCGACATAACAAGGGCTTTGCCGATATCAAGTGATTACAACTGGATGTGCCCATCTCAACTTCATTCACCTTGAACGCTGCATGATCCAAAATCTGGAGATTGGCTACCGCCGGTGTCGTGTAGGTACTTACAGTATCTATGACTGCTATGGCAGTAATTCGGTGTTTTGTGGCGTATTAAAACTTCGGGTACACTGCATTTCGAATCAAGCTATATGCCACTCGAATCCTGGCACTCTTTGTTTCCTTTCTCGCCCACGATGCTGAGTAGTCGCTGCTTTGATCTCAGCATTTCCTGGGTCGCTTCTGCTTAGGGTGAGCCGACAAAGAATGGTAGGTCCTTTGCTGCCATTTTGTCCGCTGCGATGGGCCAGAACGGAGCAATCCCACAATACCTAACACCTACCAAAAACAACCTCCATTGAAGTCCATGATGAGATCCTGAGTCAGACAAGCATTCCTTAGTACCAAGATCTGACAGGCTTATCCATAGAGAGCTCAGCTACGCTGAAAGCCCATCTTTTTATCTGCCAGCCTAGCGAACATTCTAACATAAAGACTACCTCGATGCACGATGCTACGGGTTGCTGAGCTAACAGATGCCAAGTTTGCTGCAACAAGCGGCGGACTTCTCTGCGACGCCGAGACAATGCACAATGATGAGTTCGCCAAGGTCAAACCAGTTGAATCCGCCTTGTATGCATCCAAGTGCCACAGGGTTCAGCTGGCGACCAACATACCACGCCAGTGTTGCCCACAGCCCGGCGCCTTTCAGCCGTAGGCAAATACGCAGAGAATCTAGGCCTTAGTGATTTCCAAAGCTAGGAGGAGAAGTCCAGATGTTTCTTCATAAGCCCTAGTCAATGATATCGGCTTTATTGGACAACAGTTCTCGTGGGTCATGACGATGGTGGCAGTTAAAGACTTTGGCTGTCAGCCACCGGCCTCCGCCTTGGGAATACGGGTTGAGAATTGTTGGTGACGGCTAGGCATTTGACACTTGATTACGACCCCAAGTGACACGAATAGCTTCATGGAACCTTTGCCTTCAATCAACAGAGCATCTCAGGACCACCGACGTCCACGCCTGCCCTGACATATGACCGGGATGCGAGGTATCACGCGAGAATGAACGTAGTCTAAAGCTGGTCATGAAAGCTCTCTAGGTCATCCGATCGTCTCGTTCAGTAGTTATAAGCTTTGCTGCTGGCTGGAAAGCTCGTTACCTTGCTGCCTTTGGTATGCGTGGTGGTGTGTAGATCCAAACTTTTGCTTCCCTCTCGATCGCCCACTCCCAGAATGGCGAGAAATCCACCTTTATCTTTTGAATTGCTTCATTCTTTCAACAAATAGACCTTGGCATCTCGTGGGTATCTTTGTCGTCAACTATCAATTCACCAGCTCCCCATGGTACATTCTTGGGCCCAAACATCATCTACTCTGCGATACCCCACATTCATTGCCCAGTTAGATAGTTCCCAAGGTCATCTCGTCGCATCGTAACACATGTTGGCGATCAATTCAGTTGCATCAATTCCGACTTCGCCTGGCGTTGAGTTGACTTACTCAGCGTTTGGCTTGTGGATTTGAACCACTACATCCCCAGATTGAATTTATGGCGTTGAGTTGAAGACGCTGAATCTCGAGGGAATATTCAATGGTCTGGCAAAACTTTCAAGTTGATCGGTGAAGCGCTGGGTGTGTTGTAGTGTGTAGTGGGGTCCATTGGGCGTGACGACAGTTGAGACGCCAGTACCGACAGTTTCAACCAGTGATCATCGTTAAGGGCATCCAAGTAAATTGAAGCAATCAAAGCGAGGTGGAAATTGAATTGATAGAATTGATGCACGTGACTGTAACTTCCACAAAATTGACGGTATTGAGTTGATTGAGGACTTGATCGCCACCCTACATCGTGACTATCGTACATTACCGCTTTTACCATCGATGGTAGAGTCCACAAGCTCTCACAGTGCCATACTCAGTAAATTTATCCAACAAAGGCCGAACTCGCTCAGCGTAGGAATGGCAAGAAACAAACTGTAGTAATAAAGCGTAGGAGATCAAAACTAGATCGAGCCATTCTCCACGGGGAAAGTAGGTACGGGCGGAGGAAAGGCTGCTGGTCCCTAAATCCACTAGTCCCATTGTGACTTGATCAGCCAGAGAGTCGTAAACAACGCTTCAGCCGCTGCCAAGGGTCTCATATCTGTCATTGGTCATCGAGAGTTTGATGGGAAACAAGTCGAGAGATACTACGCATCCGTGAGCTTTCGGATGATGCCTTGAGTCAAGTAGAGAGAGCAATAAAGGGTCAATAAGTGTCGTTTCGATGAAAACACGGATGCCCAACAGTGTGTTCAAGTTACGTTTTTCAGATACGCCTTCCACTTGTGCCCTTTCGCAACCAATAAAAACGCCAGCCAAATACAGGTACGAACGACATTACGTCTTAGCCTCAAGCTAAGGTCTGCGTGGATGCCTGGCGCACCTCAGCCCAATTAACCTTTTTGTCGATCCATTTACAGAAATCAGTACCTACAAGCCGATCCTGTTTCGGTACCGAATCGGTGCCGAACACGTCGAGAAGTATTGATACAATAATCAAGCAGCTTAGACGGCTGGTATAAGTTCAGGAGGCATGACCTGCTATTTCTTTTGAACTGAAACTGCAGGCTTTCGACCAAAGACACGCTCGCGCATCAAATTACTCAGAATGAGTGTCAAATCTAATGATGAGGTCTTTCGACCGGCGTTCCCAGCTATCCCCGCCATGGAACGCCCCCCAACAAGTATTTTCACAATCCGTTGCAAGATCGTAGAAGAACAGTATAACTAAACAGATAATCTCTAGTGGTCTCTTACGGCTTACCATTCGAGAGAGCTAGCGTAAAGCACATAACCGGCACTTTCGGTTGCCGACATATCTATATCTTGGCGTCCAAAGGGTTAGCTTCCCATTCGGACAGTCTCGAAAAGCTGGAAGCTTCTCTTCAGGATCATCATGCAGGGACATGGATGGGAATGCCAGCACACACGCCATACGATGCCTTGATCCCAATCTTACAAGATATCAGGAAGACGGCAGCCGATTGTATCGTCACCCTCGGTGGTGGCAGCTTAGCAGATGGGGCCAAAATGCTTACCTATGCCTTAGCTAATGGCATTGAAAGCGTGGAGGATCTCGTTCGCCTCGAAGCCTCTTATTTGAAACCCGACCTTGGAGCCATTGCTCGAGGTGAGGGTGCCTCTTTGGGGAACGCGCCGACGATCCCACTGGTCTTCATACCAACGACGTTGTCAGGCGCAGAATACTCCAAGTTTGCCGGCTGCACGAATCCTGCGAACCATATGAAAGTCCAATTTACTCATCCTGGTATGTTTGCCAAACTTGTCATTCTAGACCCAGAGCTGTGCCGTTCGACGCCTGACTGGGTCTGGCGCAGCACTGGAGTCAGGGCCATCGACCACTGCGTTGAGAACATATGCTCCTCCCGTCCAAAACCCGAGTCGGATGAGGCATGCTTGGAGGGGCTTGGTCTATTGACAAAGTCGCTGCTTCGACATGTCAAGGAGCCGAATGACATGGCCGCACGGCTTGATGGTCAACTGGGCTGCAACAAAGCGATGACGGGTCTGGCGGTGCATGTACCATGTGGCGCTTCACATGGTATCGGCCATAACCTTGGGCCACTGGGTGTTGGTCACGGCCAGACGTCCTGTATTCTTCTTCCATCGGTCATGAAGTACAACGCATCGGTCAATTCGCAGCGCCAAACAATCATAGTGGATAAGCTGTGGTCGGAGCCCGAAGTCGCTCAAGTATTGAACAAGCACGGGCTGGCTCAGGGCGAAGTCGACGCAGGCGATATGCTCCGGGCCATCTTTGACGAGCTCAATATGCCTAAGAGTCTCGAGTCGGTAGGAGTGAGCAGGAAACAGTGGGAGATCTTGGCGCGCAACAGTCTCGCTGATGGTTTCTGCCATGCCAATGCAATTCCACTTCTTCATGCCCAGCAGGTCAAGGATATCCTCGAGATGTGCTCGGACCCAGCGGCGCAATGAGATGAAGGGCACCAGAGCCTGGTTAACCATCGGCCCGTAAACTCAGCTAAAGCCTCAAGAGACGGGCTAGGTCTCCTACAGATACAAAATCGAAGTATCTCATTCTTCCAACAAATAAGACCTATGCAGAACATGTGTCGTATTGAATACAAAACGACCCATTTCGAACTTACCATGCCAATTACCACCGTTAACCCTTCTTCTCCAAACGCCTATGGGCCTTCAGAGACTGCCCTTCTTCTCCTCGATTGGTACTCTCTCTTTGTCGAGAGTCGCGCTGGTTCAGGCGCTGGCGCTGCCCTAGACATCGCAATCCAATTCCGCAAATGGGCCAAGCTGCAAGGCATCGCCGTCATGCACTACCTCATCGACACCCATGGCACACCCACGGCACACCCTTCCCGCTTGCAAAGGCGTAGAGAGCTGTCAAGGTCTCTTGGAAATTCTCAAGACTTCGAACTGTCCCGAGCCTTTTGAATTGTGCGCTGATGCAGACTCTGAGCTCGCCTTCTACCGTATTCCCGGGCACATCTCGGCACTCAAATCTCCTAGCTTACTGGAACATCTGAGAGATAAGGAGATCAAGTCTCTTGTGATCACGGGACTAAGGAGTTCGGGTTGCGGACTGAGAACGACGGCCGCAGCGACGGATGCCGAATTTGCAACAACGGTGATTGACGATGCGTGCGCCAACGCTGACGAGGAACTCCACAGAGTCATTTTAGATAAATTTCTGCCGTGGAGAGGTTACGCTAAGAAGAGTCTTGAGTTCGGACAGGATTTTGAAGCACGGGTTAAGGGTTGAGCATAGGATTGTAAGATGTCGCCCTGGAAAGTTGGAGTACGGCCAACTGTTTCGTATGCTAATTTCTCTCTGTTCGAGTGCACTGCTCCTATTGCATGTAACAATATTACATCATAAACTTCCCGTGGGTATTACAAGGCACGCATACGCGTGAAGAACTTTGTGTACTTGTTCTTGCCATCCTGAGCCGCTCATCTGAGATAATTAGGGGGTCTCCTCGACCGCCCCCTACCAAAGTCGCTACGTGTGTTTCTCGCTTTTGTTGTAGAGTTCTTCCATTGTACTGTCGACGAAATCTCGAATATCACAACTCGACCAGGTAGCGTTGCAGCAGAACCATGTCACATCCTCCGCCTCCGGATGATGAACGTACATATCAGCTAGCAACATGTCCCTCAAACCACGTTTGAAGCCGGAATGCAATTATCTTGTTATTTCCTCATCGTGGGCGCCAAGCCCCACTGTGGCCTCAAAGCCAAAAATTTGTTTACTGGAGAAATGGCAGGCTGGCTTACAGTACGTGATGTGCCCAGCGCTCGATAAAAAGCCAGACTGCCCCAATTGATCGTCATCTCCCGAAGCGCACCTTGGCCGCTACGCGAGGGAGTTCAACGGTGTCTATATGATACTCTACAAGAACTTGGTAAGATGGCAATATTGAGACATTGCAGGACATCGACGTCCCAGAGCTTGAGGTAGCTATATTAATACAAGAGGTTAGAGACCAAAGCGCCTACCTCTCTGCATCTATACACCTCCTCAAAGAAGCAGTCAAAATCATAGAGAATGCTTCCGTAGCGAATCTCCGATACAGAAGTTGATATCACAAGGTGCGAAATATGCAAAAAGATAAACGTCAATCGCTGACGGGAATTGAGCCCGACGTGGCTGGTGGGAGTCAGTTATTTGTCGGTATCGTGTAGTACGATGGTTTGAATATGCTTACGGGTCGAACCCACAACCTTGAGATTAAGAGTCTCACGCTCTACCGATTGAGCTAGCCGGGCAGACAAGTCTGAATTTGGCTGGTTGATGGAAAGACCGAGGATGGCACAGATTAAATTTCGAATGTGAAAAATTGGTGGTATTGGTGGGATGGGGACGACAAAATTGGCATGCCCCGAAGCAAGCTCCACCCGGAGGCTTCGGGTCGGCTCCGACACAGACCCAGTCCGCTTCCGGCACGGAGCCTTGGCAATTCAGTCAACTTGAAGAATGAGAGAAAAAGCGAAATCACAATCACTTGTAGGTGATCTGGAACTTGGTCTCATGTGAAACTTCCTTCCCTAGTTACCAGACCAGCTGGCATCACTTGATTTGACCCTTGAGCACAATACATTCAAACTCTCTTTCGAGTCTCTAGACCCGGCCTCAGTAAAACCGGGTCGTCGTGTAGAATTTGTGATCTGAAGAAGTAGCGAGGTAATAATAGAATCTCTCAATTTTCAATCAGTTGCTCCTTCCCGCCTGGTGGCCTGCCAGAGTGCCGGTCAGTGTGATAACTCACAAGTCTTGATACTATTCGTTCCTACTTTGATCTCAACTCAAGTTTCTACCAAGACAAATATATCTTCATAGCTTGAGTCTTCATTCTGTGGTATCATGGGGGAAACGACTGTCCAAAGGAGATCGTGGAGTGAGATCTATCGCAGTAGTTAGGCTCGAGATTCAAACCAGATAATGGGTCTTCCGGTTTTGAGATGAGGTCGATGCAAGGATGCTTCATCCTGTGTTAGTTTTTCGAGGCGACGCCATGACCAGCTTGGCTTTGTTGTTTTCTGCTACAAACTTTTCTGAGGAGATGTCATTATCAGAGAGCAAATGCAGGCAATGAGTTATACCCGCACTCGGTCAATGTTAGCCTTTCCACGACTCAAACGCGAGCGAATGACTCGGAGAATGCTGACCATGATCCTTCCATGCCACCTACCAACCAACTTGAAATCGAACACAGCGTGGGAAAACACGCTGCATGTAGCAAAAGAGTGTTCAATGTTGTAAACCTACCTGACTACAGAGGACAATCGCACGGCATTCTTAGACATTACCATCTCTCACACCAGTGCTTAGAATAACTGTCCAATTGCGTCGAGCAACTCTTCCGCAATCCTTCAATGCAATGATGTGCTCTGCCCCTTCGGGCCCCCTCGCGCCCTCGGATTCGCTGAATCCCATACGTTGTGGGCTGTGTTGCGTTCAAACAGGCTTAGAGCGACCCCGCATGCTGAGCACGTCAGTGTACTTCGGTGGGAAAACTGGGGTTTCCGGGGCATATTATCCTCGGTCTCTTCCGGGTTCCGCATCCCGGTCCGCCGTTGAGTCTCAACAATGAAGTTTTGATGCAAGAGCCCCGCGGCGGTTGAGGAGTTCCTCTTCAAACCTACGCCCTGTCAGACGGAGGAGACCGAGACACGATGCCGAGCCCCAGTCCGGTCGCCGAACCTGAGCGGGCACCGGTACCTAGACCCCGGTGCTTGACATGTAAGCGCCGAAAGGTAATTGAAGCATCCGCATTGTGGCCCCCCCCCCCCGTTCCCGCCTCTGCACATGATGGGCAAGCATACTGACAATGGTCAGGTCAAATGCACTGGGGGTCCTGAACCATGTGAGAACTGTCGTCGACTAAGACTTGACTGTACATTCAACTACTCGGAAATCTACCTGTCACCAGAAGTCCCGAATCCACAAGGACTTTCAGCCCCGACAGACGCGCTGACGGAAGCCGGGACCAAACGTCGGCGCATCGCGGCCGCATGTACGGAGTGCCGTGTTCAAAAGGCGAAGTGCTCCGGTCATCGCCCGCAATGCTTCCATTGCAATCGGAGGAACCTATCATGTGTATATCCATCATCGGCATCAAGGCGTAAGAGCAGACATGTCAGCGGACAACAGCAACAGTCTGCTTCTCCAGAATCAAGCAGCACTCTCAGCCAGAGCGCCTCCTATGAGGCAGAGTCTACACTGAACCAACGGTACGGCGTCGGCAGGGTATCTCTGAATACTGCCCTAGATCACGCTCTCCTCAGTACAGACGTGATCCGTCAGCATCTCGAGGCGTACTTTGACCACGTCTATCCAATAGGCCATGATTTCTTTCACCGGCCATCCGTAATGGAAGAATTTTATGCCGGAAAGCTACCGCCCATCCTTTGCACATCGATATGCGCGACTGCAGCAATGTTCGTCTCCCGCTCGCGCGAGTCGCGAGTCCTATCCGTCCAGTGGGCTAAAGAAGTAGACGCCTACATTTTCGGCAACCTCAATGTCTTCAAGGTGCTCAACATCCAGCTTCTAATCCTCTCCATGTTTCAAAACTTCGCCTACAGGCAGTTCGGCAAGATGTGGCTGCTCATCAGCATGGCCGCGAGGTTAGCAGTCTCATTCCAACTCAACGACGAGAGACCAGCCGCTGAGAATGATACCACCGCCGCGCTCATCAAGCGTGAGTGTGAGCGGCGACTGGTGTGGCATGTGTGGAGTATGGATAAGATGCTCTCGGCGGGTCTGGATGAGTTCACCTCGTTGCCAGATCGGTGGATGAGGACTTCGTTACCGAACTCGGAGCATGCTTTCTGTCATGGGCTGATGAAGCCAACTGGCAGGCTAAGTGACGGTGTGGAGGCACTTGCATCTCATGAAGCTGGGCCTAATGCCTACTTGATCATGCTATTGCCGCTTCGCTGTGAGATACTGCGGTAGGCATTTGGAAACCTTCCTTTCTTCAATGGCAAAGTTTTTACTGACGCCCACAGGTTAACAAAGAGAATCGTCATAGATAGTCACTCAGACCACTCTCCAGCAGCGGTCTCCAAAGCAGTCACAACCATGAAAGACCTACGTGACCGTTTACGATTCTTCCTCAAAAATACACCAAAACACCTACAACTGAGTGAGCTCAACATGTTCTCCCATTCAACCACATCAGAGTTCTCATCTTACCTCACTCTCAACTCGTGGTACCTCCAGTGCGCCTGCGACCTCTTCCGCGTCGCACTCCCAGCTGCGTACAGAGAGAGCGCATCGCCGAAATTCCTCGCGAGCGCCCCGCCAGACTTTGTCTCGGAGTGGCGCGCACTTGCGGTATCCCACGCTCTACGTCAAGCGAGACTGTGGGAGCATCTCCAAAACCTTCGAGCCAAGGGTGCCCTGCAGTCAAAGCAGACGCGTATCCCCCTCCGTCTGGGGTACGGTAGCATGGTCCATCAGTGTACCAAAACTCTCCTCACGGCGCGACGGTGCAAGCTGTATGATGGCCTTATCGACCCGATCACCGGCGAGACGGCGGAGCTCAATGACGAGGCAGTGGAGGCTCTGTGCCAGAGCAACATCACCTTGCTGGACGACATGGCCAAGATCGTGCCCATCATCGCGGTACTACAGCAAGACGTCGAAAAGATGGTCGAAGCCGATAAAAACAGAAGACAAAACGACGCAGAGGCACAGGAGCTCGCGCCAGTCAGCAGCGAAGTCCAGCGGAACAACTTGCTGAGCAGATATCATCCGTTATCTCAGAGCTTCGACAGCAACGCCAAGACTGCGGACGAAGTCGCGCTACAGCACTCCGACCCTCCTCAAACGCCTTCGATCCTCCAGACTTCAGAAACGACGGACATGCCGATGACGGACTCTGTCGACATCTACCCGGCCTCTCTAGCCAGTGCGGCTGGTCTCAATGACATTGGCTCCAGTCTGGATTGGCCGCTTACATGGTCCGGTTTTGCAGAAAACCAGCTGGCACCAGATTACTTTGTAGCCCCTTCGCAGTTCGACATGAGTGGTGAGCTGAGTTGGTTTTTGTCGGGATACATGGATCCGGATCCCGCCAACGTCTGAGAAAGCGCAGGCATGAGAATAGCAACCTAAGTTGTAACTTGAAGACAATTGTACTTTCCGGATTAGACCTGCACAGTAGATGCCATACGACATATCCAACGACGGAGAATTGCAGCCGGAACAATCACACTTTCCCGAAATTCAGAAGTTAAGACCTACTTACTGAGCTAGCCTCAAGCTGGCCAGCCCAAGCACGCAAGACGGGGCCAAGATGATGTATAGAAGAACGAGTGGGTCTCCACCGCATCTCGCCGGATCTCGCTCGCACCACCTCGCGGAACATCTGACCCCTACCAACACCGCATCCGCCGAGATCCGTTGTCACGAACCACCTGCAAGCAGTTTGCAACTCGCTTTCTCCAGACTTTCTATGCTTCCAAAGTCTCCACCACGAAGCACTAATCACGAATCCCACGTCCCTGGCTTCGGTTTACTGTTAGCGTCGTGACATGGCGACATACCACAGATGCTTGTTAGTGCAGCAAAGGCTCGAAAATGTAACCGCCATATAACTCAACTCTCTCCCACCCCGACTTCGAAACTACGATGAACGACGTCGAATCCCTGGATCAATTCGAGCTCATTCGATAATCATCATCTATCATGGGCATCAAATCGGTGACACAGCACTTCAACAAGAGGCTCTTTGCCTCCGTGTTCCTCATTGCCGTGTCGCAGTTCAACTATGGCTTCGACAATCAGGCCTTCACCTCGACACAGGCCATGGACGCCTTTGAAAGGCAGTTTGGCGAGTACTACGACGCGACAAGGCAGTGGAAGATTCCGACATACTTCTTGTCGTTGCTGAATAGTCTGAATTACATTGGCTTTGCTGCCGGTACGTTGATACCCTGGAGACTTACAGCTCGGGTGCTCGAGGGCAAGTGGATGATGATGGCCACTAACATGGTATCTCAGGCCTTGTGATTGGAAGTCTGACTAGTGCACGCTTCGGTCGTCGCACGACTATGATCGTTATGAGCTTATACGCCCTGATTAGTGCCACGGTCGTGGTCACATCCACGACGAAGGAACAAATTCTTGTAGGCAGAATCCTGAACTGTATGAGGAAACGTAACCCTAGCTGCGGACCACTCATTGACAGGTTCCAGATGTCTACGTTGGATTCGAACTGGCTGTGGTTCCCGTATATCAGTCAGAAATCGTCCCCGCTCCAGTTCGAGGAATGGTCGTTGGAACATACCAACTCTCCATTGGCGTACGCACACCTCCATGACACGACCCCCTATTCCGTTTAGCAGTTGCTGATCCCCAGAGTATAGCTTGGTGGCCTTGTCATAAACTCCATCTGCCGAGGAACATCGAGCTTCCAAGACAGTCGAGCCTATAGAATCCCCTTCGGCCTCTTCTACGTTATCCCATCAATTGTACTAGCTTTAATCTGGTTCATTCCAGAGGTAGACTTACCCGAAGCTTCCCATCCTTCATCTTGGCTATCTTAACCTCCTAACTCCTTCATTAGTCTCCCCGCTGGCTCCTCCTCCGAGACCGCGTCGAAGAAGCCAGAAAAGCCCACCACCTCCTCCGCGAAGGAACCATGTCCGAGAACGACATTTCCAACGAGTTCGCAAAGATCCAACAATCCCTCCTTGATGAACCCGAGCAAGGCCGTACAAAGGAGCTCTTCCAGGGCGTGAACCGCAAACGCACCGCCATCGCCGTCGGCATGTCCTTCTTCCAGCAGGCAACGGGCCAGGCGTTCGCATCGCAGTACGGTGCCGTCTGGGTAAAGTCGCTTGGCACTTTAAACCCGTTCGATGTCACGCTGGGGTCGTCGGCGCTGACGACGGGGTTGATTATTACGTGTTTGTTCTTGACGGATCGGGTTGGGCGACGGTAGGAGAGCTTACTCTTCACTGATGCTTGATGTGATACTAACACCCTTTGCAAGCAAAATTCTACTTGTTGGTGCTGCGGTTCAGACAGTTGCACTATACACGATGGCCGGCCTCGGCGTACCAAGGCCTGTACCCAACGCCAATAAGTCAGGCATGGTCGGCATGCTCCTTCTATGTAAGAATGATTCAAATCCAAAACCGACGATGAGTACATTCACAGTCTACTAACCCTCCCCACAGTCGGCGCCGGCTTCGGTCTAGGATGGGGTCCCCTAACCTACGTAGTGGTAACCGAAGTCCCAGCACTCCGCCTCCGCGACCGTTCTCAGCGCGTCTCCTCTCTCGTCAACATCTTCATGAACTTCCTCGTTAACTTCACCCTGCCCTATCTCCTCAACGCACCCTACGCCGCGCTACAGAGCAAAGTCGGCTTCATATTTGGCAGCATCGCCGTCTGCTCGGCGTTGTTTGTCTTTTTCTGTGTACCAGAGTGTAAGGGGAGGAGTCTGGAGGAGATTGATCGCATGTTTCACGACGGCGTGCCGGTGAGGCACTTTGGAGATTATCCGAGATCCGAGGTACAGATCAACGCGGCCAAGGTCGTTGATGAGGAGGATGCTGGTGATAGGCAGCATGCACCAGAGGAAGTCAAGTGAAAGGATAGCAGTAAAAAGTTGAGAATGAGGGTGGATTAAGATGCCCACCGGTAGCCCTCGACTCGGCAGCTCGAGTTGGTATCCGTGTCGAGGGCGTGCCAAGTACTGCTCGCATGGAAGTAGACATTTTTGGGATCAAATCATACATCTTTGCAGCTAACCCAAAGTTTCTCGGTCCTCGGCGATCTGTTTACCATTGTAGAACTGTAGAAATGTTCGATCCCACGTGCACACCCCATTGTGTACCCCACGGCATGTTCTTCCGAGAAAACATCAAAGTTTGATAGCATGTTATTCACCCTTTGGATGACACAAATCATCCCACATTACTTTCCGTTAAACCTTGCATATTGGATCATCACAAGACCCTGCCCACCTCCTTTTGGACCGCTTGACTCGTCGTTTAATCAATCTTGTGATTGGGTATCTTTCGATTGATTAGGATCGAGGCACAATTCGGGCCCTCCCGCTCCCTTAACCATACATCTGGCTAGACTGGGCTATTGTTGTTGGCATTAGGAAGGGCCGGATTGGCTTCGGTTCAGACCGTTTCTGTACCCGCTCTCTGCGAGATCGACGTCTCTGACGATGTAACTTCGGCTCGTACCCCAGCCGAGCAGGCATAACTAATCAGTGTCTTTCATCGTCAACATGCTGGTAGGTTGTTACAACGCATTGCCGCTCAACCACTGCGACGTGGAGGTGGACTTTCTGAATCTGTTGCTGCATTTGCTTCGTTTCGACATGCTCTCGGATGCCCAGCCGATAAGGACGTGCTTTGAAGCTTATGCGTCCGAGCCCTTGCACTGCTATGCCCAGTTCTCGGGACTGATGCCGATGTTACCCACACTCCAGCGATCTAAGTCCATGTGGCCATCCTCGTCACGCTCCTTCTCGTCTATTGGTCGCGCAAACTCAGTCAAAAACCGTAACATCCACCGATCCATGCGATAGCTGGTGTTCATACTCTTGCGACATAGCTCATGGAACGTCTTGAGCCGTGCGAAGCACACCTCCAGTGCTGGCCAGTACGCCCGCAAAGCGACGAGGGTATTGAAATGACGCTCTAGCGTAGCACGGGCATTTGCAATCTCAGCTTCGTCTGTCTCGAACAGCAGAGTGTGGATAAAGATTGAAGATGTGATGACAATGATGTGTCCGAGCATGTTGAATTTGGCGTCACAGCCAGGTGTTGTGTTTGCGAGATCGATGATACGTGACATGGAGATAGCGTTCTCCTTGCATTTGCGCGCGAACATCTGTGCTGTTGGTGAAGTAGGGAAGCGCTGAACTTCATCTAGGTACTGGTAGTACAGTAGTTGACTGTAGTGATAGTGGCCAGTGTGCACGGCAATGAAGATCCGCCCAAGGCCTTGAGAGGCGAAGGCATGGAGGTTACTTGGGGTATCGCGAAGATTATGGGGTAGGGCCACCTCCCAAGCTTCCAGCTCTTGCGACAGTTGAGACACAGTCTCGTCGATATTGGTCACGTCAACGTCAGATGTGAGACTCTTGATGGCGTCATTGACCCTCATCAGAATGCTGTTCAGCTTGATCATTTGTGCGATCAGTGAGTCTTCACGATTTGGTGAGAGAATGAAGTCAAAGTGGTTGTTGTTTGCCCGGGTCATGTTGAGAAAAGTTGACTCGTTCATGGGCAACGGGACATCCATTCGACGGTCCATGAGGCGTGGTAGATTGACACCAGTGGATGACCACACGTCGATCATACAAAGAGACCAATACACTTTAAACGGTCAGTATCAATACCGTGGCATACTTCATAAGGCGGATTTTCTACCTCTGATGTGGATCTCTCTCTGGAGCGGATCTGGGGTTGGCAGGTTGGGTAGATCGAGATAGTTGGCTATCCTGCAAGCCGCCGAATAGAAGATGGTTTCTGCTCCAGCTTCGCCCTCTACGATGGAGTACGCGCCCAGCAACACGCATGCTTGTGCCGTGGTAAGTGAAACGTCGCGCAAGTTGAGTAGTAGATTTCCCTCATTGGCAAAAAGCTCGCCTCGCGACATAGGTGATATCCCGTTGAATATGGAATTCGACGAAAATCGCGCCGACAATGCCATCATTCCGTAGACAAGTACCAGAGGGGCGGTTCCCTCGTGTAGATCCAGCATAAAGCTGGGCCTGTGGAAGAGGGAGTGAAGCTGATCGTGGATGTACTTGAAGTACAACTCCACAAGCTCGAAGCAGAGCGCCTTGTCTGCAACAGCAGCTGAAGGAGTGATGCCTGGCGGGCTGGAAAGGATGATCTCGGTGACTGTCGGCGTCTTTGGTGTTGTGATGGATATGGGGCTGATGGGAGCCGCCTTGGGCTGAATTATGGTACCAGCCCTCGAGCAGGCAATGTTCTGGGCCGCACAGTAAGTGCACTGCCCGCCACCGATAGGAACCTCGCATTTCCTCCGCCGTGCGCTGTTATGCTGTCAGTAGTGATGCCACTGATGCGCCTCGAAGTTGATGAACGAAGGGGTCAGGGGAGACGCCGGCCAGGGTCAAAGGGCAGAGATTCGCAGACTGACTTACCGACACGCCGAGCACGCTGTTGAATATCTCATGGCTGGATCTGAGGTGTCGGCTCTCCGTCTGTAGAACCCGAACTCTACGTGGACCGCAGTCGATATTTGATGTCCAGTGCCCTGTCGCGAGCTCTATCGTCCGACGGTGTCGTTCTCTCGCCTGATCTGACAGGAAGCTGCGCAAAAAGGAACGTCGAAGTTCGGCATGAGGCGATCAAATCAAAAAACGGCAAGTCACCTGCCACCTGCTTCCTTCCAAGCGTCTCCTTCCCCCGAGCCACAGCTGCAGCGACTGGGCCGGGAAGGCCCACCTTCCCCGCTTTCCCACAATGATTTCCCAGACCCTCAGTGGTTCGGCTAGGATGATAGCCCCGCATATATGGGGCTTCTCCGCATCACAAACGTCCGTCTGGGCCTTCCTAATCCCAAGACTAACCCAGTTGAGCTAGCCTGGTAGTGGACCGTTCGTGGGATTGCGGAGCGACGAGCCGATGGTTTTCTGGCCACCTCTTGGAGGTCTCCTGGTTTCGTTCTTGCTCTTCAATTTCCCCATTCTCCTGAACCTGAAAGGGGAACAATTCGGTTCAATGTGACTCTCTCCATGCCTCCAATACCGCGCCTGCATAACTCTCCGGCTCGAGGACCCGTGGTTCGTTGGTTGATGTTGATGGAAACGGTCTCAGTGAGTGCAACACTTCCAAACTTGGTCGTGTTTCTCGTCCAATCAACCCCGCTCGCAACCTTAGTCCACAGCGGCATAGTCGAAATGAGGGGGCCTTTTTCAAAGCCTGCCTTCATCTCGGTAGTAGGGTGTTTGCTCCGAGCCCTGAAATTATCCTGGTTATCCTGGTTGTCCGAAATGTCCGCCGATCGTTCCTGCCTGCCAACACTTTATCGGGAGTTTGTGTGCAGTAGCCAGCTGAATCTCGACGCGAAGAGGATCCATTTTTGGCGGAGTGTTTCGATGGCTCGCCTTATTTGGGGTAAAGACACTGGATGGGAAGTCTCCGTCGTTTCCGAAGGGCCGATTTCCTTCTGAGTCTTCCCCAGACGGGAGCTCCCGCAACCTACTTGCCACGCGAAGAAGCCCCTGGGAAGCCGCCGTGTTTGCCTGACTCCTTTGAAAGCGACGGATGTCTGGAAGCATCCTCCGGCCGATAACCCTATCGCTAAATGTGTCCTGTTCCTTTGCATATAGCCACGCGCTCGATCTGCGTTTCTCTGGGTAGACGTTCCATGTGAAAGCGCTCATGGTTCCAAGTCTGGTGGCTCCGTGCCACTGCCTCTCACAACGCAATTCCAAACTCTGTCGGTGAAAGAATATTGGTGGATAAAAGGATTGAGGCCTGAAATCGTTCCTATGCCATCCCGTCGTCCGTTTCCCGAATCGTGTATTGATAAACAAGGTTGGTCGGATAGATCGCTGATTTCGGGGCTGACCTGACTACTGCACACATCAGTCAACCAATCTTCGAGATACCAACAGAAAGTTCAACTAACCTGGCGAAAGGAATTTGCCTCAGTCTTCATCTTACTCCTCTGCTCAACAATTTCCCAACTGTTCCTGAAGCCAAGAACATTAGGTTGTGCTCATGGATAACTTTCAACTTCATGCTGAAGGGAATTATCCAACCAAACTACACCATCGCCGGCACTTATCAATGTTGACCTGCATTCGTTTGTTTCCTTCCTTGATACCTCGTCGTAAACGACTGACGGACTTTCTGCACGTACGAATATTTTCGGGCCTCAGAACTCTCCCCGTTCTTGAGCATAGTTCTTTGCTTCTTTGTTTCGTTCCACACTCTGTCATAGAATGGTACCAAAACTCAGCCAGTCTCTTTTTGGTTCAGTTCCCCTGCCACACACATGATTGTCGCAAGCCTCTTGGTGAACATGTGTACTGCGGCCGCCGTTTGAACTCCAAAATCTGCATCGATAGCTCAAATTTCAGCCGACAACAGCGATCAAGTCATGTGTCGCCGATTTGAAACGAAAAGTTTTGATCGAATATGGGTCCTCGAAGCGAGTTTTGGTCTTTTGTTTATTGTTTGCAGGTCGAAAGTTGTTATTTTCGGATGGTGCTGCGTGCAGAACCCTTAGTGAAGAGACCTTTGAGTTCCAGCGGGACCTCATGTCGATTCGCAAAGCTGGATGCTATTCACAAAGAAGCTCTCTGACAAATGCATGAGCAGAATATCCTATTTCCATCATCCAAGGGAAGAAAAATGGTTCCAGGAGCAGTGTTATGTAAACCATTTTCAATTCCGAATCCCGCCAGGAACGAGTGGGCAAGAAACAATGTCCGCCAGTCCCGTCAAAGCAAACCCGCTAGTGGCGGGAAACCGCTGCGCGGGACAGCGTGGAGAATGCGGGGAGATCTACGGGATGTGGCACGGCTCTTTCCATTTGATCGCTACGTCCATTCACG
Source organism: Colletotrichum tamarilloi (assembly GCF_030869305.1). Taxonomy (NCBI): domain Eukaryota; kingdom Fungi; phylum Ascomycota; class Sordariomycetes; order Glomerellales; family Glomerellaceae; genus Colletotrichum; species Colletotrichum tamarilloi. Next base: position 1,428,755 of record NW_026849385.1, read on the forward strand.
CAGGGGTCAAGACATGACTTCGTGTCAGCACAGGCACATAGATGGAAATGAGAGATATGTCTGGCTTTTTTTCTCCGCTGGAGATCAATGAATTGTATCTGCATAGTTCTAGAAGGCTTAAAAAGCAGGCCTAGTCGCCCATTGGTTACCAATCTCTTGCTCACTGAAGTTTGCAGGCGATGGCTAAGGTAAGTGAGAAAATAATCAAGGTGTCGTTCATTGAAACTACAACCCGTAGCATTCAAAATAACGTAGCTTTTAGCTAAGACAATTACTGTTCAATCAATTTCCGGTTCCTGTTCAACTCCCGTAAGAACACCACGATTTGGAAGTCTTGTCTAGTCCTCGAGCAAGATACATGAGTGGGAATGACTCAATAACAGCTCTGACATACCCTTGTCTGCTGTATATGGTTACCTGACATTAAGGTTTTAAGTATTATGCCCTAAAAGCATCATTTCTGTCTTATAGATGTTCATTCCTATGAATCCAAACGAGACGCCGTCGAAGCAAAGACAGGCGTCCAACTGAGGCAATCGTTGCTAAAAATTAGCAACGAAAGCGGGCAACGCTACCTGTACTACGGGCTAAGAGCAACACACCTTCCGTTTAAGTGTCAACCCAAACCCTCTTTTTTGTGCTAGAACCAGTCACAGCGATCTTATTGCGAAGATGTGTTGCAGAGCAATGTCAACGCGCATGCCAACCCTTGCACCTCACCGTCTCATTACCTAAGTAGACAATTACGCATAGTCCCTCATCACGACATCGGGAACTCCATTAAGCTTCCCGGTATCCACCTGTCATCCCCGGGGCCAAGTGAGATCGCGACGAACTTCAAATCTCGATTAAGTTCCGGGGTTGGGTGAATGCCCGACTCTCACGGTGACTTGCTCTTGTAACATCTAATATCTCTTCAACGAGAATTTCAGTCAATTTGACGCCATACGTCGTAGGTTTGGAGAAGTGCCGATGAGTTGGGATCGGGCAACGCCCGGCCCCCAACAAGGGTAAAGCAGTGCCAACCATGAGCCGCGGCTCTGTTTGGCAATGAGATCATGGCGGCTGTCGTATGGCTCTCTACATTACCAGGTCTTATTTAGCGGCGGTTAAAAGGTGACGTATGAAGAAATGGCACGCGCCACCATGGTTCAGAGAGTATGGCTTCCAAAGGCGCCGGTAAGTATCCGTATAGGCTATGCTTCAAGGCCTAGAAATGCTAGGGATTGTACACAACATTGGCCACTCTGCGGAATAAAGCATAGTACTCAAGTTAGAATGCGTTCGAACTGCGTTCGCCTACATCCAAAGCATCGTTAACCAGTCCTTTTAGTGTCTAATCATGTCTTGGATAGAGAGCTTCGCCATAAGGGACGAAATCCGCCTGTGGCCTTGAAATTAACAGAATTGCGTGCAGGTTCTTGGCGTCCGATTTCTGCCATTACTTGTCCGCTTCAAGGTAATCGTTCGAGGCAATCCGGGGGTGGGGGAGAATACATATCCATCGCGTTGCTTTCCACTTCCAAACCTTAGCCGGTGCTGAATGAAGTACGCTGAGATTATAGGGGTTTTACAATGCCACCAATCGTACTCGTTGGAGTGGCCGTACCCTACATGCATAGTCATCATGTCCGTGTAAAGATAGTCGGCTATCTATTCTCAATTCATCTGCCGTAGCGGAGGAGAGTGAATATTGTAAGCGGGCGCTATCTTTGGCGCCCGCCTACGCAGGACCTGAAGACATACTTCTGAAGGTCCGTGCCGAGATGAGGGGTGAGCGGGCGACGGCGGAGAAACCCATAACCACGCGTACGCCGCCTGGAATACTCCGAGCCGAGATGGTGGCCAAGTCGCTTTCCGGGGACGGATGGTTGGTGCATCCGGTGCCATGGGGAACAGATTGTAGGTAGAACACCGGAAGTCTCCACCAACCAGATGGCTCCCTGAGAGAAAGGTCGGAAAGTTACGAAGTGCATTGTGTGGCTGGCCAGTCGAAGATTCCGTTGGGCATGGGGCGTGGTGTACATCATGAGAATCGCCTTACTATCTGAAAGGGGAGAAAAAATGCGCAGTGCTGCACATGGCAATCCACGGTTTCGGGTCTGCAGCAAGAGACGAACACGGGCAAAGTTCAAACTTTGGGCGTTGGGGGGCCAACTTGCAAGTGGTTGTTATTGTTGTCGCACAACTCGCCATCGGCAGTATAGGTAGATGTTCTGCTCAAAAGTGTGCCATCCTATGTTTTGGGGCCGTCGAAGAGTAAAGGGTTTCGAAAGTCTGACTCGCCGTAGGGCTTAAACAGCGAGAATTACTCCGGGCTGTTCTGCTTAAGTAAGAAAACTCTATGCCCTGCGTGTGTACTAAGTTCAGACATCGCTCGACATTGGTCTTCTGTACGGCTTCTAGAATGACTAGACGCGAATTAAACGAGCAATTTACACGATGTGTGTGCTTGCCTGACTCTCATGTGTACAGTCTAGATTCCATACGCTTCCTACTTCATCTCAAATAATCTACCACGAGAGTAAAACATCGTTCATGATTCAATGGGATACATCGATGGGGCTCAAGATATCAGCCCACAGACCATGACGATCAACATATCTGTGCAACCATAATAGTCCAAACAAGGCAAGTGTCGAGAGCAGAAGCTCTTCCCATCACGCCCAACTACGGCCCGTGGGCAATTAGCATTGCATCCAAACAACAGCCCGCACGGAAGCTTCGTGGACTTCAAGTGTTGGTCTTTTTTCTCGTGAAGTTGTGTGAATGTTCAAGCTACCGTAGCGTGTGTGAGGTGTTTTGATCGGTTCCCAAAGTCGGCGTTGATTACTTTGCACACATAATCGATGCGTCATTGACGCTTTTACGATAAGTGCAAGCCGTGACGCTTGACTGATTCCTGCATAAGTGTCAACCACTCCTTTCTCTGCCGTAGCGGCAACCGTTCGCATGCAGTGCCGCGACCTAAGTGTATGAGATCTCCCTCCACGATGGTGCTACTGGGAATTGATTGGCTCACTATGAAAGAGAGACGAGATCTGGGTTTGCCACCATCATTTCGGATGACTTGCCTGATGAATTTTCACTTTTGAGCAACTGTTGCCAAGTGATTCGCAATGTGAAGATGGGCAACCTTTGTATACGCTTGCTCGGGCTTCGTCCAATGCAGCCCGACGGGAGGGGACCCGATCACATTTGAGGCCATCTAAGGCTGGCGGCTGAGGTACGGACGACTTCGAACGTAGACCCGATTAGGAAATATTGAGGACCACTTAAAGTTCCGTCGTACCGGGTTTCCTGCAGACTCCGGCCGGCAGCAGCAATCGGCTCGGTATCGGCTCGCATTGGATCCACTTGCGCACTCACACTGAGAGATATTTGGGTTCTGTGAGACTCTCTGAGTTCAGACGTCGTCGTAGGCAAGTGTTTGCAACAGTTCCCGCGCGGAAACGAAGACTAAAGAGTTGAATTGTAGTTGTGTGAAGCAGGATCTTTATGTGTGAGCGCCGAACAATCATCTGCCACGTATTCTGCCCGTCATTTCCAGTAAGATACCTGCATGCAGGCCAACTCTCCCAACTTTATCGGGGACAGCTCGGACCATCTTGGCAAAAGCACATCGAGCATTCTCTGCCCCGCCAGTGCCGTGAAACGATGCAGAGAAGCCATGGGCAGAAGATTCCCGAGCAAGTCACAGTCTACCACTGCTAGGCGACTTTTTGTGGATAAAACTTCCGCGCGGAAGGTTCATGGTATTCGCGACATCGAGCGGTTTGGATCCCCGGCGACAAACTAGCATAACTCTGCCTGCCGGCGTCAGCTACCACATACCCCCCCACAAACCTTATCGCATCCATCATCTCTAGCAGGAAGAACTATGTGTACAATCCTCTCAGTGTTCTCCTTGTCACAAGTGTCGGCGAACCAAGACCTCGGTACCATGCAAATCGGCAACCGCAAAAGTCCCTCTGGCCCTCATGGACATCTACACAGCTTTCTCAGCCCTAGGGAGACGGAAATGACTCGGCCGCGCGTACTGCTCTGGCCCGTGGAGGAACACTGGACGATACGATGTAGACTACCTACGGTTCAGAAGGTTACCGTGGAACACACGAATGTTCTTCCACCTGGGCCCATTACCTCGAATTTCTGCTCGACACCAGAAGCAGGCCGTCGATCGTTGGCGGCCGTCCTGCACACCACCACCACCCCACAGATGGCCCTGCTTCTAGCCTGCCTACCCTAATCGTGGATAGCTCGTACCAAAGGTACCTATCCAGGTTTCCCGGTCTTTCGGTTTGTTTACACGCACCGAGGCTCACACACTGTCACATACTCTCATACATCCCTCGAGACGCCGGCCTAGGCTCCAGCTGCTCCTATTGCTACTACGCCCTGAATCCTCTTATCTGAATCACGTTTTCAGACTTTCCAACTAGCAGTTGTCTCTTGCCCACCAATGTGACCCACAGCCTTACCCTATATCAGCAGGGTTGCGCTCCATGCCGGGCAGCCGGGACGTTTACCCACCACTGAGAGCTACCTGGCATTCTAGTCGCGTTTATCAACTCTAATCCTGTTTGAAAGACCGTTAAAGTTTCCGTAGGCACAAGGAGGAGACGCGCTAGTGTACTGACCTGAGTCGACCCGAGAACTAATTGACACCTGTCCCGCCGTACTCAAAAACTAGTAGCCCCGCCACCAATTGTCTTGGCTCTACGTTTACCGGTCTGACTTACCCAGCTGAACTCTTGAAGACTCAACTCACATTGACTTGGCATTTCGGACAAACACCACTCCATATCAACGCAATCATGACAAACATGGACACAGCCCCAAACTCGGCGCATCGTATCAACGTCAACACCCGGAGGCTACGAAACTCTTGTGATTTCTGTACTCGATCAAAGCTGAAATGCGATCAGTCAAAGCCGGCATGTCATCGCTGTCTCCGCCGTGGGCGAGATTGCGTCTACAGCCGGGTACGGAAAGCTGGCCGGCCACCCAAAGTTCCAAATAAAAGACATAACGCCGTCGCCCCAATGTGGGAACACCCAGCAGACCACAACAGAATGGACTTTCTGCCGTGCACGCCCAGCCCGAGTGATGCTTCTTTCGGCAGCATTAGCAGCAGCAGCATCAGCAGTCGTATCGGCAGCATCGACTGCATGGCAGACACGTCGGTAACCGATTTTTCTGACAGCAGAACTTCGACCCCGTCAACTGGCGAAAACATGGAGGCGAAGCTTCTCGACTATTTTGACGGCGTGCCATCTGACTGGAACAACCGTCCGGGATGCTTACCTGCACCTCAAGATCTTGACTGGTTGCTACCTTACAGTATCGACATCAACAGCCCCCTTTACGACATAAACTTTCCCATGGAAGACCTCCTCGCTCTGGAAATGCCTAGCCCCACGTTCACTTCATCATGCTTCTCAATGGAACAATCATCACCTTCTCAGTCAATGCACCAGTACATGGGCATCTCAACGCCGGACTCACTACCGGAACTTGGAATGTCGTATCCAAATCACACCCCAAGAACCGAACAAACAAAGTTAAGCCCAGTATCAACACCTGATGTGAGCCAAGGGAGCGAGACACATCAGCAACTATCTATTCCAATGAGCGTCCCTGAGCACACATCTCATTCCACAATGACCAAGGAATGCAACTGCTTCTCTCTCGTCTGCCAATTGCAGGAGTCAGTGTACCACCACACGCAACTTTCAAGTGAGATGGACTCACAAGTGCCGCTCGGCATACTTCTCGACATTGAGAGCTCCATACACCAGACTGAAGAAACTATCCGACACTGCCAGGATTGTAAGCCGCGTTCATCTCACTTCATGATGGTGCTATGCCCCGTCATCGACTGGGTCGTCGATAGCTTAGGCAAGGTTCTCCTCCGCGGAGCTGCTCCCGGCAGCGCATCACCGCCATACGAGCAACCAACCAAAAGTATGCCGCAGGTCGGCGACTCGGGTCTAAGCGGCGAAAACGGCGAGATCCCAAACCTGTGTATTTATGAATTGCTCAAGGGCCGACTTCGGAGACTTGGGCGGATACTCAATGGGATAGGTGGCGAAACACAGAAGGATCCGGCCGATGAGCCTGTCTATTTGGATTCGGACTGTTTGGTGAATGCAATGGGGACCATGGGGCAGGAGATCCGCACAAAGTTAGAATATCACCTCCGGTTAGTGGAAATATGGTTGTCTTGATGTAGCGCGATTGAGAAAACAATGACAAACTAGTATTACCACTTGGTCAACACGTGTGGTAAAACAAGACGAAGCCAAGTTCCACTCGCCCGTGACTGCTATAGATGCATGCGGAGTGCTTACGAAAGATTCAGTTCTATAGATGCATGCGGAGTGCTTACGAAAGATTCAGTTCGAGATCTAGCCAAGTGAAATAGTTTAGACTTTGTCAACGGAAAAAGTCATAGTGTGTACCGTAGTGATTGAAAAGCTTACATCATACTCTCGTTCTCGGCACTTTGACTTCCGTTACAGGCAAAATAGCGGTCAATTAAGTGAATACGCGTATCCGACCCCCAAAAAGCTTCATTGATGTATTCCTACAGGAAGCCTACAGTCTGCAATCAAGCTTCCCGCACAATATCATGATCATACTCGGGGTTAACCCAATCCGGCTCTCCGGCCTTTGCTCGAAGTGCGCCTCCAAACCTATGCAATAGACCCAGCGCTGGTATGCAGAAAAAGATGGTAATGATACCGTGTCCTGCAAACGTCCAAGTGTAGCCCACATTCGTCACCCAAGGCGCGATGAAGAAGGGATCGATGAAGGCGCTAAAGTTGAGAAGCACCGCGTAAAAAGTAATCACAGCCATGCTCTGAAGCGGGTACGCGTCGACAATGTACGAGCAGATGGCCGTGTTGCCCATTTGAATTCCCGCGCCGACTGTAATTGAACAGCAAGGTCAGTATATACTTTTGAGGCCTTCGCTTTTTGAGAAAGGTAGTTGGTTCAACATACAAAGAGCAAAGGCCACCTGGCCCACCATCCAGTGGTATGCCTTGTCGATACTCACACCCCAGATGATGAGGCCGATGGAGGTGAGAAGAGCCGCGGGATAAGCCAGCCACAGACGCATCTCGGCTGTTTTGACGCCTCCATTGCGCTTTGCGAGCTTTATCACAAGCCAGTCGCTTAGTTGTCCGGAGAAGAAGATTTCCGAGATCAGAGTTCCGAAAATCAGCCCGATGAAGAAGAGTCTGTAACATCTGTTGTTAGCTTCCGTTGCCCGATTTAGGAAATCTTCAATCTATGTAACCTACCCCTGGACTTGCGGCGAATAATCAATGTAGGCCACGGGAATCATCGTGATGACCGACAGCACCCACCAATACCACCCGAAGCAGTACACTCCCGTTGCGATGGGCACCACAGAGAACTTGAACAACTTCCCGAAGCGCACAATCGACGCCCACGGCTTGGGATGCTTCATCGCCGGCACGGGCTTCACATTCAAGAATCCCAACTTCTTGGTCCTCGTAACATTCACTGCCTCTGGCGCTGCCGTCGGTCCCACAGCTTTCTCGTCTATGGAGCCGTCTGTGGCGCCAGACACGACACCTTTGGTCTTGGAAAGCATATAGTCCCTCGGATATAGCGTCTCGGATAAGAAAGCAAGCTCCGCGACGAGGATGACAGCGAAGAAGATGGCCGTCATCCACTGGATCCAGTAGTGGTCGATCAAATCCACGAACCCACCAATCAGCGGGCCTGCAAGGAGACCCAAATCGATGGCCAGAACCCAAAGGCCGACCTTTTGTCCGCGCTCGTGCTCGAAGAACATGTCATTGATGATGGCCAGGCCGACCGTCGCGGCGGGACTGACGCCAAGCCCCTGGAAGAGGCGAGCCGCCATGTAACCCCCGTACGAAGGGGCCTTGGCGGCACCAATGGTCGCGGCGAAGGCGACGACGGTGCCTGCGATGAAGATAGGCCGACGGCCGATGATGTCCGCGGGGGAGGACCATATTAAGGGGCCGATGGCGAGGCCGAGAGCTGGGATGGCGACGGTCCAATTGACCATTTCGAGAGTGAGGGAGTATTGCTCCTGTAGCTCGGGAAAAGAGGGGACCGTTGTAGTCGTGATGTAGGTGAACATGAAGTATCTGTGTTTGAGCCAAGTCAGTCTCAATATTCGCCGCGGAGCTGTGTGAGACTAGACATACAATGCCATCACGATGGCGAGGATTGTGTTCTTCTGGAAGGGGGACCAGTTGAGGGGATCCATGGCGTCGCCCGCGACGGGCTGAGGATGTACGCTGAAGCCATCTTTGGTCAATGTGACCTCCTGTGTCGTCTTGCCGATGCCGTTCTCCTCAGGTCGTGGCGATGAGCCAATCTTCTCCTTTTCTTTCACCGAGTCGGCCATTGTGAGTTGCAGACTGGTAGTCTTTCGTAATGGCTCGATGTTGTGGCGCAAGCAAATGATCCAAGTGGCTTGGAATTGAAGGTTATTAGAACAATGAAAAACACTAGGGGTATCGTTAGAAAGACAAAAACAACCTCCAGAACCACGGTGATTCAGAGCATTCTTTCATCGACGCGATAATGGGATGGACCTGCGCATATGTATATCAAAAACCCTGCACCACCACCCTCCCCTATCTATAGAAGTCAATGATCAATCGACTGTCCGCATCCTTGTAGCCTTGTCTGCACCATATTCCACTGCAGAAATCAAGCCAGGACTCTGTGAGACAAGCTTTTGGATGGGCACAAGTCTTGCAGCAGCATCAAGGCACCATAACAAACCCCCTGCCATCGAGCACCTTCCCCCCAAAAGTAGTGTTAGTCAATGCCATTGAATAATTCCTCCCTCGAGTCTCATTGGTCGATTCCTGGTTTGCTGCCCTGGCGTGTACTGCAATCGAGCATCTCTGCCCGGTAAGTGGTCGTAGAACGTCAAAAGATAAGGCCGCGGGGTGGAGAAAAAGGGAAGGGGGCTTCGGAGGCACGGGAGTGTGTCGGGGCGAGGGGAGGACCCGCCAAGAGATAAGAAAGAATGCAACGGCAGCTCTTCAAGTCCTTATCTCCTCCCTCTCAAGCAGCAAGCCTTCTCCCTCCTTTCTCCCATCCCAACTCCCCACGCTTCGCCAAAACTGGCATTACCGCTGAAGATGACGCTTCCTAGTCAGATTTTCTGCCGTTCGACTGATAAGATGCCGCGTCCCAAGATGCTGGAACTGACGTTTCTTGTCTCAATACAGAAAGTCTGTCGCACGACGTGCAGCTACCTACTTCAATATTTTGCGGGGAATCTTCAATCCGCCTCGCGTGGCGGTCCGGGTCTCACAGTTGTGTCGCTCATTGCCTTATTACCGGGTCTCATGATGACTTCATTGCTTTGATTCTTCAGCTTTTAATCGTTTGAAACGCCGGCGATGCGGTATCAAGCAACGCGTGAGCGATTAATCGACGAATTAACACATCTCATCTCGCGACTGCCTTAGGGCTTATCTTGGCGCGGGCGAGCCTTCGTTCTGTCGCGGCATGGCAGATCTCGTTTCGGCGTCGAGACCGATCCTTCTCTAGGAATTACAAACTCGGCACTTGAGCTGTCTTCATTTCTAAGCGAGCGCGACTTTCTGTGTGAGGCCGGGGTAGGCAAGCAGCTCACTGCCTCCCTTGGCGGGACTAGGACTGGCAAGACTCACTGGGCTCAAGTCTCACACTCGCACTTGTATTGCAATCGAACTTGGGGATCCTATGAGTCTCAAAATCATGTCACTAATGTGCGACGTAGACAGGAATATGGGGTCAAAAGTCCATCAAAGTCTGCCGTGCTTGAGGTGAGTCGGCCATTCGACAATGATTGGGCTAAGATGAAGTGTGTTTGAGCAATACCGATGATTAAAACCATGCAACATCTTCATGCCGGGCGATAAGCGAAATCTTTCAAAGGAGCCAATAGCGACTGCAGGTCGGACTGTTGTCAGGCATATTCTTACTACGCCACATTACCTATTAAGACCTGCAGGAGAGTGATGCGGCGCATGAAAGAATGTTGTGGCTATGTTTATAAATCCGACCTCTTATGAGTAGCTTTGTATATCATCCATAATTCTATCAAAATCCCAGAAGCCCACTACAACCAACTCTCCTGTCGTGAAGTTCGTTGGAGATGTGATAGGCGTCTACAACATCACCTATCTCAAGAGATCGAGAATTCGAGGCACACAACCAGCGCTCCACTCACCGCAATCAAACTTCACCTTGGCCCTTCAATTGCTTGGCTAATCTTAATGTTGAAGGTTACTCTGGCTGTCAGCGCTGCCTGGTCGTTCATGTTGCTCGAGTGAAGTGCTGCCTGGAATCCTATCACTCTTCAACCAGTCAGGAGCGTTGATATAGTAGATTCAAAGGGTCCATGAGAGGCGAAGTGTGGATCATCTGATGAGCATCCTTTGAGTGAGAAATCCCTATAAATGCTGTCGTCTACCAATCTTTCTACTCTGCCAAAGTATCCCATCCAGGGGCGCAACGAGACGCCCAACGCAAGCTCGGGCCGAGATATAAGAATCTGCTTGTTGTCACGTTCACTTAGAAAGGATTCAAATTGAGTACTTTGTTGATCGATAAATCGATACCATAGGCTCTCCGGCACAGAATGTATTGCCTTGATGTTCTCAAGTAGTCCACTATGTCCACATGATTATTGAGAAAGAAGACCGCGCTGCCCGCTCACTCATGAGAGCATGCTGCATGGCCTGCATTGTGAACCATGATCTTTTTCGTAGGGTTTTGAAACGTTTTTTTACTTGAAAGATGCTGCAGTACAACTAACACAAAAAGAGAAATTAAGTAGAATGCAGTGTAGAAAATCTCTTGATTCTTCTCAGTGGGGATACGTAAGAGGTAGTAGCATCTATATCATACGGGACGGGTTGTTGTCCCGCAGTAGGTAATTCATCGGTATCGTACGGCAGTAATAGGCAGCGCCATAGGTGGCGCTGCGACAACATTGGATCGTAAGCACCAAGATGCGTTACAACGTTAGCTTGGTAATGAGACTAATATGGGTGGAAAGATCCCTCAAGGCTCAACCCGAACAGGACGGAGTAGTTATAGATGCATAAGATACAATTACCCAACACTCAACAACCCGGCGAAATGTATCCCAATCAGGAGAAAATACCAAACCTCCAAATCTCATAAATCACCGACTCACAAACTCCTTAATCAAGTCTTCGGGTGACCCGGCGCCCACAGACCATCAGTCCAGCACGTTCCAGCCCCAAGGGGGGAACCCGAAAGGGAACGGAAAGGGAAACAAAGTTCGGACGAGACATGGATTGAGAAAAACAGTCATCGTTTCCAACATAGTGTTCACCTGATACAGGATCCTCGATGCTCTATATGACGAGGGAACAGGCACCGAGCTGCCAGAAGAGGGATCCCTCTCCATTCCTGAGAGAAAGCCCCACAGATCTGCCGGGCTGATTACTCGCCTCTCCGGCTTGTCCATGTCTTCTGGGGTGATTAGTAATATAATTAAGGCGAATTAAACTGCATTCAGGAAGGAGTCGAAGCGCAATCCCAACACTGACATTAGGAACTCTTCATCGCGATTCAAGCACAGAACAAATTCAGTCACATAGGCGAGCAATGATTAAGTGAAGTGTATGAGCAGGACCATTCTAGTCCGCCCTTTCCATTCGTCTAGTATACTCCGGCACGGCCGTACGTAGCTAGGTAGTAAAGGTAGAAGTCTTTTTGTCCAAGATCCACGTCGGTGTTGTACACGAAAACCAACAAGTGTCGTTATAGTATATACAAGTGAAAAAGTCCAACAAAGCAATCATGTCTTCATGAGCCTAGTGGGTTGAGCTAACCTCTTTCGCCAAAGCGGCTCGGGGTTGGCTCGAAGTGAGTCCTCGCCTCTCGCTCTCAGTTGAGACGCGAAATTTAAACGCGGCGGACGACGTCACGGGCGTGCTGGCGGGCCATGCGGCGGGCCAGGCTGCGCTTGCGCTTCTCGGCGCAGGAGGGCTTGCCAGTGGCGGCAGGCTGCTGGGCAGAGACGGAGCTGGAAGCAGGGGCGGAGGTAGCGACGACCTCAGCAGCAGCGGTGGTGGTGGCAGCGGCAGCAGAGGTGACGGCGGGGGCGGTGGAAGAAGCGGCGGCGGCAGAGGTGGCGGCAGCAGTGGTGGTGGCGGCGGGAGCGGCGGAGGAAGCAGAGCCGGAGCCGGAGCCGGAGCCGGAGCCACCGAAGACGGAGGGAAGGGCAGGGCCAGGGATGGAGTAGCTGGTCAGGGAGTTGTAGATGGAGATGAGGATACCGGCGTCGGTGGCCTTGTAGAGGGCCTCACCCTTGGTACCAGCGGGAAGGTCAGAGCCGGAGCCGGTAACCTCAATGTTGAGGCACTGGGGGTAGTTCTGGGCACCGTTCTCCTGGCCAGCGGAGTGAAGGGCAATGATCTCGTGACGGAGAACGTAGTTGCCGGGCTTCAGGGAAGTGGGGATGGTGACAGCCCAGGAGTTGTTGGCAGCAATGAGCTCATCGGAAGCCCACTTGTTGGCAGAGGCGTCAACGAGACCGGCCTCAGCGATCTTGAAGAACTCGAGGGAGGTCTTGTCGACGGTAGAGCAGTCAGTGCCGCAAGAGGCGAGGTAGTCGATAACGGGACCCTTGTGGGACTCGGGCCAGGTGTTCCAGAAGATCTGGAGCTTGTCACCAGCGGCGACCTTTGCGGTGAGCTTGGCGTTCTCGGAGTTCTTGTGGCAGATGATGTCGGCAGCGGCGTAGGAGGAGGGGTCGACGAAGCCGTTGTCAGTGGCGGTGTTCTTCCAGCCGTAGCTACAATATTGTCAATGTCAAAGTTGCTTTGAATCACATGGTGTCCCACTTACACGTCGGGGGGGCTGCTCATGTAAGGGAGCGAGGTGACGTCGTAACCGGCGAACTGCTCAGAGCCATCGGTGAAGTAGTTGACGTGACCGTGGGCCATGACAGAGGCGGCGCCGGCAATGGCGGAAAGGACAGCGGAGTTCTTGAAGGAAGGCATTTTTGCAGATTTTCCAAAAGTGTTGAGTTTGGTGTTGTTGGATGTAGTTTTCGTTCGTGGAAAGAGTGGATATTGACTTCAAGTCGTAAAGATAGTGAACTTCAATCAATGAAGTGTTCAAATGAAAGAAATGTGCTGAAAAGCGGAAAAGAGTGTGGGAATGGAAAGCTGCGGGAATGAGCCTGTTGGATGAGGAGAAAAAGAGTAGGAGCAGACGATTTGAACGAAGAGAAGAGGACCTTATATCTCGAGATAGCCCAGAGTAGCGCTCATGGTCGTGGGTGGTGGCGCATACCTGCGTTGCGTGGATGCAAGCAATTTCGACCACGCCCATCAGGAGACAGTATCGATTCTCATCCCATGTAAGCCATGCTAGAACCACTGCGGCCCCGTCTCCGTCCCTCACGGAGCAGAGCCAGGGGTCATGTCCAAGGAGTCCCTGTGCAAATCCATGGCCGGGCGGTGTCCAGGCTGCGTTGGCCAGGCACAAGTTGATTGCGAATGGGTTGTGAATGTGATCGAGTGGAATCGTAAGGCGGGGGGGGGGGGGGGGGGGGGGTGGGGTGGGGGGGGGGGGGGGGCCCGCAGGGGAGGGGGGGGGGGGGGCGGGGTGGGGTGGGTGGGGGGGGGGGGGGGGGGGGGGGGGGGGGGGGGGGGGGGGGGGGGGGGGGGGGGGGGGGGGGGGGGGGGTTCGACGTTGAAGCAGGAGGCGCCCACCCTGCATCGAAAAGGAAGGGGGTCGTGGGGCCGGCGTCTACCCCCCGTTGTTATCCCGGGATCTAGAACCGCAAGCAGAAGCCGAAGCGAGGCCATCGCGGCTGGAAACGTGCCCATAGGTGAAAAGGCGGGAAACAAGCGGGGGTGGTGGCCATGCCGAGCAGCCATGGCGAGATCAAGCCGTTTCAGCATAAATGAAGGTGGTGACTTGTTGTATCCCGTAGTGCAGGGTTGAAGCAAGGTGACCTAGTGCACGTTGGCCGCTGGCGGCGCGGTAAACAGATCTGAGGCGCCAAAGCAGCGCAGTTATGGCGGGCATCTTGTTGCTCGCTTGTCGAGAGTGGTAAGATCTGTCTGTTGGTTCTAAGGTGGCATATGAGCGACATCAAAAATCATAGTAGCATCTGCTGTGAAGATCTGTGAATGATCCACCCAAGGTTAAGCTTAGGGACCGGCAAGCCTTCTTGGGATTGACAGAGGCATTAAATCGTGGATTAGCATGTTAGTTCGGAGTCAGTGAGCCGAAGCGCACTTCCGCCCACATCATATTGGGTCAGTCAGCAAAGGTTAAGCCAAGCTTGCAGTAAGCATAAGTGGCAGTGAGGAGAAGAAATGAGATTGAGGGCGACGGGATGGCAGTTCGTCTGAGCGTTGGAAAGGGGAGGTGGGTGGTCAGTGCTGGCTTGTCGAGTTTGCTTCTGCCGCTGATACTGGCAGCAGGGCAGTGCTTGGCTGGCAACAGCGAGTGACCCTCGGCTGGCTGGCTTACTGGGCACATGCAGGCCAGGTCTGGACGAGTTCCAGTGTGAGCCGATACCCGATTGACTGGAGACTTGGAGATTGAAGCCCTGGAGGGATGACGAGTCGAAGCGGGTAAAGAAGCAAACTGGGGTGGATAGCGGTGGAGGAAACGGGTTGGCACGTCTGTGATGAGGCGAGGAGGGATGCAGGCCGTAATTCTTAGGGCTCGACGCCTTGCTTGATGGGTGATCCAGCATATCCAGCTGTTCACAACAAGCAAGCATGGCAGGCTTGGCGATGCTTGGTTTTCATCTCGAGTCCTCAATCCAATGTCTGGCTTCCCACTTGAACTCCGACTTGGAATCTTGGGCGACGGAGCCGAACTGTGAACATTGTCGAGCCCCCTGGTATCTATTCTCGAAGCAGCGGATCTGGTCGTGGAGCCTGACTGGCCTCAAGCTCGATTTGGGAGCTGATCAGCCTCGATACGGATTTGTATGCAAGCTTCGTATCAATAACGGGCGACAGGCCATTTGCCCCCGTAGCCATCGCCTTTCTGGTTCGAACTTCACGGGGCCCAGTGGAACTGCCGGTGGGCGCTTGTGCGAGCGGTGAGAATCTCGACGATAAAAATGGTGGAAAAGCCGAGAATCGAAATGAACAAGTGGAAAGGAAAGGGTCAACTGCCGCCAAGTTTCGACAGCGCAGGTCTGGATGACAGGGAGAGTCTGGGACTCTACACTAGGTGGTGAGCGCATGTCGTTGGGCTTCGGGACAGCAATCTATTTGCAACTTTGTGAAAGGTCTCGATCTGTGCTCGACGGGGTTCAGGCGAGTAAAAATTCTGTCTTCTTGATGTGTGCCTGCAGTGCAGCGCAGGGTGTCATCAAGGGGTGATGCTGGCCATGCAGCCATGCCATGCTCATTGCTGCTGGTCGATGAACTCGGTCTGGTCAGGGGTGCAGCCGGAAGAGGAGTCTGTTTTCTTGGTGATCGTCGCCTCCTGGTTCCCGCAGGGTGCAGCCGCAACTCTGTGCCTGGACCAAAACCCTCTTTTTTCCCATTCTCGACTTTTCTTCGGACTCCCACTGCTGACTCATCTGGATCCCAAGGGACTTCCGAACTCGACGAGAAGGAGTGACCAATAGTGTTGCAGGGCTCCTCCTCTTCTGGTCCGTCATGTCCGCAGAGGCTCCAGGGGCACGCAGCAGGCACGCCGGGTACGCAGTTGCGTGAAAGCATGACCGCATGGGCTCCTGCCGCTGAGCGCAAGTTCGGATGGCCCAACCAGGGCTCATCTCACCCGCGCCTCTTCTGAGAAACAGCCATTGATGATGGAGGAAGTTCCTTCCTGCCAGCAAACAAATCGTTGCTTGTCGAAATCAATGATAGCCATCCATGTGCCTTCCCGGAGACCCAAATTCGCGCGGCCTGAAACTGCAACCTCCACTTCCACCTCCTTCCACTCCACGTTCTCGTGGGTACGTACCGCCACAGGGGTGGAGCTAGATGAATCCATGGATCTCGGTCAGTGGATTTCCCTCCTCAATGGATCCACCCATCATCAATTCTTGGCAGCCATGGGCCAAAAATGTCCCTTCCTTCCTTCCTTTTCTCCTCTGTTCAATTTATTTTGATTGTTCCTTCCAAGTGTCCTGCACGGCATCGCCAGCTTCTGCCTTCCGAGACCCTCGCTTGATCTGGCCCGTGCTTCTTGCCCATTCCCAATTTTTCGAGCCTTTTGCCAATTCTTTCCTAATTCTCCTCTGATGGGACGGATATTGGATCGAAAAAGGAGGTACTTCCCTGTCTCACCTCTTCCTGCCAATCTGTCTAAAGTGCAAATGGATCAATATCTCCGTGCTCCCATGTCTCGTCCCGTGCTGTTTATCCGATGACGTTATGCTTCCATCAATCTTCTTTCCCCCTCCAGGCCCCGTCCCTCCCACCTACCGTGACTTTTGGGGGCCCCTGCCGGCCACTTACCGACACCGTCCCACTCGACGCGTCTCTTACGTAGGCAGCTTTTTTGGGTAGAAGCTTCCACACAGGGATAGAACCACTTCCTTCAGACACTTAGAGAGGCGCCGTAATTGTTACCATTTACCTAGCAAACATCGTCCGACTCGGAGACCTCTTCCGTCCACTTCACCGGAGCCGTGTCCGTCTCCGTATTTCGCAACATTCTTGATAATGCCGCCCAAGAAAGCCACTAAGAAAGCCACTGCCGCCGCGCCCAGCCCGTTGGGTGAGGCTGACGCGAACCGCGTCGTGGGCCAAAACACGGCCGCAAAGGTACGCAATCGCGCAGATATCTCGACATTCTTGAAAGAATATGTGTCTCATTATGCCGTCCCATGATTATCGTCTGTCACGAGTCGGATGCCAGGATTCTCTTTTCTATCGCCTTCAGAAGCCAATGCCGTGACACAGCTCCCAAAGCTGACACCGTGACACGTCCAGCCCGCCGAGAAGCCGGCGCCAAAGTCCCGCAAGCGCAAGTCGGACGCCGCTGCCGACGGTGATGGTGACACCGGCGCCGCTGCGCCAGCTCCCAAGAAGCAGGCAACCAAGAAGGCTGCTGACAAGCAGGGTCCCCTCCCGGACCTCTCTGAAATCCAGCTCCCGGGTGACGGTGAGATGAAAGTCCCCGTCTTCGACACCTGCGACATAGTCCGCACCAAGATCCGCGCCATCCTTCAAAAAGAAGGTGTCACAAAGGCAGCCTTCCTACGCGCCATCGTCAAGGCCGCGTACCCCGCTGGATCGGACCACAAGATTGCTCCCAACTTGCTCACCAATTTCATGAACAAGAAGGGACCCGCGTCTGGCAACACCAGCAGTGTCTTTTATGCGGCCTATGTCTTTTTTGAGAAGCTTCGTGTGAGGGATGGCAAGCCCAAGACCAAGAAGAGAGAGGAGATGGAGAACGAGTGGCCTAATGGCATGGATACCGAGCAGCAGTTGGACGGCTGGGTTACTTGCCTTGCTGGTGAGAGGCCTCATATTGACAAGTATGGCAAGACTCGTTTCCATTAGCCGCGGGAGGCTGTGTAATTTACGTTTTTGACTATTCGATTTTCTCCCCCCTTCGTTTAAGCATGTTTTCTTGGGGATATTGAGGGCGCAGTTTGGGCTAGTGCGAATTATCACACTCTTTTAAGACGAATCTTTCCAATACAAGCTGATCTACCTAGCAAGGTGCCCAAAGACTGCCCGAGAACATGCGAATATCTCGGCCGTCCGAAGTGAAGTAAACCATTGGCTGCTGGAATGATGACTCGAGTATCTACACCCAAGCGGAAGGGACGGCCACTTTACCGATATATCTGCGACGGGGGTGGGTCAGGGATACCGGACCACCGGCACGGACGAGTCATCGGTACCCTACGGAGTACCTCGGCTTCCCCCGGCCACGAAAACCATTGCCATTCACAAACGTCCTGGCTGCTCCCATCCTGGCCCGGCTGAGGGCCCAGTGTGTTGGGTAGCTCCAGTCAACCAGTCCAGCATTTCAATCCATCTCTCGCTCGCGGCCGGCTGGGCACACTCTGCCCTTTCCTTGACACAAAGCTTGGCGACCCCCGTTGGCGCCTTCACCCCTGACCCGCTCTGAACAACAGACAACGACACATTCGGTCTTCCACCACGGCGCCTGGCCACCTGTTGGCCTGGCTGTTTTGTTTCGGCTTGCATTTGACAGGCTGTGGACAGCTCTGGTAGGAACTGGTCGGAAAAGTCGGAACAGATGCTTGCCGCTCTTCATCAATAAAAAGCAAGCCATTGAATCCGCGTCAGCGACTATTGTTTCAACGATAGAGACTCGTCCACAAGGACGCAGGACGTCCGTGAGATGATGACGATATGGCAGCATAGTGGTCCATTAATTCGTTCATTTAGTTTGCCATCTTGACTGGAAAGGGAAATCGGCTCGTAACATGGAGGCTTCCGTCTTCTAAGCTTCAAGTGGATATTCTGTAGGTGTGGTCTGGAATCTTGCTTCTGATGGATGAGTCTTTGTCAATACTGCGGCCTGCTATGTACGGCAAGGATATGACAGCATATCGCGTTCCGCAGGAGAGAAAACTGAGCCTTATCGGTATAGTCGAGGTCGCTTTTCCGCAGTGAATGAAATTTCAACAGATAGCACAGGTATTTAGTTAAGTATGCGATTTTCATGCGGTGCGAACTACTTCACGGTTCACCAAGGATAGAATTGAGGAGCAGTCGAATAGAATGATAAGCATACAGACTCGTATTCACCGTGTACGTGATTGTTGCTGGCCGAGATTCAAACGAAACTGAAGGACAATTGTATCAAGACCCCATCGCATCGCCCTTACATAGCCGCCAGCTTGACCCCAGCAGCAACTTGGCT
The DNA here is from genome assembly GCF_030869305.1 of Colletotrichum tamarilloi. Classification (NCBI taxonomy): domain Eukaryota; kingdom Fungi; phylum Ascomycota; class Sordariomycetes; order Glomerellales; family Glomerellaceae; genus Colletotrichum; species Colletotrichum tamarilloi. The sequence goes on from NW_026849385.1 coordinate 1,447,643, forward strand.
TTGATCCAGCGACTTATATAGCGCCTACATCCGTTGCTTCAATGATAAAGGAACCGACAACCCCATTCCTACACCAGCAGCATCCCTGAGATCATGACAACACCGTCCACCGGCATGGACGTCCCTTCAGCTTAAGAACTCCTTTTCCCATATTCCTCAACTGCATCCATGCCCTGTCAATATACGTCAGGTACTCTGGTCTGGAGATCATCAACTCCTATGAGCTTCCCGACTCAACTCGGGTTGTTGTTCTGCTTCCCTGAACTCAACAACTTTTCCACCTCCCCCGGGCTTGTCGCTTTCACCACCCTTTACTGGCACCTGATATTAACAGACTTGATGCTTGCACCATGATCCCAAAGAAGTCTCAACATCCTGGTTGTGAATCGCATAGTCCATGGGCCTCTGTCCACGGCCGATGAGTTCCGGGGAAGCCACTCTTTCCAGAAGCAGGGTCGTTGATTCATACTGGCCTTCGCAAACAGCCTTGCATAAGGGCGTATGGCCTGTACCGTTCTTCACTTCAGTATTGGGATGTATGTTGTCGTCCGAGATAAGGATTCCAGGGTAGCCGGCCATTTGACAGTAAGGTGAAGTGCCGTGTTACTACAAGGGGTCGCAAGTGGTTGGTCAGGCCGTACACCAGCTCGAACCAACCGTCGGGCTGTGGACTAGTCCATTCCTCTCCAGCTATGCAGTGCCCAAAGCATTAGATGATGCCCATACATGGCGATGACCTCCTCCTCCATCTTAAGACAGTAACAAAAAACCCACTCTCGTGGACGAGAGAACAGCCTGGATTATAGGACTCTCCAGAGAAAATCGTTGCTGGACTGACTCCGATGTTGGACCCACGCTTGATAAGCTTTGAGAGGATGGATGAATGTCGATCAGAAATTCTCCAACAGTGCCAGGCTTCCCCTATTGCTATCATGTAGTCATAAGGTCGAATGTTCAACATCTCTAACAACAGGTCGACTTGAGCCGTTTGGTCCCTTCGAATAGCCGCATTTAAAAGGACCAGTCCCTGATCCCCTGGCATGCGTACGGAAGCTCCAAAGCTGATCAGAACTCGTGCGCAGACTTCGTAACCATGTTCGAGACAGACGTCAAGAGTTGATTTAGCTCCGTCCCCAGCCTGGTTCGGATCGAGGCCAAGATTCATTAGGATGCAAAGCACGCCGACTGAACCTTGCCTCGCAGCTACTATCAAAGCCTTAGACATCTCCTTTGAAGATGGCAAGCTCTTTTCTGCCCCAAACTCGGCTGTGGTTGCTTTCGCCAGAAAACACATCACGCTATACAGATTGTTCGACTCCAGAGAGACTACTAGTTTGGTAGCGTCAAGGGTAGAATGCACGGCTTTTCCATGAAAGACGGCTTGTTGGTCCAAAATCTTGAACTGGTCGAGGAATTCGTTGTAGTCTTTAAGTATAGTTTTGATCTCGGCTCTGTAGCTTATAATAGACTTGCGTTGCTCGTACAAATGTGAGAACATCAACAGTTGGGATCTATGTTGTTGTGTAGGTTGAAGTAATTGTAGACCATCATATAGGAGCCGTGGGAAGGGGCCGATTGAACGAGTGTTCAACGAGACTCAATACTCGCACTTACAAATTCGAGCTCCACGCCTGATTATCTACTTCCGTTCAATGCAAGGACACCCAAAGCCTTGAGCTCAAGGGTATCAGTAGGGAATTGACTCCTCAACGCGGGAACCACGCAGAGCAAAGCCTCTGTATGTGTTCCCAGACCGGTGTCTACGAACATATCCACCACTTTCGTGACCAAAGAACTTCCCATCCTCAAGTTCCGATAGGCATGGTCTATAGTTGATTTGGCATTGTTGAATTCGTTTGGGCAAGGGCTTCTCATCAATGCATCCTTGAGCCCGAGAAGCAGACAGGTGAGAAGCTTTTGAGCGCAGATATCGACGAGTGAGCTTTTTGCACGAATGAATTTGATTTTAGCTGACATGGCATCGACTTGGCGATCCTGGGCGTTTGCCTTTATGAGATGTTCTACGAAAGTGGACTAACCCCAAGGTCGAAAAACTTGTCCAGGTTTGAAAGCACAGCTTGTTTGACCACTCATGTCGTTCGACCTCTCCTTCTCCATAGTGGTCCAGGTTGGAGATTTCTTATTGTCTTAGGAACTCAGCCAGAGATTCAAGAGGCCAAGTTTCTCTTGCTCTTCAAACTGAAAGATCGCAGTACTCGATTCCCATCGAGCATTGATGGGGTACCAGAGGCTTTCCTCGAACTCGCTGTGCTCATGAAAAGGGGATTATTCTGGCATTCTCAACTAGTTCAGTCGCAGATTGTTCTCCAAGTCTGGATTGATCGTTGAGGACAATTGCCCATAAAGTGAGGCCCAAGATCGCCTCAAGATACACCGCAGCCTGCAGGTCGACCCGGAAACCCTGGCAAAATCGTTTATGAAGCATTCGTGTCCAATAAACAGTGATCCCCGGGATCCCGATGCAGTTGCTCAGCGAAGCAACCCGCAGGCTTTCCCAGCTGCATCAACTCTGAGAAGTAGAGCGGACGCTTTGCGTGGTTGTGCCCGCTTTGACGACACCCAGGCATTTGGGAGGAAAATGAGCACCCTGTGAATGAATGTTCTCGTAAAAGATCGGGCATCATCTGCTGCTCACAATTGATGGCGTCGTTCCTGCGACAAACATTCTCAATGCGAACGCTACCACGTTTTGACAATCCGTCATTAAACACCCGGATAGAGTCTTGTCCGATATCAGCTCTTCTATTTGAGACTCCTTTTTTGATAGGCTTCCAAATCATCTGACGACTTCACAACTCAAAGGCAGCTGGCTCTTTCAGGAAAAGACCGAAACCCTGTTGGACCTGCTTATGTCCCTTTGTTCTTTTGATACCATTCCGTAAAATTACGAAAGGACGTGGGATAATTGGCCTAGCACGTTGTGATTTGGTGACGTTTGTCGCCTGTTCCTCGACTTTTAGATAGTAAGATAAGATTGAACCTGATCTCGCCTGAAAACGATTGTAGCTTGAGGATAAAGATTGACGTCTGTGAAAGCTGCCCTGTTGACGTTCAACACATTTACTGCCAATGTCAAATACATCAAGCCCGCCACCCATGGCAAGTCTTGAACATGATCACGTATCTTGAAGAAAGCTTCACTCTAGGTTACGGCAATCGGTATTGTAAGGTAGGGATAACCGGATTGTAAAATTGGATACTCGATGCTGCGACTTCGTCCGTCCATCAAGGTCTTCCGTGCTATTCACGCCTGCAGCGTTGGCATCGCTATGAAGGATTTCTACTACAAAGCGAGGATTAAAATGGAAAACAATTTAGCAGATAGTGGCTTGATTCCTCTAGGTGCGCGACCCATTAGGGGTCGTGTCTCAATACTGTACGAGACGGGCAGTCGTCTCGCAGTAGGCAGTATCGTACGGCAGTAGTGGGCAGCGCCGCATGCGGCGCTGCGACAGTTGTCTAATCGTAAACAACTGGAAATTGCAGAGCCTGCGTCTTTCACGGATACATGATTGATAAAACTTAAGACGCGGGAAGAAATTTCATTTGTAGGTAAATTCGCTTCACTCAAGCCAGGTACTTTTGCAAGTTGGACTTGATAGACCTACTTATCCAAAGAATGGCGCAGCTACTCCGAGCAGTATCATACTTCCACTCGGCAGGTGAAACAAGTATACAAGACTGTTCGCTTGCTAGATTAGAGTCCCTACGAAGTCTCTATGCAGAGAAAGCTTACAACGGCTGATTTGGTTTCAGAGACTGACTCTCTAAGCGCCTGCATGTTGAGTTCTTCATACTCCGAGTGACTTACCACTAACATACGCAAGAACACAACATGCGAGGAATCTTTGCGGTATAAATTAATCAAATTTCGTCATCTCAGAAACCCACGAGTGGCCAAAATGAAGTCGAGCTCGACATTTTCGTCTCACTCAATATCAATCGGGTGTCGGCAGCAAATCATCCATGTCGCGTGAGCTTATGGCCTGAGAACCCTCAAGTGCAAATATGACGTGAAACTTGCTAAAAGTCCTTCAACAATCAATTGAGCAATACGACCGGAATTGGGGTCTTCTTAGACTCTAAGCTTTGCCGATTGTCCGGTAGCGTGGAATTTTTGAGGCCGAGATACCCGCAACCCCTGGGCCTGCTGCGCCCCAGAGTGCATGCAACTTGAAAGTTTCCCAGGCTGGATGGGATTGCTGAGCAATAACATCGAAGAGTCGCATTTTCCATGATGACTGTGGAAGCATCTCCTTCACGAAGTCGCATTGACCCGGAATGGGGTGCTTAGCTGTAGGGACATTCAGTATTTGCTAGTTGTTGGTCCTAGATAGATGGCGGCTGTGTTACGTGCGAGTTTGTCAATACGACACAAGGAAGCATGTTTGCAGTGATTTGATTTGACTTTGCAACCGCGACCGGGGGCTCAGTCTAGTCCAACAATACAAGCAATCAACACGACACTTAGCCGAGAGTAACCCGATCGAGTAAATACTGGTTTTCGGCGGCTGGCTGCGAAAATTGCAGTCACCACATGGGGGCAGTATTTTATGTAATAATTGGTAACTCAAAGGCCTAGAAGGTCTCGGTCTTTTAGTTCTGTAGAAACCCGTCTGACGGCCACCATTGCAGCTTGCCGTAACGTATCACTGCCGGCCGTGTTCTCCATGTCAATTAACTTGATTGGTGGAAGGGAGCCAGCAGGTATTTGGATGATCAGAGGAGACTACAGTCGCATTTGAGCCTAATAGTTACATCGGCCGGGTATGGTCCTCATAAGTCCCAACTATCTTGCCCGTTTGAGCTGTGTCACTTGATGCAAACAATTACCAGGTGCGATTTGATCACTCTTTGCTTTTCCAACACAATGCCAAGCGCTCAGCCACTATGTAGCTTCATGTTGATGGATACCTCTGCAGAGCGGGTTGTCAAAGCCCATCACGAAGACAAAATATCGATGAGTAAAGTAGACCTAGGCGGCACGGAGGCGTGGAGGGCCAATCGACTGTCACTCGGTCGATTTCAACTACTGTCCCCGCCCTCGAGAGTCGCAAATACGCATAAATAGCGTCAAAACTCTCCCACTCTCTGTTAAGTTTAGCAAGGTTGTGGCGAAGGACGAAAAGGCCATAAATCGGACCCGATGCCGATTATAGGTGACGACAGCAGAAACACGAGGGAAATTTTAGTGCTTTCGTTCGGCCAAGCTTTCTCTAGTATGTAGTTTAAAAGCCCAAATGTTTCGTCAACTTCACATTAGACGATCCACACAACCCCTATCTCCCCTGGTGGGATGAAGATGCTACGACGCTCTGGGCTCATCCCGACAATCTGACTCGTCGGTCCCCTGCGTTGCAGCGAGCACTGTTCTAGAAACGATACCAAGCCGAAATCGCTCTCGGATCACTGAACCTCTTTGTCCATTGCTGGGCTGGCCACCCCGCAAATTTCACGATCTCCACCGTCAACGCTTTGGCGAACTGCACAGTCAACCTCCGTGGCGGTACAAGATGGGGTCATCGGTAAATTAATCCGCCAACAGGATGAGGCCGGTCTAGAAGGCTCGGTTCCAAAGTAATGAACTCCTTGTGGCCGCGGACTGCCGCTGCGGGGTGCACCCCAGCTAGCAGTCTATCCTTGTTAAAGTTCAAAAGCTCGGGATTGGTTGTTTAATCGGGTTTAATCTACGGAGCACCTCCTGTCTGCCGATGGCCGTCTCCACCAATCATGCCCGGCTACTCCAGGAGCCCAGCATCTAGCTGAACACGCGGAGAAGGGAGGGAAGACGAAGCTCTCGTGGCTCTGAACTTTCGCATCCAGCCCGTCGGCACTAGAAGCCTTGTGGGCCTCTTGATTGAAGTACATAAGGGTGAGCCAAGCCGCTCTATAGTTGCTAGTCCGGATGATCTACTCTTAGGCCAACCTTGGGACGAACCAAGACCACATTCTTTTCCATTCTTCTTCTTTTTACTCGACACCATGAAGTCCTTTCTTACCGCTCTTACCTTCGTCACGGCGGCTCTGGCAGCCAGCCGCACCTCCGCACCTTCTGGATGCTTGACTGTCAAGAAGTCTGGTGGCCAATACAGCACCATCCAGAAGGCCGTCGACGCCCTTTCCACCACCGACTCCGCCAAGCAATGCATCTTCATTGACCAGGGTACCTACAGCGAGCAGGTCCTCGTCCCGCGCGGACGGCTCAGCTCACCATCTACGGATACACGGCCGATACGAGCAGCTACGCCGGCAACAAAGTGACCATCACCGCCAAGAAGAGCCAGGCTGACGGCCTCGACAATGACGGCAGCGCCACCCTCCGCATCAAGGCCAAGAACTTCAAGCTCTACAACGTCAACGTAGCCAACACTTACGGCAAGGGCAGCCAGGCCGTGGCTCTCAGCGCCTACTCTGACAGCGCATTCTACGCCAGCGCTTTCACCGGGTTCCAGGATACCCTTCTTGCCCAGCAGGGTAACCAGCTTTACTCCAAGTGCCTCATCCAGGGTGCTACGGACTTCATCTTCGGTCAGAAGGCCATGGCCTGGTTTGAGAAGTGCGATCTTCGCGTTGTGGCTGCTTCTCTCGGCTATGTCACTGGTAAGAAACCAGCTTCACACCGATATCAAGTGAGAGACGCTAATAAAAAATAATAGCCAACGGCCGTGCCAGCTCGTCCGATAAGTCCGAATACGTCTTCAACAGCTGCAGCATCGCCGCCGCCTCCGGAAACTCCGTCGCCGATGGCGCCTACTACCTTGGCCGTCCCTGGGGCCAGTATGCCCAGGTTGTCTTCCAGAAGACCTCCATGACCGGCGTCATCAACTCCGCGGGCTGGAAGCAGTGGAACGACGGCGACCCTCGCACCGCCAACGTTCTGTTCGGAGAGTACCAGAACACCGGCATCGGATCCCAGGGCACTCGCGCCAGCTTCTCCAAGAAGTTGAGCGCTGCCGTCACTCCCGCCAGCATTCTGGGCAGCAGCTACACCAGCGCGGCTTACTACGACTCCGCTTACATGTAAGGGGTGATCAGGATTCCCTGGGCTGGAAATGCTTTGGGTTGCTGGGCAGGACCATACTCATTTTCTTCGTACATATTCTTCCACCGAATATATCCTCCAGTTCCGATTGGATCTTTTGTGAATATCTACCTCTTATGTCGTATATTGTCCCGGTGTAACTTTACTTCCGCTTGTGGCATGATTCCCTCGGCATCCGTGATGCAGCGTGCACTGACTCGTCCCCGCGATCGCCGGCGCTGTTCACCGACAGAAACAGCAAACTCAAAAACGAGTTACTACGCGTCCACTGCCCCAAAATCCCGCGAGAAAAGATTGAGCTTCTTTTCTGCCCATCGTGGACTGCCCCTGCTAGTTATGGCCCGTGGTGAAACATTGGAAATTGAGGCTTAGTTTCAGGTACAAACGGACGGGTGAGAGAAGAAAAAGGGCCTGGGCCGCGCAACATCTGTCCCCGTGCCAAGCGCTATGTTCAGCTGGCGTTACGTGACTTGGTTGACGACTGCCCATGCCAAAAGAAAATTCTGCCTGTTCGCAATATTGATTTCATTTCTTCCCGACAGAGTTCAGAAGCTCCTTGTTCTGAGAAAGAGGACAAACACGCCATAAGTTACACCACATATTAAACTCAATCTCGGAATCAAAGCTTCAACAAATTGGCCAGGGCCCAGGCCTGTTGCGAAGCCGAGCTAAGTCTGGTGTTGCAGATGAGAAAGACTGCTCAATGATCCAAGTTAGCTTAATCGAAACAAATGACTGACAATTTGCACCAGCGCTGCTCGAGTTTCATGCAGAATCGCTTTGTCGCGAATTTTCGAATAGCATCGCGGCGAGCATATCGCCGTCTTCGTCAGCATACGCTGTCTATGTTTACAAGCTGAATCCTTCACCTCTGGCGTTATTATATTTTTACCAGTGCTAGTCCTGGCCCTTGTTCTGTGACCAGTCTTGACATTTAGTTACGACCCAGTCTTGTATGTGATACTTATAGGAGAACGAATACACTTCATTTGAGGATCAGGCCACTCAAGTTGCGACGGCTGCCTTTCGATGTTCCAGAGTATGGTCTAGGAATCTAGTTTGACGACCAAACCTTTCAATCTTTTGCTTCTTTATTTCCTCGGATGAGCATATAGCGACAATTCTACTTGAGGGGAAGTCCTCGAATCCCTTGACCAAAGGGCCTCTTGGGGTCGGTGGACTTCCTTGACGCCAATCCAAAGCCTCTCAATGAGGAAAGTACATAAAACCTAATTGCATGGCATTCTTTGCCTCGTCCGTTGCGCTTAAACAAATCTCTACGCCCCCATTCGCTGCTGCATGGGTTCGTTGAGGAAACCGCCCGGATCGATTTCCTCCTCACAATTATGGGTGCTATCAGATCTTCTCTCAACATTGCACTCAAGCACCTTGGGCATCTCTGAATCTCCGGATGGCTCCCTTTCTCGCCATAGAAATCTAGAAATCCAGCTACCATCTCTGGGAATGCCTTGGATGAAGCCTGCGTGCTTTACTCCGATTCCAATGCCAGCAGCCTTTGCGCGTTCTCTGGATCATTTCTGCACCATGGGTTTAGGTTCTGGCAGACCGCAATCCATTGCAAACGAGATGGCAAAACCCGAAGGTTCTCGAAGAGATTATGGTGTTAATTGTCAACAACACAAGAAATGGCACATGGATGCTTTAGGTCGGGACGTCGCCATACCAATTGTCTCACAGTATCCTCATGTGGCCGCTGTGGCGACCAGAACATCTATGCTATGGCAGCATTTTCCCATTAGCCTTAGGTGTTACGCGCGGTAAAGCATTGTTCAAGTTGAAGCGGGAATTGATGGCCTTTCTGAAGAAGTCTACACCGTCTTGGTCAAAAAGATCCTCCATTCGACTGTAGCTAAGTTTTGGAGGCCATCTCGATCTGATGTGTCCAACTCCTTGAACCTCAAAGTAGCGTTCGTAGTATCTATTCGCTTTTATGTCTCCAGAATTTCGGTGAAAATCAATAGAAGGACGAATAGCTATGTCGCTATTGAGGGCTGCCCGGCTATTAGGCTCTCGAGGTGGATATTCTTTCCGTAATCGTCCGTCACCGCATATCTGACTTCATTTGCCACAATGGATTCCAATGTCGCATCAGAATTGTTGTCACCAGCCTCCTCCACGAGGAAAACTTCGGGTCAGAGGTCAAGTTCATGGCATAGTTGAGTACAATAATCGGCGACAGCACAGGCTCACCCATTAAAGTCGCGCACATCAGAATGAAGGCAGGCGAACTCGCGATATGTTCCTGCAGTCGCAACGTTAGGACGGCTTGTAGTTCAGCAATTCTCAGAAACCATCTTAGACAACGATATTAGTGCTCATGATAAGTCGGGCGTTGCGTGTTCTCGACCATAAATCGCCATTTGAGTCAGGGCTATAGCAAAACTGGGCCATATCGACGGACTCAGCGAACTCGACTTGATGACGGATGCCTTTGTCAGCGAAGCGGACTCTGTTGTCTGTTGGACAGACACCCCCCTGTAGTCTTTCCTGCAGACACTCTCCTTCAATGGCAGCGGCAAAGTCATTTGTCTTTCTGAGAAGGATCCTGAAAAAGAAGTCAGGTTCGCTGGTCTGGACGGAACTAGGGGAATCAGTGGTGTTTCTGATATCCAAGTTGGATAGAAGTAGGATTTGGACAAGGATTATTCATAACCACAAAGCTTTCTGTCGCTTGTCTTCGGCCAAAGTGGGTTCCGCAACTAATAGCTACCGGCACAGCAACTAGATCGACGACCACCACATCGCCAAGCCGATCTGTTTGAAACTTCAAGGACCTAGGCAAGTTCAGCTGCACCTATGTATCCCGTCCGTGAACGGTATGCCGGTGTCTTGAATATTCCGAGAAGTCTGAGCCTGCTCTGGCCCTCACTGACAAGAATAAGTGATCTCTTTAGTCTTCATGGCGTCACAGAATGGAGTGGGATCTTTTCCTATATTTACATTTGTGATGGGAAGCTTCCTGCAATAGTGGCCGACATCTACAAGCGAGTTGGTAAAGGCAAAGGCGCGTATGTTGCTTTCTGTCACGAACCAGACATAAACATTGGACCTCTAGAAACGGCTTTTCACATGCGCTATCAGGTGAGTTGCGCATTTTTCACTCCCACAGACCGCTTCTTTTTCTCTGTTGTGGTTGGAATAGCATAAGCTATTTAAACCTACTTACTTGGTTGATGTGCAATCTGCTACGTGCTATTCGTGACTTTGTCTGCGCGAGTGGGGCGAATCCGACATTGTGTCGGTTGACATGGGCCATCCGTATTCGTACGAAGTACTTTCTCACCTGAAGTAATACCTACAGGCGGCAGACATCTCCCGAGTCAGGATAGCTTCAGTGAGCTTTCTCAGCAATGAGAAACAAAGCCGCAGGGAATAGAGGGCTTTCAGTTGGCCAAAGCCTCCTCCGAGCGAAGTACACTACGTAACCAAGTCACAAGGTATAGCAACTGCCTTACTTGAACATTGATGCGTCAGCAAAGTCGAGATCCCACAGAATTTTGCTGTATCAGTGCGCTCAGTGTCGGACTTTCAATGAGACCAGAGTTCCTGACTGCGGTAAATGTGTTGTTCTCACAGTGTCCCGCGACCAGCTACCGATCGAACGATAATCAGGCGTGCGGGTCATGCTCCGGCGACCATGAGCATACTGTCCCGACTTGGCAATTTTCTCGGCCGGGCCGGAACACCTCCGGAGATAATGCATTGATTGAGTAGCGTTTGCCCGTAGGCCGTGCACAACTCAGTCAATAGTGAGAAACAAGGTTGATGGAGGGGTAACGAGCGAAAAGTGAGGGGCCGTTCTCCTAGATGCAGCAAATTGCCCAGCTAATGCATATTCCATTGGAGTCGTTGGTTGATGCGAAGACTAAGCATCAAAAGCTCATCGCCGAGTGGCTGTGAGATTTTGGGGCTGGAGTTTATGCTTCGGCCGGAGGCTTTTTTGTAAATCCGACAGCTGGGTGGATCGCTTCCGGGGCTGTCGCGACCTGGGGAGATCATACCATAAGTTCTGTTAGATCGCCTGGCCCAGAGCCTAGATTAGTCGGGACCGAAGCCCCAATTTGCTACCCGAGAGCGATCGGTGGACGACGTTTGCGTTGCCGCCACCAAAGACCAATCATCAAAGACAAACAAGGCCTGTGGAATGGACACGCAAGCATACCTCCTGTAGCAGCCCGACTACCCGTAGAGCAATTCTCAAGAACGTTGTCTATGCAGCAACACTTCAAATTTCAAAGTGCAATGTGCTCATGGTATGTTGTCGTGAGATGATCAGTGCAATGATGTATTGATGCACTGAGACCTGTCATGAGCTCGGTAGCGCCCGCGGTTTAGTGTTCCGGTTGTTCAGTGACAACTGTCTGTGCGTTGACAGTGTTGATTTTGGCATAAATTCGGACTTCGTAAAATCCAAGATTGACGCTGGTCATGTTACGGATAATACTATTGCCCGAGAACGTCTCTCTAATTTGGGGGATGGGGATAACCCGATTATTAATGAGTCTGGAACTTGGTCAGCACTTAAGGAACGGTCAAGAGACAGAACGAACGTGGACGACCAACAGAACCAACAGGCCGGGGGAACGGCCAGATGCTAATGAAAAAAAAAGTCCGGTGCTCGGCGAACGTAAGCACCGATACGCCGTCTAGCGGCCGGATCCATATTAGATAACTCCAACTAAGGGGGCCACCCCTTGCGCCCTCTACCGACGCATCGGAAGACTTTGCGGCCACACCAACGCCCAAGCCAACCCACTTCCCAGTTCAATCGCGGGTGCTTCCATACCTGAAGAGGAGGCTAAGTTGTCAACGAGGTAGCTTCGGCCCTTCGCTACCTCGCATCTTGGACTTAGCTCCGAGATCATATATGGCAGCCTGGAAGAAACTCGAAGCCATCCATGTCGCTTTAGACACTTAAGAGTCACGACGAGGAGGATGATGACGAATAATGGCATATAGAGCGCTCCGAGCCCCGGCGGGTTTGCCGTACCCCGTTAACCGTCCGTCTCGGCCGGCCTCCGCGCTCTTGAACCAATAGGTCTCCCTTTATCTCCTGGCGCCACATAGGGAGCCACATGGGCAAACATAGGATCTTCGTTTTTATGGCCCTCTTTAAGACTACGAATCTCCCCATTGTTAAATTCAGCCCTACCCCTTGGCACATTACCAGTTCTTTTCCTTTCACACGACGTCCTCAGGAGATCGACTACCCAACTACACTTGATTCGGCTCTCAGCATATCTAACCCAGCTGTGCGATATCGACCCTCAATTTTAACTTGCCAGACGAATCAGAACGAAGAACTCGATAGCCATGTCACCCAACAACATCCCACAAAGGACACCACTCTCACAATGGAGCACTGCTCAACGGAAGGGTATCATCATACCTATGGTCATGTCATCGATACTGATCTTGGTTCTCGTCCTTGCCAACATGTCATATCTCTTCGGAGCAACATTTGAGCAAGGGAAGCGCACACATGCACTCAAGATTCTGGCCGTTGACCTGGATGGGGGCGCCATTGGTTCAGCAATTGTAGGCGCATCCAAGAGCCTCCAAGCTGCCAACTTCCCAACCATCGAGTTTGGTTCCGCCTCGAAATACTCAAATCCCGCAGCGGTCAAGAACGCGGTATGCAAAGGAGACTATTGGGGAGCCATCTATATCAACGTGGGCGCGTCTGCGAAGCTCGCCAGTGCCATCAACGGCACCTCGACCGCAGCCTACAATGCCGCCGACTCAGTCACATACACCTACAACCAGGCCCGATACCCTGCGATCGCCGATTCCACCATTAACAGCAACATTCAAAAGGTCGTCGGCGCATCGAGGGCCTTCTACTACCAGTCGCCCAACGGCACGGCTGCCCTCCGATCCCTGAATACTACCAACCCGGCAGCCATCGCCGCCTACCTGAACCCGATCTCGTCCACCCCCGACCTCATTGGCGCCCAGACGCAAGCGAGTCGCGTCTTCTTCAACACCGTCAACATCATCGTCCCCACCCTCGCCCAGTTCTTCTTCATCTTGGCCCTGAACGGCATCGGCATGAGCTCCGGCCTCCTCGCCAAGATGAGAGTCCGCGACGTCTGGCTCATCCGCTTCACAATTGGCAAGATCTACGGCTTCCTCACCGCCGTCACTGTCACGGGGTATCTCTGGGCTTTCAGGGAGAACTGGGCCGTCGGCGGCCCCGAGTTCGGCAAGACTCTCCTCGTCTTCTGGCTCTACATGGATGTGCAGTGGCAGGTCCTCGAGTCCCTCATCGGATCCTTTGTGCCCATGCAGCTCATCCCGTTCTTCTTCCTCACCTGGATGCTCACCAACGTCGCGAGTAGCGTGTTCCCCTTTGAGATCATGGCGGGCTTCTACAGGATCGGCTACGCCTTCCCGGCGCACGAGATTTACTCTCTCTTGGTGCAGGCGTGGACTGGTTGCGCTGATCAGACGCGCGTGGCCCTGCCTGTTCTCTTCTCCTGGTGGCTCGTGGGCCACGTCGGCTCTGTCTTCTCCATCCGCAAGCGTTGCGCTGACGCCGCGGCCATTGTTGCGGCCGGTGCTGCCGCTGCCGCTGCTGCAAAGGCGCCGGCCCAGCAAGACGACACCGTCTCTATCCCTCCTCGCTCTGCTAGCACGGAAGTGACTTTGCAGTCCGATGAAGAGCAAGTCAGAAACGAGAAATGAATGATGGAACCGCAAGAGATTTCTTAGAAACGGAGTCGAATTTGGCTGCTGATGTAATTGAAGATTTATGCGACGTCACAGCGGACGGCACGCTTGATACCCAGCATAACATGGAGTTATTGGATTCTGCATCGAGACCATTGTATAGTGTGTTATGTTTGCTTTGAATGTTTGGATGATATAGACTCAACTTAGACATAGCACCTTCTCTTACAAGGAATTAATTCAACTCATCTTAGTCTCTTAGAAGTGGCCTTCTTGACGCCGAATCGTTGTGATTAATTGAATGCGGGAGATACTTATCTCAGTCCCAAAGAGTCTGCAATCGACTTGATCATCGGGGCATGTCTCTTGTTTCATAGAACAAATAGGGGCCTCATTCCCAAACTGTCTAGCTGCGATAAATTCCTTCACTTCTTATGCTAAGAATAGATATTGACTAACTAATAACGATCTTTAATGGACAGATACCTAGGTGTTCTATCTGGATGAAAACGCCTCTTCCATAAGTGATATGTTTGTTGAGTAGATTTAGAAAGTCTTGGTGAAAGAGAGATAAGGATGGTCGTTGTGATAGCAAAAGAGGGGTTTATAAGTTAATGCATCGCCTCCTACTTTTTTGGCTATCATCGTCTCAGTGCGTGTCCGTTATTTCGAGTCGTTGGGCCTGGTCAAGGTTACCACTTCGACACCTTCATGGTCTCGTTCATCCAGATTTCGGTCTTCAAAGCAGTTCCGTAGTGAGGAAGATCGGCCGGCTCGGCACGGGCGCCTGTTCGTCCGTTCTTTGTTTGTTAGCAAAACAGCATACGGAGGCAAACCGGAAGCAGAGATGCATCAACACAGACCCGGCGACGTCAACGAAACATCCAACAATGAAGAAAATTCAAATTGTAGCCTAATTCAAAGACGTTCAGAGACGCAGTGCTGCCCTACAAGGCTAGCCATTGGCGATATCTTGCGGGGTAATGTTAAATATCGTGGCCGACGTCTGTGTGGATGCATTGTTCTGAACGCGTTCCGTGTTTCGCTGCGCCATAGCGTATTCGTCTGTGTTCAAATCAGGGTTCCAACATGGCCAGACCCGTCGTGGCTTTTGCATGTTATTCAGAGCCATTCCTCTGAGTTGCTTCAATGTGAAGCTGTCTTCCGACTTTTGGATCTAGTCACTATTTCCTGCCTACTCACACAATCAAGGCCCAACATGGAGCTCAACGCTACAGCCACACATAATTCTCGACAGGTCAACCAAGAAAGTATGGACTATCAGCCACAAGAAGCCACGCAACCCGCTCCCGTGCAGGCCGCGAGATCATCAGCGGGTTCCAGCTTCTTCGAACCACTCTGGCGACGCAACGACGAGAAGAGTGGCAACCGAGGCTTCGAGGGTAATCAGAAATCCCACTTCAGCAGCCGCAACAGCTCGGTGACAGACATTGACAGGAGGGTAAAGCATGGAGAGACTTTCCAGACGAGCTTTGAAGTGGATGCACCAGAAGGTATCCTGTATAGAAATGGACAGCTTATCCTCCAGCCGGCGCCGACCAAGGATCCGCGGGATCCCCTCAATCTACCTATGTCCCGCAAAGTCCTAGGATGCTTCTGTCTCTGCTGCTTCGGCGCGCTGGCTGCTGCCGCCGAGCTGATTCTCGGTGCCATGTTGCCCGTCTTTGCTCTCGAATACGCCGGCCTCGATCCGAAGATCCTCAAGCCCCTGACCGACAGCGGTGGTCTTCCGGCGGGCCTCGACCCCCTGAAGGTCCTTTCGAATCTGCCGAGTGCGCCGCCAATCTTTCAAATCTACCTCTTGGCTTCACTACCGGTTCTGGTCATTGGCTTGGCCAACTTGGTTCTCGTTCCAATGGCCATCTCTGTCGGCCGTCGTCCAGTTGTTCTCAGCACCGGTGTTGTTGCCATCATTGGATGTCTCTGGGCAGGCAGCAGTCAGTCGCTGCAGTCACATCTTTTCGCTCGTTGCGTCCAAGCTGTTGGCGCTGGCACGGTTGAGAGCTTGATTCCGTTCATTATCCAGGATATGGTCTTTGTGCACCAGCGCAATGCGTGGATTTCCAGCATCTTTGCCGCTCAGGGTCTTATCATCATTGTTCTTGGGATCGCGGCGCCATACATGATTATCGACTTGAGCTGGCGGTGGATGTATTACATCACGGCCATTGGCGCGGCATTCTTCCTCGTTGGGGTTTACTTCTTCATGCCTGAGACCAGATGGCAACGAACGCGTGCCGAGATGAGTAAGTCAGAAGCATTCAGATTCTTTGGGGGTATCGGCTGACCATGAACTTTTAGATGGCATTCCCCGCAACGAGATCGGCCATGAGCGCGGTCCTAGGACGTTCCGTTACAACATTGCTCTCTTCCATGGCAAGATGGACTGGCGCAAGGGCTGGAATGCTTTTGTTGACACTCTTCGCACGTTTTTCTATCCGCAAATCTTCTTCATCACTATGCTTAACAGTGTGATGATTGCGTGTGCTTTCGCTGCTGGTTATACCGTGGCCCCAGCTCTCTTGACAGCACCCTGGTCGTAAGTAATCAATTCTCAAACTTGGATGAGAGCCCCGACTAACGCCGATACAGATGGGACTTCATGAACCTTGGCCTCTGCCTCGTGCCGGTCCTCATCGCCGCTATCGCTGTTGCCCTGGTCACTGGAAGTGCTGCCGACTGGATGGCGAACCGCATCGCGAAGAAACGGGGAGTCCGCGTCCCTGAAAACCAACTTGTGAACCTCATCATCCCGACCCTCGCCGGTATTGTTGGCTCCATCATCTTTGGTCTGGCTGGCTCGAACCAGGCAGAGTATTCCTACTTCACGTTCCTCACAGGCCTTGGCCTGATGGCGTTCGGCTTTTTGGGCGCCAACACCATTGGCGCGGTCTACGTCCTTGAGTGCTACCCTCACCTCGCGGGCCCAGCACTGGTCAACATCGCCTCGTTCAGAGGTTTGCTGGCTTTTATTCTGTCATTCAAGATCTCCGATTGGGTGGTGGATATGGGCTACTTTGACGCGATGATGATTTACACCGGGCTGATCAGCGCCTTTGCTGTTTTCGTTCCCGTGGTGTATTTCTACGGGCCTGCTTGGCGCAGGAGATGGCCAGCCGAGCATTTCGGTGATCACATTTGACAAATGATATGTGCCAACTAAGATGGATTTTACGGACAGGGGATTTGTATGAGTACTAATGACTTGGGAAGAAGTTTTGCGTTTGTTTGACTTGCTATTTATGTATAATATTGTACTACTGCTCGATGCTCGATGATTGATCACCCTGGGCGTGGGGACCCAAAGAAAATTACAGAGACAAAACGTACGGGGAGAAGCTCGCTGTGTATAATTAGGCATTCGTGAATTAGAAAGGCATGCAAGCCCGGTAATCCACCTCATCTCGTCTCCCTTCACTCACTCGTCGAATACGTCAGACGTGAAAAGGCTCCGAAGAGCCAAGTACCATAAGCTGCCGGAGAGGGCGACCGGTTGCCAGTTGGCAGCAGCGCCCGGGCCACATGCAGAACTCCCAACTTCTCACCTACATCACCTTGCTCCAAAAACTCATGATCACCACCCTCTCATCACAACAACTCATCATCGCCACCCTCTCTTCATAACAACTAAAAAAATAATGAGACAGAGCAAAAGAGAGACTCCTCGACGGGGAATTGAACCCCGGTCCCCTGCGTATCGTGGGATTTCCCCGGTGACAAGCAGATATCCTCACCACTAGACTATCGGGGATGGGTGGATGTTGACATCCAGTGATAGTTGGTTGGGGGCAGAACTGAGTTGAGGCAATAAGTAACGTAGGGCACGACCCTACGCTAACCTGAGCGCTCGGGCGGGACTTGGTCGGCGACGACTGCTATCCTACTGCCTCATTCTGGCTGCAATTCGGGTCGACGGTGCGTCCTGTGCGTCTGCTAGCCATTTCTATGCCGGGCAACCTGTCTTGACGTCTCCTCTAAACGATCAATCATCTAGTGCGATCATGTGTGAGTATGGCGTGAGGTTACACAGAAGACTGGATGAACCCGTGAAAACGTTGTCTAGAGACTTGGCAGACAGAGGCCTAATTTGGCAATCGGCACTGTTCCCATTCGCTGAGCGCGCCGAACAGGGATTTCGTGGCGGCATTAATGCAAACCTACTTCTTACTACGGTTCCCTCCTCTACTTTCTGTCATCTTTTTGTATGCCCTGATTCAACGCCAGGGCGAGCTAATGCGCATCCTACACATAAATTATGGATTGTAAGCAGAGAGATCCAAGGCGCTGGGTACTATGAATTTGAATGAATCATTCAATACGGAGACTTGGCGGACCTCATCACATGCTGCAGTTGACGCTTTCATGGGATGGTTCACCCGCAAACACTTCAATCCTTCGATCTATTTTTGCACCCGACTACTATCTATGTACCTGAATTGAAAAAAGTGCGACGAGCACCCTCGCACATGAGATACCGGCTAATCCTTGCTTGGCGACTTCCAGCTCTCACGCAGGGCGTCCCCAGCTTCAGGAGTTGTAAGCTCAGCCGTGTTGTAAACCAACCTCTGGGACTGAACTGTCAGGCGATGTTTGATTGCCAACAACCATGAAGTCTCGCCTCCAGATATCCCAGTGATCGCTCTTCGTCGGGTCTCCAAAGGGACTCAGCGCAGCAACTCGCATACTGTCGATGCCTCGTTAGATCTCTACATCGAGAAATGTAACCATCCGAGAGACTTACGTGTAGTTTCCAGTTTTGATCTTCGAGCCGTCAGAGAACCTACCAAGCCACCAAGCCCTCCAGGGTGCATAGTTGTAATCTTCCCTCGAGAGCTCTCCCATGGGACCCCGGATGAGGTCGAATTCGTTGTCGTTATCGGGGTCAAAGACGGTAGCGTGCCTTTCGTTGTCCTGTGTACAAATAAGCGCTATCCAGGTGCGAATATGCCGCATAGTGAAGGCGTGGTATTATCAGATGAGATGAACTTACCCAGGTCGCAGCATGTCCAACAAATCCACCTTTTCCAGGAACCGGCGGATACGTCCCCCAGCTCTTCTCTTCCCATCCGCGCTCAAAGATATCCCAGCGTAGAACAGAGCAACCCCATCGGAAATTCATGTAGAGTTTCGGGAAATCCTGTGATTCCAGGGAAAGGTCAAAGGAGAAGCTAGTGAGCAATACATCAGCAAGGTTACTGGAGGGGGTATATCAGCAGGGTCTTACTTGGTCTTGTATACCATAGGAGTGTCATCCGTTCCCGAGTTGATATACGGGTATTCGTCCACAAACATCTTCTTAAAGGTCTTGCGTAGATCGGAGGCGATGCCCATGTAAGGCACCGAGAGCTGTTCCCCGTTGGAGCCGTGGATGCGAATCTTGCCGCTGTAAAGGGGCATGGCTGAATGGTTTCCGCCTTTGGGGTGTTTGAATGTGAATCTGGACCAAGGCATTAGTTGACGGTGGTAATAAGAGAACGCGACGTAGTGTACCTACTTTGCCTCTTTGGTCTCTCCTGGACCAACGGTAAACTCCTTGGGAAACGTCACGTTCGGGACCAACGGCGTAGCCAATGGAACCAACCCCGCATACTGGGGGCCCATCTTGATGTTGTCCCTATCATCGAGGACCTCGTACGTCCCTGCAGTCTCGACGCAAAAGCTGTACGTAATCGGACCAGTGCAATTGTTCGTAATCATGAGAGAGTGCAGAGCGCGGAAGTTTGTTGTGTCGTTGAGCGCAAACTTGGCGTACGAGAGCTCGGTCCGGTAGTCCAGAACCTTGGTAGCGTTGACCAAGCCGTTGCCTAGTTGGAAGATTGGGGCGCGCGTCGTCCCATAGTCTGTCATGTTCAGCCCATTATTCCACGGAAGCGAATCGCCACTGGACAGGATCCTGGCTGAGAGCATCTTGCCGAACCCGGTGCCGTGGACCTTTCTGCCGCCGTGCTTCGAGATGAAGAGTGCAGCTATACCTGCCACGTACGGCGTAGCCATTGACGTGCCCGACTTTAGGCCATATTTCCCCTGCGGGATGGTGGAAAAGATGTTGCTTCCTGGAGCTGCAATATCTGGTTTGATCTGGAGATCGTACAGTCCACCCATGGAAGTGAAGTAGGAGCTGACAACGGCAGGGTTCTTCAAGTTAACCAGACCCGAACCGGACTCGTTGAAGAACCGGGCCGTAACCCTAGCCCCTTTTGCGAGCGCGGCAAGGATCTCGACCCCAACAGCATGCTCCGTGATGCCCTCTGTACGATAAACGTCATAGCTGTTGGGCATCGGGAAAGTTTCGTTGTCGTTGAACAGCAGCATGTACTTGGCGCCGGCAGACTGAAGGGCATATCGTTTGTTGAAACCGTTACAGCCACCACGGGGAACCATAGCAAGAGCACCAGTCAAGTTTACCGTCCCCGGTGGCAAGAAGCGGCATCCGATTGTGGTGTTGAGAGGGTCAAAGGACAGCGCGGTGATGGGAAGACTCGAGTTGAGGGGGAAGCTATGTGTGAGGCCACCATAGAAGAATCCGTACCTCGACTTGTTGACGTCGCCGTTTCCGTAGTCAAATGTCACCTCAAAGGGCATCCCAGGGACGTATGAGGGCTCAGTAGACGCCACTGAGAGTACGCTTCGTCCGGCTTGACCGTTTTCCCCGAGGAAAGCACCGCCTTCACCCGTGTTGCCCGCGGAAATCGTCACGACAACGCCTTGATCCACGAGGCGGGAAGCAATCTCGGCCCAGGCGTTGGACGAGAACCCTCCACGACCTCCGATCGAGGCGGTGATGATGTCGGCCTAGCATGGGGTCAGATGAGAGAACAATCGGTTGATAATTGTGACCAAATTTACGCCATCATTATGAGCCATTAAGAACGCCTCAATCAGCGTCTCTTCAT
This sequence comes from Colletotrichum tamarilloi, assembly GCF_030869305.1. Classification (NCBI taxonomy): domain Eukaryota; kingdom Fungi; phylum Ascomycota; class Sordariomycetes; order Glomerellales; family Glomerellaceae; genus Colletotrichum; species Colletotrichum tamarilloi. The sequence goes on from NW_026849385.1 coordinate 1,468,313, forward strand.
CTGTATCGCCACTCTGTAGTCACAGTCAGCATGGACCTGAAAGCCAGGGTCTTTTTCTTACCGTCCCAGAAAAGACCTTGTAAGACAAGATGTTAGCTTCAGGAGCAACTCCCTGCCAGCTGGGACCTTGTTAGTCTCCTGCTCCAAGCATCGCAAGCGCTTACTAACGTATCTGACTGTCCGGCAACGATCCCAGAGACATGGGTGCCATGCCCGCCGAGAGAATCTTGCTCGTATGGGTCCTTGTCAGGCCGTTTGGGTCCATCACCACTAGGCCAGTCTTATCACATTTCCTTGTAAGCCCACGCTGTGTGAAGATGTGCTGGTGATCCTGATCTCACCTGAGTCGCCGACGAGATCATATCCGCCCATGACCTTGAAGCCCTCACCGAAACCACCACCAAGCTAAGATGTCAGCTGGCAATCGCTAGTCAGGAAGGGAACCGGAACTCACAGCGGGATGTGTATAGTCAACACCAGCATCAACAACAGCCACTTTGACACCCTTGCCTAGAAATCCTCTCTCATGAAGCCTTTGAACACCAGTGATGCCGTGAATGTTGTAGTTGTTCCCCGAGACACCTCCACTGAACTCCTGGCCATTCTCGACCATGGCCCTCTGGACTCTGCGCGATGGCCAAACGTTGCTCGCACCGCGGAGAAAACGCAGGTCCTCCTCGTCGTTGCCCGTCAACTCGACACTGACTCCGGTGAAGACAGGACTGCGGAAACTTCTGTACACTGTCGCACCGGCGAAAGCGGATAGCTCTGTCTCGAGCTGCTTGAAATCCGAGTCCTGTGATGATTGATCTCAGCGATGTCTCGGAGCCACCAGAGTAATTACAACTTACTTTCGCGAGCTCCACGATGAAGCGTCTCGTTCCGGAGGATCGATTCTCGTTCGGAGTCTGCTGCTGTCGTCCAAAACGAGCCAGACTCGCGCCCGTGAAGGACAAGATCGCGACTGCAGTTGTCAGACGCATGATGGCTAGCTTGGAACGAAAAGTAGCTCTTGAAGTTGTCAAGTAGAGGACTGAGAGATTAGGTGGAGGAGAAGGCCTTACTCTCATCATATGTATTGCTGAAAGTTCTGCTGCGCCCTGAAAGGTGAATGGGCATGCTGTTCTAGCAGACCCATGTGAGATACCGGGTGCGAGGGCACCTGCATGCTCGCCTCGTTCAAGATCCATATTGAAAACAAACATAATACCCGTTTACACGGCAAACAGGTTCTCCGACACTTTCTTTGTCCGGTCCGGAGCGGTGAGATGGTGATAAACGTGCCACCAGTCTCAAGACATGCCTCAGTGGGGGGTTCAAGTGGCTCTGCAGCTGGAGTATTTCAAGAGGCAGCGGGTCAGTTCAAAAGTTTGGCAGTAAGGTACATTATTGTTCTTCACGTTGACCATTGGTGGTTAAGCGGCACTTGGTGATGGACTTCGGTTCACAAGACACGAAGATACGGCAGCCTCTCTTTCGCATATCCTTCCGTGTGCAGTATGGGGCAGACAGCCTGGCAGATCTTGGCTACCCGCATGACCTGTTCTGTTCACAGCATTCGTGTGGAACAGGCGATGATGAGTAGCAGTGAGATCCTCTAGCAGCACCACGTACCTCATCCAAATGAACATCAGTAGGCGGCAATGAACCTGATTCAAGCGGTTAGTCGGGCACCAGCAGGGGCAAACAGGTAGTAAGGCAAAGACATCGATGAGTTTGCAGGTACGGCCGAAGGTAAGAAGATCATGCCGTTTTTGGAGTCACGATGCCGACGGGTATAATTGACAGGGTTTGGCTGAGCGACTGAATCCGCCGGGATGTCGCCTAACCTGTTTATGTGCCTATCATTTTGTGGTCGGAGAGCATGGCAGCAGTTGCAGACGCCAGGTAATCGATAGAGATAGCAGAGCCTAGGTTTCACGGCGGGAAGAGGATGTTCCACAGCCCCTGGATCAAGTCCAAATTTCCATTTTGCAAACCTCGTGGCAGACGAAGTCGGGACGGAAAGTACAGCAAACGGACTGTAAGCTTGGACAGCAATCATTACACGACACGCGTCTACCTGAACGAGAAGACAACCATACGAGTAAACGGGAAGGCTGACAACGTGAACATCGGAACGAATAACACAAACACATCTCTTTATTTCTTGGCTGACCGAATGCCCTTGAGCTTCGCCAAGAGACCAGCTATTTTGGCCTTGAGGACTGGACTGGGGCCTTCATCAGCGCCAACCAGTCTTCGAACTAGGATATTATACATGCCGCCGAAAGCGAGTGCGATCGCCGTCGAGGTGAAGATGATGACATTGTAAGGCATGCTAAAGTCTGGTGTGGGCAGATTCAACAGCAGCGTGGTAGTGCGTGTACTTTGCGTACGGGGGCTGAGAGTAGTAATGACTGCCGCGGCAATGTCGAAACCGCGATTGGCGTCGGGTGGGTACTCAGTGTAACGAAGAATCGACTTTTCAAAGTCGTAGGTGAGAAAGACTGTAGAAGCGGGAGGGATACGCATCCGCAGCTCAAGCTGTGTGCCTCTGGCACGGTCGACAGCCGGGCGGTAGTAAATGTCCTCGACAATCGACGGCTGCGAACCTGACGATCCCTCGATGCGCGCGTTGAGAGTATGGAGGTAAACTCGCATAAACCAGGGAAGCGATTCCATGTAGATGAACTCGACCTCCGTGTCCTTGCTTGGGTTCGTAAGAATGGCTTGCATACCGCCATGCTCTTGTCCGTGTCCAGTGAAACTGCGCTCAGCGTAGATGAGAGGAGTGGGCGGTTCGACCAATTCCTTGGTAGGATCCTGTCCCTCCTTGTCTTCCAAGGGGAGAACAATTTCTAGCTCTGAATCTGCACCAATTTTGAAGCAGCGCGATGCTCCATTGGGGTTCAAGATCTCCGTAGCTCCGCCAGACGTATACACACCTCGGGTGTGGGGAACCTCAATACAGACTGGAGGCACATCCTCGTCTGTGAGAGGGCATGTGCCTTTGATCGACTTTCCGAAAATTTGGGACAGTGTCCATTCCTGTCCAGTGGTAAGGCCGGTAGGATAGCATGTTTCGTCGTTGTGATACGGCTTGGAGGTATCGCACTTCAACTCGTGTCCAGGGGGTGGACGGGGAATCGGGTTGTCTCTTGGTCGCTTGGATCGGTCAATGTCGAGAACCATGTCAATAGTCTGCTCGATTTGTAGAATACACTCCTGGCCCTCGGGGCAGACAGGCTTGATATCGATGGCCATGCTTTGGAAGGAGGAATCGAAGAGCTTGTGGCCGTCTAGCAGACTCGAGATGCCCGCCTTTCCCTTGCAAGGGAGCAGCTTCAAGAAGGGTGTCAAGTTCTCTGTACACACCACCTCCTTTGGCAGAACGCCATGAAGGAGCTGCATGTTCGGGATGGACGCTTCGGGGTGGTCACCCTCGGGTTGGAATGACATGACCGGTCGGGTGGTTCGGGTTCCGTCGACGAAGTTAAGCGATGCGCAGAAGAGCCCTGAAAGAGCATTGGTGAGGGTCAACCACTTCTGGTCCGCCCTGCATGCGTGTAAGTATAATCCATCTACAGGATGACAGGTGAGTGACATACTCCTCGTCCGTCTCGGCCTCAAGCCATGCCCATAGCTCCACGCCCGTCCCGCCTTCGCGCTGACCATCCCAAGGCCGACTTCCCCAGCTCTCGGCATCCCATCTTCCCAAGCTGAATCTCAGATGAAGCTCTCTCGTCCCGGCATATTGAAGGATCTGACCCAACGACCGGGGGAAATATCGGAAGTTTTGCAAGTCGAAATCAGATAGCGATGTATTGGATCGGAAGTTGAAGCTCGCAAGGAGGGCGGACAGGGGCAGCGGGCGGAGGTTCAGCTGCTCGTGGTAATCCGCAGCCAGGCCAAAGGAGGCGAGGCAAGAGAAAAGAATGGCCGCCAGAAATTGGCGCATCATGAAGGGAGTGTCGCAGCGCAAAAGAACGAGATTCGCGTCTGCTGCGGTCTCTCCCCTGCACGGCGGCGCATGTAATGCCGTTGGAGGTGAGGTCGTGTAGGTGGTCGTATGAGGGATGTCTGGGCGGTGGAGCCCGGCAGAATCCCTCTTATGTAACCACGCCTTGGGGAAAGTACCTTTTACAGCTCTCCACATTCCGCCCATGGTTCATCCCGCGCGACACGCCTTCTTCCCCAGAACTTCGCGAATTTCCTTACCTTCAATTTAAGATACCCAATTGACCCGTCCACAAAACTCCACGCCAAGCCACGATATATCGTATACTCAACAAATCTCGACGGACACCATCGAGCATCACATACAATGGCAGCAGAACAGAGAAAGCTGCTGGAGCAGCTCATGGGCGGCTCGGCTAGTACGCGGGCGGCCTCGCTCTCCATGACAGATCCTAAAGTCTGCAGATCATTCCTCGTCGGCACATGCCCTCACGATCTCTTCACGAATACCAAGCAAGATCTCGGCCCTTGCCCAAAGCAGCACTCTGAAGCGCTCAAGGCCGAATACGAGGGACTGTCAGATAAGGAGAAGCAAAAGTACGGCTTTGAGTACGACTACATGCGCGACCTTCAAAAGTACATCGACGACTGCAACAGGAGGATAGACTCAGCACAGCGCAGACTCGAGAAGACGCCCGACGAGATCCGCCAAACAAATGCCTTGGTATGGCCTCAACACTCCCTCGCACTGCACTAGTTAATAGCTAACGATGTCACAGCTGAAAAGCATCGCTGAACTCTCCTCCACAATCCACAACGGCACCCTCGAAGTCGAAATCCTCGGAGAAATGGCCGAAGTATCCCGCGCGATCGACGAATTCTACCGAGTACGCCAAGCACAGCAAACAAAATTGGACCGCGAGAAGGAACTCAAGGCCCTGTCAGACACCTCGGGCCCGTCCGGCCACCAGAAGCTGCAAGTTTGCGACGTTTGCGGCGCCTACCTCAGTAGGCTGGACAACGACCGACGTCTAGCGGATCACTTTTACGGAAAGATGCATCTTGGCTACGCCCAGATGCGCAAGACCTTTGACGCGTTCCCCAAGGAGATGCGCCACCGCCAACGCGCACCGATGGACGACGACAACATGGGACCCGGCGGTCCCAGAGGTCCCAGGAGCGGTGGAGGGTACCGCGGGCGTGGTGGCAGGGGATACCGTGGCGGTGGCGGCGGTGGATGGTAGGCTCATCCGGGGAGGTGGAACGCTTTGAAGATGATCGCAGCTCAACCCGAACCAGAGTATGAAGAGTTGATGGGCGGCAATCCGAATTAGGAGCCTATGTCGACGTTGCCCGTCAGATCTCGAAAAAGAGCAGCATGCTACCCTGAGCACTTGGAATATGACTGAGTATTGCGAAAGGAACCGACCGCCAATACTCTTCGATCCACGAGCCAAGCTCGTGGAACCCAAACACACAGATGTTCAGCATGATACTTGAAGGATGTAAAACGTGGGTGACGATACCACTGGAGGTTGATTTGCTTCATACTAAGTCTTTTAGGCCTACGATCACAACTGATCCAGTCGGCAACGGCATTGATTCCACGATGGCCAGCATCACGGGTCAAGATTGCGAAGGACCCAACTCAAGGGAACATAGACGGCGGCGTTGGGCAGTCCCGGACGGCATTCTGTATTCACGCTCGTAACGGTGCCTGCTGAAGACGAGACTCGCAAACCCTAGATGCCCGCCTAGTGAGGAACCATGCTTAGAAGCGAACTATAATGTACTCCAATTCTTCTTCATTCCCCTCATAGTGGCGTATTCAAAATGCGTCGTCGCTGTAATTTTGTGATCCAATTCGTGATGCTTCTCCTCGTCGTAAAGCTTTACTGTCCGCTCAGGCATAGTCCTCAAGAAGAAGACTGCGCGGCGGCGTTCTTGAGCTTCTCGTCAAAGGCCTCCATCTCGTCGTCCCACCTACCAAGAGGCGACAGGACAGGGGGCGAAATGGCACCGCTCGTAGTCTTACCAGGCAGGGCAGGGAATTCCTCGGTGCTGATGACCGGCGCCGGTGCGGGAGCCTGGGCGGCAGGAGCCTTAGCTTCCTGAGCGCCGTTCGAATCCCCCCGTTCATGATCATTCCCATACCCGCCACGACCGCCGCGTCCACCCCGCCCCTGCCCACGACCTCTTCCACGGCCCCTACCACCTCTTCGCTCTTCACCACCACCAGCATACCGATCACCCTGCGGCGCCTCTTCCTCCCTTGAAGCAAACCGGCTCCCGGCAAGCCCCGCAGACCTCGTCCCCCTAACCCCGCCATTCGCGCCCCGGAACCCCCTCCTCTCCTCCTCAGCAGCGAGCGCCTCCTTGCCCTCGTCCCACCCGCCCTCCTTGATACTCATCGCCTTGAGTTTCCTCTCGCGGTTCTTGGCGCGCTCGTCGTCCATGCGCCGACGCTCCTCCTCGCCGCGCCGCCGCCTCTCCTCGTCGGCTTTCTTGCGCTGCCGCGCCTCCTCCATGCCGCGCGCGTAGGCCTCCGCGTGGCTGCGCTCGTCCTGCTCCGCCTGCTCGAACTTGCGAGTCTTTTCGGCGTTGAGGATGCGCATCTGTTCCATTTTGGCGGCGAGTTGGGATTCGCTTAGTTTGGTACGTGGGTTCGCGCCCGAGCCGAGGCGGGCTTCTGCGTTGAGGGCAGTGTTTGCGCCGGGAGCGGCGGCGGCGTTCTTTTCGCGGGGTGCGTGAGGTACTGCTGCCGGAGCGGGCGAGTTGCTCTTGGGAGAGGCCGCGTCGCTCGGGGCTGCGGCCGCCGGGGGAGGGGCGACAGCAGCATCATCGGCGGCAGGGGCAGTCGGTGCAACGGCGGGAGCAGGTGAGTTTTGCGCCGCGGGACCGGTGGGCGGCTTGGGCGCGGGCGTGGTCGCGGTCGCGGTCGCGGCCGGAGGGGGAGTCGAGACGGCGGCGGGGGCTGCCTGGCGAGGGCCGCGCGGGGCAGCAGGGGCCGGCTTGGGGTCGGCGAATCTGGAATTTGCGAGACCACCCCTCGGCGCCGTGGGCGGTTTCTTGTTGGCCGGGGCTTGCTTTTGCGGCTTCTGCTGCTGTTGCTCTGCAGCCTTGGACGCGACGGGCGCGGGCGCTGGTGCTGGTTTTGGTGGCTCGACTGGCGGCGTCGCGACAGCGGCGGGAGGAGGGGGTGGAGGGGCGACGACGGTTTCGACTGTCTCGATGGCCTGGGGATTGCTTACAGGCTCAAAGTCGTCAAAGAAGAGGTCGTCGTCTGTGCGGCCTCCAAATTGGTCGTCCATTGCGAAGGATATGTGTTCTGACAATTATACTAGACAAAAAGGTATGAAGGAGAGAATGTCGGTAAGGAGCTATAGCAAGGGAAGCTAAGATATTTGGAGCAGATGCACGAGGTTGGTTTGCGAAGGAGTTGCCCTCGAAGCTCTGGGTGTTTGGAGGGCCTGCGAACCATGTCGGATTAGGCAAGTGGGGTTGCCAAACGCAAGTCGAGTCTGGAGGCACTGGAAGGAAATACCTTCGGCCCGCCGTATCGGAGAAAGGCAATCGAGTATCGGAGTTAGTGGGGCTGTTCCTCAGTGTTTGGTACATGAATGGCGGCGGCCTCTCCCCCGATCGTGAATCATCTTGGCCGCACATCACGGCGCGAAGTGATTCTCAAAACTGATAAAAGTATTTCCTCAAGCCTTAACATCGGTTGCCTCTAATTTCTGGATCAGCTTCTCAACCAGCTCTTCATAGCTCTCCACGAATGGAATTCCATATCTCGAACAGACGACTTGAACATTGCCCCTCTTCTTATACCCTTCAGAACAACCGACGATGACTTTTCCCTTTGAGCGAGCACAAAGTCCCAACTCGAGCAAGCTGATGTGGCCTTCTGTCTCCGGTTCAAAGTAAACAACGATGATGTCGGCCCTCTCTTGCATATCCAGCTCCCAGTTAACCTGGTTGCTGAATCTCTCATCCGAAATATCCTCCTTCCAGGTGCTGTCCCAGTCCGGCCGGAAGGGATCAAACATGACCACCGGCAGATGAGCCAGTGAGTCGGCGACATCCTTGCGCCAGTCTCTCTTGCTTGTTGTGCCTGCGAGGAAGATTGTCCTTTCGCGTATTGTCTGTTCCCTCGTCAGAGGATGGATGACCCTGCTCTTCCTTTGTGTCGCGGTGCTCATGGCGGCAACGGGCGTGTCTCGAGACAACGTCTGCAAGACCCCAGACTCTTGACTCAAGCTTGTCGATGGCTTCGTGTAAAGTGAAGGCGATCTTCCAGGATACACTTGGATTTGGTGACTCTGTCTTCTGGAAGAAGTTGGTGTGTGAGATATCTCCATCCTGCTAGTCAGCCTTAAGACGGATGACAGTCATCATGCAGCTCGGTCATTGGCCACTGCTGTAGTGGGCTCCCAAATGAAGGCAGTCTCAAGCAACGGGTATCTTGGTCTTGTTTACCACAATTTCCCAACCGCCTTTTTCAGCCACGGCTTCTGCCCAGGCCGACGCCCATGTTTCTTCCTGGTCTGCTGTTAACATGACGGTTTCGCATTGCTAAACTTTCCAAGATCCCTTGCATTCCCTGAATAGTTGATGGATGGTGAAAACTTTAGGGAGTAAGGCGAAAGTTTGAGCCCCATATTCAGCTACTGCTCCACCACCCAGTCCTTAGGTAAAAATGTTGGTGCAGTGATATCTCGTCCCGCCGTCTGCTCAACCAAACAATGATACACGGCTTACGGCAGACTCCTACCCGACGGATCTGCAGGTTGCTTGAGACCACGGGTGAGAAGTGAGGCCTATCGGGTTAATCCAACGGACAGCTACTTCGATAACACCCTTGCCGGCCTGTGTCCCCTTGTTTGGGCACACTTGGCCGTTCACCGATGCTCCGTTTTCGTCGCCGGGAGCGTGGTGCCCTCCAATAGGACAGAACACAGATTGCTGGGGACCGTGGCTTCGGAAGATCACCACGCGCACCCTGGATGTGGATTGGGGGTCTGCCAGTCTGGCACATCTGGACACCAATCTTGCGGTGAGCTACGCTGCTGCCCGCTGCTGAGGCCTTCTTCCTCCATATCTCACAGGCTCACAGAGAGGTCGGCGACCATCCCGGGCTGTCTCAGCTAGGTGTCACTTGCTGAGGAGGATCATGGCTGGCTTGGATGGATGGATGCCGAAGCGGACAGACTCCACGTCCGTAAGGATTGGAAGAGGTCCAGGCGATAATAGTGCTTGGCACCCACCTGACGGCTCGTAGTTTGTACGAAGTTGTGAAATGTGAAATCACGCAACCGATCTCGGCCCTGCGGACAGTTCTTCCTTAATGCTTAAGGTCACTCCCGGCCGCCCGGTTTTTCTTAATCTCGTTTCCTTCAACTGAATCATACCTAATCATACCTGCGTTTTTGCAGTCTCTTATATTTGCTATCACGGGCCTATGATACCATCCCCTCCAATGTTGCGTCATGAAGCGGTGAGAGAGTCAAAGCCATCAGGACTTCCGTACAAATAGAGAAAACCCCCCCTCCCCACCTTCGGCTTGTGGCAAGTTACCCCAGGATCGAAGCGGATTCAGCCCATCTACGAGTTCTTATCCTTCCGTGGCGTACGGATACTCCGAGTCAGAACCGCGGACGCTGTCGTTCCCATCTCGAGGAGATGGCCGTGGTCTACAAATCTGGTGAGCCCCACGCCCCGGGCGAGGACGACTGCGAAGGGTGCCGGAAGATACACCGGGATCTAGTCGAACTATCGATTGGCTCCGAGTCTTCTGAAGAGTATGAGGATGGTGAGTTCCCTCTGTCTCTTACTGTAACTTGATCAAACTCGCTGGTCTTCGAGGAAAGTTCAAAAAGGGACAAGTGTCACAAGACGTGGGCGGGATGCTTCAGAGTGACAATTCGTGTCACATTAGTCCCTGTAGTTCCCCTGAGAAAACAGCAGTGGACCTTGTAGCTACGGGAGCTAGAGCACTTGGGCTGGCAGCAACTGCACCTAGGGACGATCCACTCAGCCCAAAACCTTGGGACGTCCACAGTGTCCACCCCTAAGGGAGAGGTCCCTTACGGGGAGATCCACGCTGCCCGGGGGAATGGTGGGCGGAGTGACTCCCTTTTTAGCGCATTTCGTCATTCGCCATTTTCGTTGCGAGTTCGCAGCCAATTTGACCGATTCATCTTGGGAAATGCGTCACAATCCAACGTCTGCTTCTTGCTTTCCTGTCTCAACACGCCACATAACGTTTCCCTTTCCTTCAACCTCGATCGACCCATTCCGTTCTCTCTGTTGGGTCGACCGGTCGCATTCTTTCGCCTGAGCACCTCCGCTGACAAGCTGTCCCCCCTCCCTTCTCGCGCGACAGAAGACACAATGCCCTCCGCCATCGCGGCCTCCGACCTGTCCACGAACCTGAGCGACACGGACGACTGCCCCCAGGTCGCCCCCGAACTCCTTCACAACCTCAAGCACGACAGCTCCGTCCTCGCCCTCGCCGTCAGCGCCGAGAACGAACGCATATACGCCGGCACCCAAGATGGCGAGATTGTCGTGTGGTCGCTGGCCACCTTCCACCAGGAGCGCATCGTCCAGGCTCACAAGCGCAGCGTGCTGAGCCTGTTCCTTACCCCCGACGGCTCCATGCTGTTCTCGAGCGCCGGAGATCCCCTCATCAACGTCTGGTGTCCCAAGACGATGAAACGCCTGTACGAGATTTACAGCACATACGACGTTGGCGACATCTTTTCCGTGGCCTACAGCGCCCAGCACGAGACGGTGTACGTTGGGGCGCAAAACACCTCGATTCAATGGGTCAGCCTCACCGACCCGAATAACCGTACCACTCACGACTCATCACAACACCCCGACCGTCGGAATCACAGGTTCTTCGACTCCCGAGCTGTAGGAGGGACAACGACGCCGCGCCGTAACGATGAGAGGTGGACATTGATCCCGCGATCTGAAAAGGTGGTGGAAATTCATCCGGGGGCTGTGCAGATGTTTGCCCACTACGGCTACGTCTACTCGATGCTCATGGCCAAGGGCCCTACCGTTCTAGTGGAACCTGAAGAGGATGTGCTCATCTCGGGCGGCGGAGACGGCACCATCAAGTTGTGGAAGCTTGGTGCTGAGGGAGACGATCATGCGGCTGATAACGACCGCGAACCTGGCCTTCAAGAGCTTATGTCGCTCGGCACCGACGATGCGGAGTCGGTCATGTCTCTTGCGATTGACGGGTCTTTCTTGTATGCTGGGAAGCTGCAAGGAGTCATTGAACTGTGGGACCTCGATACAAAGTCCAAGTTGCGAGTGATCAAGGGGCATAGGGGCGATGTCATGACACTGCAAATGGGTTGGGGCTATCTCCTCAGCGCCTCTCGCTCTGGTTCTGCGAGTGTAAGGTCTTTGGTTTCCTCATTTCGTTCATCGCTAATAACTCTTAGAAACACACCACTGCCCACTACGGCCAGTACCAAGACAAGCAGGTGGCGAATATTAGCCAGAAGTACCAATGCGTGGCGCGCTGGAAGGCTCACGAGGGCAAGATTCTCTCGTCAGCAGTGACAACATACAACAACAGACAGTACTACATTACCGGCGGCAACGACGATGATGTTGCCATCTGGAACATTGACTGTTCGTCTTACGAGGACCAACAAAAGGAGGTAGAGGAAGCCAACGACGTGATGATTAAAACACTAGGGGAGTTCGTGTCCTACCGGACAGTGTCGTCACGCCCAGAATTCGCAGAGGACTGCCGAAGAGGTGCAACGTTCCTTGGGTCCTTGTTCAAGAGGCTTGGCGGCCATGTTGAGATGCTGAGCACCGAGAGCAGCCCCCACAACCCTGTTGTTCTTGCCAAGTTTGATGGTGTTTTGGAGCCGGCTGAGAAGCGGAAGAAGATCCTATTCTACGGCCACTACGATGTCGTCCCGGCAGATACCAAGAAGGGCAAGTGGGAGACTGACCCATTCCAAATGAAGGGCGTCAACGGATACCTCTACGGCAGAGGCGTCAGTGACAATAAGGGCCCGATCATGGCTGCGTTGTTCGCTGTGACAGACTTGCTGCAAGCTAAGAAACTTGCCAACGACGTCATCTTCCTCATCGAGGGAGAGGAAGAATCGGCTTCTCGCGGATTCAGGGAGATTGTTCGCAGGAACAAGGACCTCATCGGCGACGTCGACTACATCCTGCTTGCCAACAGTTACTGGCTCGACGATGAGGTCCCCTGCCTGACCTACGGCCTGCGTGGCGTTTTGCATGCCACTGTGTGCGTCGACTCACATCTGCCTGACCAGCATTCTGGTGTAGACGGCTCCTACATGAACGACGAGCCCCTGTCAGATCTAACCTCCACTCTGTCAAAGCTGAAGGGGCCCGGTAATAAGGTGCTCATCCCCGGCTTCTACGACGATATCCTTCCCGTCACAGCCGAGGAGGAGACGCGCTACGACGACATTGCAGCCACGCTCATGCGCCAGAACCCAGAAAAGGGGCCCGCCGACAAGCTCAAGGCCGCACTGATGGCGCGCTGGAGAGAACCCAACTTGACGATCCATCGATACAAGGTATCAGGACCGGACGGCAGCCTGGTCAGCAGCCACGCGAGTGCTAACATCAGCTTGCGTCTGGTGCCAGGCCAGGAGGTCAACGACGTCATTGCCTCGCTAGGCTCGTACCTCGAGAGCGAGTTCGCGCAGCTCGAGTCCAAAAACTCGCTGACCATCAAGATTGATAACAAGGCCGAGCCGTGGCTGGGCGATCCCACAAATGCCATTTTCCAGACGCTCGAGGAGGCTATTATGCAGTCGTGGTCGTCCGTGTTTGCGGGTGAAGGTACAGGGGCGGAGTCCGCGGAGACAACGGATAAGAATACGCAGAAGCCCAAGAAGCCTCTGTACATTCGTGAAGGCGGCTCTATTCCCGCGATCCGCTTCCTCGAGAAGGAGTTCGGCGCCCCGGCCGCGCACCTCCCTTGCGGACAGTCCTCGGATTCCGCCCACTTGGACAATGAAAGGTTGAGGGTTCTGAACCTCCTCAAGAGCCGGGAAATCATTGGGTCCGTGTTTGCTCGTTTGTAGATTGCGAGACATTCCGGGCGCTATCTACAGTATTATTCGGGAGGCGTTTTGGGTAGTGGGCAGCGGCATGTCCAAGGGCACATTGTACAAATAAACAGAAAAGTAGAGGGATACCCCAAAGATCAAAGCATTTCTAGACATTGCATTGTTCACCAAAATGTCATTAGTTAAAGTATCTCCGTCGGTCATGTGCAGGACCTGACTCGTTTATAACATGGGAAAAGATGACACTTTCAACCCCTCCGTTGACGTGATCCGACCATCGGCAAGCAGGAGCCGAGCGTCGGCCGTTGGAGCTTCCCCATTCGGCACGCCGGTTCGGACAGTTCTTATCTTATCATTCACGACGACTCTCTCCCACCTCACGTCTCACATGAGAGGGCACTTTGAATTCGCATCACAAAACATCTCATACGGAATACTTGCAAGAGGTCAATTCTCGGAAGCTTACTGGGTGTACATCGTCGGGCTTTGGAATCGAGAAGATAGACGAAGGACAAGACAGTGAGAAAGGAAGATGGAGTACAAGCGTCAGTCTCCGGCCGCCGTGAAGGTGAAGCCGCGCCTCATCATCCACGGCGGCGCGGGTAACATCAAGCCGTCGAATCTGCAGCCGCCAGAGTATGCGGAGTACCGCCACGCCTTGCTGACGATTGTAAGTTCAAACATCACAAGCTCTCCCTTCCTTCTAGTTTGAGAATCCCATAGAGACCCTCTCACACCTTTCATCAACAACACTTCAACTCCTCCATACATGGTACTCACACAACAACACAGGTCAGCAAGACAAACGCCTACCAAAACACTCCCTCCCCCACGGGCACATCCACCAGCGCCCTCCCCACAGCCCTAGAAACAGCAACCCACGCCGTCACCCTGCTAGAGAACAACCCCCTCTTCAACAGCGGCCACGGTGCAGTCTTCACCCGCGACGGCATCAACGAGCTCGAGGCCTCCGTCATGGTCTCCCGCGGCTTCGCGAAGCGCGGTGTCGGCGTCACGGGGCTGAGGCACGTCCGGAACCCGATTTTGTTGGCAAAAGCGATTTTGGAGCACGGGGATGAGGATTTGGGGGGCAATCCGGAGAGTAGTCACCCTTCCTCATCCTCTGAGACTGATGCTGCTGCTGCTGCCGCCAGCATCGACGCTCCCTCGGCACAAGGCCACACCCTCCTCCACGGCCCAACAGCAGAGACCCTCGCGAAAAGGTACGGGCTGGACTTGGTATCTACGGACTACTTCTTCACCCAGCGGCGGTGGGACGAACACATCCGCGCCCTCGAGCGAGAGAAGGCAGGCCAGGGCTCGAGCACGTACAGCACGACAGAGTTCCTCCCGCAAGGCACCGTCGGCGCCGTAGCCCTGGACGAAGACGGGGTCGTCTGCGCCGCGACGAGCACAGGCGGGCTGACGAATAAGTTGACGGGCCGTATCGGGGATACGCCTGTCGTCGGGGCCGGGTTCTGGGCCGAGGAGTGGGTTGAGGAGGGGGATCCGACGGGGGCGTTTGCGCGTGCTGGTGGTGCTGGGGACGGGTTCCTTGTGCTGAGTGAGAGTCTGAAGGGGTTGATGGCGGATTGTCTCCCCTCGCTGAGAACCTACTCCCCCGTACCTGGCGGCATGGCTAGTCTGCGCAAGGGTGTCAAGACGACGAGGGCGATTGCGGCCTCCGGGACGGGTAACGGAGACTCGTTCATGCGCGTCGCCGCAGGTCGGACCGTCGGCGCCGTGGCGAGGTGGAAGCCGCTTTCCGGGGCTGACGCCGTATCGTTTGTTTCTGGTCCGGGCGGGGAGTTGCAGAGTAGTGCGGGTCTGCGGTGGAAGGTCACCGGCGAGGGTGAGGGCGGTATTATCGGGATCGAGGTTGCGGTCACGAGGGACGAGGGGGGGGAAGTGGTGGGTGTAAGGTCGGAGATTCTGCAGGATTTCAACTGTAATGGGATGTACAGGGCTTGGATCGCCGATGATGGCAAGGCGTATGCCAAGATTTATCGGGATGGTGTTGAGGGGGTTGATGTGAGGGAGTATTCTGAGAAGTGGTGAGCCCCAAACCGGATACGACATTTCCAGATTGGAAATGTTCTAGAGTCAGTCGAGGAGATTCAAGATACGGAATAGAACCAAGATTTTGAGAAGAAATCAGCGAGTTGATGGTACAATTATGAACACCTCTATCCCACACAGGCTCAGTACTCGTGTCAAAAAAGGGAGAAGAGAGACTGTCTCTCTCCTCGAATCCAAAACCCCAGCCATATCGAGAACAAATGCAGGTTTTGCCCCTGACCATGCTGCCTAGTCGGAAGCCGCCTCTCGTCTTTGGTGAGTTGGAACCCCCCCTCTAAGATCATAATGGCTGTCCACCCCTCATCTCCAGTCCAGTCTCCGGCGACTGGTGCAGACTTTTTGCCCCTATTCTACATATAACGCCACCCTCTCCGATGTTGCGATTTTTTCAATGAATTACAAAAACAGGATCAAATTGCTTCGCTCCCTGGTGATGTGGAAAACAAATTGTCGAGCCCTCGTCAATATGACGAATAACAGACTTCGAGCGTTGAGGAGTAGAGAGGGGTCCGAGTTATTCTTTTCGTCAGCAAGGCGGTAGCCTCGATCACAAGCCGTTCTACGGTAAAATGGATGCTTCGTGAAGGATCGATCGTTTATGCAAGAGCTCTCTCGTCGGAAGGAGGAGGCGCCGGCATCTATCACGGGAATTGTCAGCTTCGTTTCGCCGGTCGAGCGCCTGCGACCGTTTCAACTCACCTCCAGCTTTGTGCTACCCGCGAACATCTTCTGGAAACCGATACCGACACCCTCGATAACGGCAAGAAGCAGCGCGCAACCAATGGCACCGTTTCGGGCGGCCTAATAAGTCAAGTTAGCGACATGTAGGAATCGGCCGTATATGCAAGTTGGCTAACCTTGTATCCTCCACGGATGGCTAGCGCACCACCTGTGAGGAAACCAGCGGCGATACTGTTCCAAGGATCCTCCTTGTGTCCACGAAGACCTGAACATAGATTGTTAGCGCCCAAGACATAGATCGCGCCATAAGATGCAAAGGAACATTGCTAGCCCTGCGAGCGCTGGCGTTTCGAGGTGATATCTCAGGCTAATGCGCCATGTTGCAACACCATCTTCGCCAGTGCGAGGCCTAGCGATTTCCCCTCGAATCTTGCGGCTTTACGGAGTTTGAGGAGACGGTTCATACTTTTTACGGAGCAGTCGAATGTTCTGTTTTTCATCAAGTCAGTCAGTCAGTTACTCGAAATCGCCAGGAGGGTTTGTAACGGCTTGGCATTCGGGATCGAGATTTCGAGTTTCGGTATAGGAGTCCACTCACGAGAAAAGACCTCCCCAAACTAGAGAATACCGTGTTAGCATTTTCCACGAGATCGAAAGTCTCCCGTAGAGTCGTATGCTTACCTCCAAAGTTTCCTCCCAGTACGGGAGCGCGCATCTTGATGGCTGAGATGGCACCAATTCTTCTTTCACCTGATGCGCTGTTAACCATCACCGCCATCTCCGAGATCGCGCAGAGGGGTGTCATTACCATAGGGCGAGTTACGATAGCCCTTGATACCGTGCCATACCGTTCCACCAATAGCTAGGCATGTGTCAGAATGCAAGTTTCGGGGCGAGGTTGATCGATTCGGGAGCTTGAGGTTCGAAATGGAGTTGTATTCGAGATTCGAGGAGTGCATCGATGTTCGTGATCGCAAATGGCTAGATTACTCACCTCCCATAGCAAAAGCACCGCCAAAGTCTACAGGATCATTAGTCTTCTGCTCCCAGGGGGTGATGATGGTCGGCTGAGGACGTTACCATTGAGGATGACCCAGGGGCAGGGATCGCGGGTGTGGTCCATTGTGAAAAGTTTGATGTGCGGTCGAGAGGTCGTATGATGGTTGGCGTGAAGCGTGGAGCTTTGAGATGCGACGGTTCGACGTGGGTTCGCTGGGTGATGGTTGACGTGGGTGGTGAAAAACCAGGTTCGAGATGCGATTTTGGTGATGCTTGGGTGGCTACGGCGGGTCAGGATGCGACGGGTGTCGTGAATGATTTCTCCGACGGCGGACTTTTTCGTCTGATTTGTTATCTTATCGCATATCGCCTGCTCCGATTGGCCAGTGGGGTCAGAGCTCTCCACTGTCGGCGTTATCTCGTCATTGGCCCAATTCGGAGATGTACCTCCCGTCTTACCTGACAGCAGGAAGTGAGAGTCACCTAAAGTGACTAATTGAACGTGATATCTCGTGAGAAGAGATAAAATGGTGAACTGAGTTATCTGCAACTCAATCTTGTATGTTTTCATCAATCCTGTGTCATGCATCAACAATTCGAACCAGTCTCATCTCGTAAAGGCTGCACTCTCGCGAGAGCCAATGCGGAACATGTACCTCACATTCAATCAATGACCAGAGCAGCGTACTCCAAGTATATCGACCGCATCGGCAAAGAACCAGCACCCATGAAAGCCGACTACCACGAGCTCATCAAGACGCAGCTGGTCTACATACTTCACGATGATGAGAATGACACAGTAGTAGGTGCCATTCTACTTCGCCTTGATCCTTCAGCGAGTGCACTGCACATCAACAACCTTGTCGTAGCCCCAGAGGCTCAAGGCCGCGGATACGGTCGGGTCTTGATGAAATGCGCCGAGGATATGGCGCGAGATTCGCAGTGCACATCTCTCCAGCTCTACACCAATGTCAAAATGTATGAAAATCTCATTCTGTATCCCAAGATGGGGTTCGTCGAGACAGAGAGGAGGACTGAGGATGGGTACGAGAGGGTGTACTTTCGTAGGGAGCTGGATGTTGCATAGACTCCACCGCAATCTGTCTTGTTCACACTCATTAACGAGGAAGGGCCCACGAGCGCAACATCAGGAAGAAAATAGCCGCCGTACACTCGACTGTATCTCATTCCAGGTTGTTCAGAGTAGGAAGAAAAAATCAACAATGGAGGCACGGCTTCTATCTGCGGATGTAAGATACCAGCTGAACCCGGATGCTGGAGGCCTTCAGTGAGCTAAACTCGATTGACACACTGGAAACTGAGACAGCCCAACCAATGAGAATCCACACTGAGCTTCCGTTCCGTCAGCGGAACAACTCATGTGGCGCACGTCATGCTACCTTGACGCACTCATCTCATCACTGTACTTCATACCGTACAGCTAATCCCACTTCATCTCAGTGAATCCGACGACAGCTTCTCTATATTTCAAAAACTTGAATCCCTTTGATTCCTTCGACCGAAGTCTGCAAAGTCATCGGCCCGCTCCAGATTACTTCTTGGATACGCCATCGCCATCGCAACGTTCGGGCCATCATGGCCTCCCAAGACAAGCACGACGACACAGGCTCTGATACAGCTTCAGAGTTCCACACCCCAATCTTGACACCTGCAACAACATCCGTAGCAGGCGAAGATGTCGAGGACGATCATGTAAGCGACATACCGTGGCCCGGCAAGCACTTCTACATCATCGAAAAGGAGACCGGCAAAGCCATCACACTCGTCGATGACAGGCCAGTTCTCATGGACCTCCAAGGCGTCCGCGATCCCGCCACCATGTGGTATTGCGTCGAGAAGCAAGGGTATTTCGGGTTCTTAAACAAAAGCTGGGGGAAGTTCATTGGCCATGACAGCAAGAGCGACGTGGGTGCGTGGGCCGGGGAGATGAGGGAGTGGGAGTCGTGGATTCCTAGGCAGCATCCCGATGGGGGCTACCAGTTGCTGTCGCCGTATTGGACGCATACTATGATGCAGCTTTGTGTATGTCCTGACAGGATCAATCTGTGTAGGCGGTCTCATGGGCCAACGTTGTGGGAGTTCATGCAGGTTCCATGGTAGGTCTGGCTTACGCATGGACGGGAGTCGCAGGTCTTGTTGCCCGTGATTTAGCGACTGTGGGCAAGTCGGAGGCGTTGAAGATTTCGATTAATAGGACGGATCCGTGACTGAATGTCATAATTCGACGTATTGCAGAACAATAAACAATACTGGGAAGTTAGTTGAGCTGTTTCCTCTCACCTGCTTGAGGTGCAGCAGCATGTTGGATGGCAATGCCAGCAATAACACAGTCGCTGTCTCAATGGCCAAATGAGGTGAACCAGCTTCATATGCCTCTCATACCAAGGCCATTTCTTGCGATGTTTGGCATGAGTCTCTGGACATCCCAGCCTAACATGGACTTCCCGTCCATTGTGAGAGTCACCAATGATCAGAAAAATCAGTAGAGCAAACGTCAGTGCATGTACGGAATGTTGCTTCTTCTGACGAACTTTGAGTGTGTTCATCGTACTCAGGTCAGGACTCACGACTTCAAACGTTGGAGAGCAAAACATATGTGATCATGGGAGAATTATTCATTGTCTATTACATTATTATGATATTGCGTCCTAAAAATCCAAGTCATGGCGATCTTCATAGCATCAGCTGTGGAGGTCTATTCGTGCCACGTCCATATATACATGTATCTTCATACGCTTTACAACAAGGCGGCGCCGATAGCAACACCAGCCACCAATCCAAACAGCTCGCGAGACGCGCCGGTAGGAACAGCGGCGTTAGGGCTGTTGGTAGTAGCAGCAGTAGTCGCAGCAGAACCAACAGCCCGCGTGCTACGAGCAGACTGGCTTCCGGACACCGACCCAGCACTCGTTGTCAGGGTAGTCATGGTAGCATTACTGAAGCCGCTCGAAGTAACAACAACAGCCGTCGAAGACGCAGCCGTCTCGCTCTCAACAGCGGCAGAGTCCATCGACGTGGTCACGGTGGCGACAGAAGCGCTGTCAGAGGCACTGGCGGTAGTCTCCGGGGCGGCAGTGGTGGTGACGGGTGCCACAGTCGTCGAGACCACGGGCGCGGCGCTGGTCTGCAGGGGCAGGAAGGACGGCGAGTAGGTCCCGGTGCCCTCGTAGGAAGGGCAGCCGGGGACGGTGGTCTTGGGAGGGGCGCGGCCGCCGCCGCAGTCGAGGGCGGCGCAGATCTCGCCGGTGCCGGGGACGTACCAGACGCGGGCTGCGTAGGGTGTGCCGCCCTGGGTGGGTGTGACGACGGAGTCTGAGGAGACGCAGCCGGCGAGGTCGGTCTTTGCCAGGACAGCGGTGGCCATGATGGCGAGGGAGGTGATGTATCTGAGAGACATTTTTGCTGTGGGTTTTGATTTGGTATTATTTGTTTTGATGTTGTCGGGTATTAAGACGGTGTAATAGCTCCGGTAGCGGTGTCAGAGCAGTGCAAACGATTGTGTTGATTATGAACGAATGTAATGACCCGAGGGTGAGTGAAGGCTTCGAAGTCGATGACCGTTATCAGAATGAAGAGAGAGAGAAGGAAATCAGAACACCCCTCGTCGTCGAAAGATCTTTCCCTCACAGACTTTTGTATGTCCAGACGATTCCAAGTTCCCAACAACGGCTGCCTTAACCCCGGGTCTAAACAACGCCCCTGAACGGAGCTAAGCGGGGTCTGAGACGGGAATCTTGCGCCACTTCATCTCGGAAGCCGCCCTAGCGGTCATTAAGGCCATCCTACAAACGCCCGATCCCAACGGCTCCGCGATCCTGTGGCTGTTTGGTATGTCTCATAGATGGCCCATTTTGAGATGCCGTTGCAGCCGTTCCGGTCAGATTTTTTCTTGTCGCAGATCCATCCATCGTTCCATGAGGGAAAGCCTTTTTTCTTTCTTGTTCCGTGGATGAAAACGTACCTCAACACACTAAGACGCGCCAAAAATAATCCTCCAGTCGTAAAAACTGCACCGCCCCTTTGACGGTAGTCCGCCGGTCTCGAACGGGCGAATACGGCGCGGACCACCGCGCCGGGATCTCAATCCTTGCATTGCTCATGTTTTCCCCCCCTCCAATGGGACTTTGGGTCTCCTCGATCCTATTTGCTGGGGCTTCGTATGCTAATTCCTTGCTGCAGGTACCGGTAATACGAAAAGCAAGAAGCGTAGTGGCGTGAGTGGCCCAAAGTCCCAACAGCTGTTTGTTTTGCGAATTTAATTTCCATTATGCGTAAATCGCTGAGTGAGAATCCTTGCCATACTTACCTTGACTTTCAAAGTCTAGACACCAGAATAGCCGTTCAACAGGGACGTTCTTGATAGCCGGCCAAGGGAATGACGACATGACACCTCAGGCCCCTTGCAAGTACGTGTACTAAGGTAAGTCAGGGCTCGAGTCCTCCTCGGAACAATAAAACTTGGTTGTGGGCTCGACATCGAGGTGCTACAAGACTGGTCGCGTACGTTTCTAGCTATCGATCAAGTCTCTGCAAATGAATTCGCTGCACACATGTTTGTTTGATCAACAAGGGAGAGGTCGATGCTCAACCGCTAAAGCCCTTCGGAAGCGTGTCACCCAAAATGCTTACGAAAACAGCAAAGTCGGAACAAATGGACTTGAGACTCTACACTGTCGAGGCTGTATGGGTTCGCTTTCGTTTGTCGGGATTTCGGCATATTCTTCTCGGTATTTCGAGTCTTGAGTTGCTCCATGATTACTCCGAATTTCTAAATATCTCAAAGAGTGTTGGATCAATTGCATGGGCTACATGAACCAATGAACGTATCATATGCAGATCCAAAGAAGCACTGGAACTATCTTGGAATAGAACGTAAGATATCTGTCGGGCGAACCTCTTCAAGTTGTGGCAGAGCTTTCATTCGCTCCTAGGTAAAGGGTACACCGATGTCATGGATGAGAGAAATGTTTGAGCATATTAGCAGGAGAAAAAGGTCACGAAGATGGAAAGCATTCTGTTCAGAACTTCCGACAAGTCGTCAAAGCATACGCTCAGGTAAATGACAGTCAAGATTGTAAGAGCAGGTGTAGTTGTGTTGAGCTGGGAGATGCCAAACGGCTTAAAGGTATCTACTTTACCCGAAACTCTGTATCTACCCAGTTATGGTCTCAAATGACACTACATGACGGCGGGTGCAGATGAAGCATGAAGCATTTGATGACTCTAAGTTGGAGGTTTTCGAGTCTCTTTGTCTGATTCTTCGATTTCGGTTTTCTCATCCCTGGACTTCGATACTTCGTACGAGAGCCAACTTTTCGAACCCGCCCCGGATTGGAAAGTCGAACCGGATTCTTATTCCAACAAAGGATTTGTCCGATGTCGACCTGACACTTGATTGTTCTCGTCAAGTCCGAAGCCAGTATGGCTGTTTCTTAGAAATATTCATGTTCTAGGCGACTCGACCAAGTACTCTTTGAACGCAAGCGGTTACGCTGCCTCGCGAGTCCTTTCATATGAACCCTCAACAGGCAACACCAGCTGTTGAGTCACTTGCCTATATATCTGACTGGTTCTCGTAATAAACACGCCTTCGATTCCCAATCTCCAATGGTACTCGATAGGTCACAGTTCGAGTTTGATCATCTCGCGAAGATTGACAGCGTCCTAATCGTCAAATCTATCAAGACAACTACTCATCCACGTCGAGGTATCTCAAGCACCCAAATTGCACCAAGCAGCCAAAATGTGTCAAAAAGTCGATATCCTGATCGTCTGTTGCGAGCAAAATTGCTCAAACGTCTACAACAACGGCCTCCGAAAGCCTCAGATGCGTCTCATTCCCCACCCCGAAACAGCCTTCGTCCTTTGCGGCCAGGCTCTTGACCTCGGCTACGTCAGTGACCGCTTTTTTATGGACCTCCCCGTCATGTCCTCCGTCCCCAGAAACTGCCCCGACCTGCTCGAGAACTACAAATTCCAGCTCGTCCTCTCGCAGGTCGCTTCGAAGCACATCATGGAGCTGGAGACCAACTCGCGCATTCAGTGCAAGACCTGCTCCGGCACGGGAAAGCCCGTGATAGTGTCAAAGTCGGGCAAGAAGTCGTCTTTTCAGTCGACGGCACCGTCTGGCAACGCCCATGTTGAGGCTAAGTGGACGTGTTGTGCCGAGGGCAAGTGTAATCCTCGACAGGAGTGTGAGAGTCATGCTTCTGCCCTTCTGTGTCGGGACTCTGATTGGGCCAAGGAAGGTGAAAGTTGCATCATGAGAGGCGATGGTGATTTTGATCTCGATGTGGAGAAGATTGCTTAGAAGTTGGCCGGTATTGATCAAAGGTAGTCTATGAATAGTGAGGCGTTTATTAACTTGTGATAAGCTGGCTTGGCATGACATAGTTGTTGGTGGGCAAGTGATGCAGATTGGAACGGAATTCTGTATGCGCCTGAGTCGACTCATCATCAAAACTTGACCCTGTTCAAGAATTAGCAGTGAAAGGTGACGAGCAGAAGCTGAATTGTGGCATGATGTTATATGTATCGATATGAAGACCTCGCTTGAGCGTCCACAAAGTGTTCTGGTCTTTGCTCGAGCAATGAAAGTTATTCGCTGTACTGTATGGTCTCTACAACCTAGGTGCAGCGGTTCAGGCATGACTCAAGTTGTTAATCATCTCTAAAGCTCATGGACATATGCCGTTGCTCCAGAATGCATCGAGCCCTACATTGCGCCATACAGTGGACCAAGCACGCCATGTGGTTGTCCCAACCCAGAGGATAAGCTTATTTTTGACCTTGCATGGCTTGTTCTGGAACACTTATATGCAGATGCCATGCTGGCTCACATTGCTATCAGAGTCTTGGGACTTGACGCACGCATGATAGGCTTGCCAATCCTCTCATTTTGTTCCGAAGCGTTGGAGAAACTCTGAGCTGATCCACCATGCAGACCTGAAGATTGTCTCGCTCATTCAAAACGGATTGCCAAATTAATGCGATACTTTCAACCACTTTTGGCCGTGGAATCTGCTAGAAATTATCTTGGCTTTCTAGACATACTTAAGTTGCGATTCTCGTCTGCACCGGACGTCATAGATAGCATAGATAGCATAGATAGCTCAAGACCATCGTGAAAGAGGATCCGGCAGACGGCTAGTCTGTGAAGGAGCGAAATCGAAGACCATCGGTCCACCTCGATCCCCGAGAATTGACTGCCCAAGAACGAGCTTGGTCCCGGGACTAGTAAGGTAGTAACCTGAACTAGGATCCACTACTATCCATGCTTAACTACTTTCCGTCCCGCGCGTCGGGAAAAGTCCGACTCAACTTGGCACTCACTTGGCAGCGGCATTTGTTGCCCACTCTCTCGCAGAATCCTGGGGTACCTATTCAACTTCAGATTATCAGACGTTCTTTATTCTCGAACTTTACAGATCCTTATCAACCATTCGAAAACCATGAAGTTGAGCGAACTAAAGCATACTCTCAGATACCCTTACCCAGGTCGTTACAGCTTGCTAGTCATTCTTAGGCGTACATTTGGCTTCAGCGGAAGTCGGATCTCACTTTCTGCAAACGGCACCGACCACCGAATTCCGCTGCGGGTTGGCTCCTCCAGGCTGTAGAAATTTTAGCAAATAAGCCCCCACGGTGGATTCGTTGATTCATAGACTGGGACCCAATGTAACCAAAAACATACGAAGATCCCCCACAAGCCGGCACTTTGAGGGAATTTGGCGGTGATGAACTTTATCAATCTCATCTTATCAGATCCTTGATGGCCGTAGGATGGAGACGAATGACGATGATCTCTCAGGTACAGCCGGCGTACTTCTCGGAACAGACCCACACACCATGCAAGATCGCGAGAAAAACGGTCGAAAGCCTTGGTGTTATGACAGGGGCGATGGCAATCTAGAGTGTTTGTTGAAGAAAAAATCGGACGTGAAGCTAGAGTCAATCGACCGATGTCGGGAAACACAGGAATGCCATTGAAGATGTGTGAACTGCAGAGTACAAAAGCCTCGATGGCACTCCTCCCTTTGAGTCTGCCTTGTTCTGTTTCTCAAGGCCTCGCTTCCTGTCAATCATACCCCCTCAGCCTACAGTCATCATGGTCCGCTCTACCTCCCTTCTCAAGGCCACCGCCTTGCTCGGCCTGAGCCAGGCCGCGGCGGCCCAGAACAGCACCACCAGCCCCTGGCCGTGGCAGACCTACCGTTCCGAGCCTGCTCTGCAGCCCCCTTCTCTGAAGATCACCCAGACCGGCGACATCGCCGAGGGTCACCTCTTCTTTGACCAGTCCGGCTCCGGCGGCCACAACTACTCCGTATTCATCATGAGCAATGAGAACGAGCTGATCTGGGAGGGCCCTTACGGCGACATCTCCGCGTGGCGCGCCCAGACTCTCTTCGGAGAGCCTGTGCTCACCTTCTACACCGGAATCACCATGCCGGAGCCCTACGGCTTCGGATACGGAGCTGTCTTCATCTACGACCAGACTTACAAGAACATTTACAATGTTACTCTGGATCAGTACGCCAACGGCCTGAACCTCCAGACCTTCACCGGCTGGGACTCGTCCGGTCTCACCGGCGGCAGCTGGCTGGACATGCACGAGGACTACATCACCACTGAGGGTACCATGTTTGCTCCTGCTGTGAACGTCACCCAGACGGACCTCACCTCCGTCGGCGGCCCTGTCGATGGCTGGATCGTGGACTCGCTCTTCTTCGAGATCGACATCAAGACGAACGAGATCCTCTTCCAGTGGAGCCACCTGGACCACTTGGACGAGATCTCTCTGGCTTCTGCTGCCCCTACCTACCCCTTGGAGGATCTTGGACTCAATCAGACCTACCCCTGGGGACCTTTCCACATCAACTCGATCGAAAGATTCGCTGATGGTGGTTTCCTCATCTCCTCCCGCCACTACTGCTCCATCTTCAAGATCGCCAAGGATGGATCTGTTGAGTGGACCCTGAACGTAAGTACCTGCTCAACCTTTGTCTGAACACGAGCTTCAGCTAACAATGCTAAAGGGCCAAACCGGTGGTTCCTTCGCCCTCAAGAACGGCCTGTCCTTCTGCTACCAGCACGACGCTCGCATCCACGCCGAGGGCAACGGCACCGCCCTCATTTCCCTCTTTAACAACGACAACAGCGGCATCCGCAGCGGCGTCAACGAGACCTCGGGCATCTTCCTCATCGTTAACACCGCCACCTGGGAGGCCACCCTCAAGCAGGAGCTCATCGACCCCAACGACACAATCTTTGCCGTCTCCCAGGGCAACGTCCAGGTCCTCAACGACGGCAGCGGTCACACCGTCATCGGCTACGGCAGCACGCCCAAGATCAAGGAGTTCAACGCCGAGGGCGAGTGCGTCTTCACCGCGCAGTTTGGCGAGGACAAGATAGTCCAGAGCTACCGCAACCACCGCTACCCCTGGGTTGGCAAGCCCTACTACGCGCCCAAGGCTTTCGCCTGCGACGCTGGTAACCAGACCGAGGTGTACATGAGCTGGAACGGCGCGACGGAGAACAACAAGTGGACCGTCTTCGCCGGCGCTTCGGAGGATGCGCTGACTGAGAAGGCTTCTGTTGAGAAGACTGGCTTCGAGACCAAGGCTACCTTCTCCGGCTCGGCTCAGTTTGTGCGCGTTGAGAGCGCTGGTCAGGGCATTGAGGCTGGCGTCAGTGAGGTTGTCGCTGTCGAGAGCCAGTGCTAGAGTAGTGTGGTTTTCATTTTAACGCACTCGCTTGGGATTGATAACGAATTCACCTACACCAAGCAAGATCAATTGCTTAGCTCAATAATGTAATTTTCAAATGATCTCTCACGAATAAGCCTGGCGTAAATATAGATGAGTCGTGCATAAATCGCGAATGAGCTTGGCATGATGGTTGGTGAGGGGAAACAAGATGCAAGGAACCCGCTGCCATCAAAAAGCTTCTCTTCAGCGCACCTTCCCATTCGGGATGTTATCGGACCCACTGAAGGAATACCGCTGCAACGTTCCCTCTCGGCAACTGGGGCCGAGATAAGACCCCCGCGGCCTCCCGTCCGGAGTTCACACCTCCACGCCTCGTGTCTCGAATGCTGCTTCAAGAACGAAGCTTTCCCCGCATTCTTTCAATGTAATCATCACTGCCGGATGCTACAGCTTGGTATCCAATCTTACCACATCAAATCAGCACTTCACTCAATCACAGAATCACGAGCTTAACGTCATCGCCATGGCCACACATCGTCTCGCTACCCGGTCACATCAAGGCGGCGTTTCTGACGGCGATTGGGTTCATGTGAGCGACAGCCGCGAACAACACGCAGCTACAACCATCTCGGAGTTTATGCCGGAGCGTATTATACGTGTTACCACGGATGAAAAGAATCTCAACAAGTTTTACAATATCAAGTTCTCAGCCACGAGATCTCATCGGTTGGAACGATACTACAATGAAGAGCTCGACAGTCTGTTTAAAGCTCCGTTCGATACCTACAGCCAAGAGGATAAGGTAGACTTCTTACTTCTGCGCAACTATCTGAGGCGCAATCTCCGCGTCTTACTTTTGGATCGTGAGCGAGACGAACTGGTAAAGCCGGTTCTTCCATTCATCCAGCCGCTCATCGAGATATGCGAAGCTCGTCAGAGCATGGTTCCCGTCGACAGCAAAAAGACGGCCATGATACTAAACGAGACAGCAAAGAACATAATTGAAACAACAAAGGCCATCAAAACGAATGGTATCAAGGCCAATGACTCGACATTCTCACGTGCTATGAGCACCGTTGACCAAATTAGAGGCCATGTGGATGAGGCCTACAGCTTCTACGCCCCTTACGACCCCCTGTTCCCTTTCTGGTGCGACGCGCCTAAAAAGGAACTGGACGAGGCCCTCACCGGTATCAAGACGGCGATAGACACCAAACTTATTGAGAAAAACGGGTCCGGGTCTATCCGTGCTGCAGTAGAACCCATCGGGCGCTCCGGGCTGATCACTGAGCTCGAAGCGGAAATGATACCCTACACGCCCGAGGAGCTCCTCAAGCTGGCGCAGGAACAGTACGATTGGTGCGAAAAGGAGATGAAGAAGGCTTCACGCAGCATCAAGGTGGGCTCCGTTGGACCGGGGGGCAGTCATGGGAGCGTATCGGGGTATGTAAAGCCGACTGGCCCTTTGCCCCAGATTAGGAACTGACTCTCACTTCTCTAGTCTCGAGGCTCCTGGCGCTGGCTTCGGCGACGACTGGAAGGCGGCGCAGGAATATGTCAAGAATTCATATGTTGAGCCCGGTCAACAGCCTGAGATGGTGCGGCAGCTGGCCTATGAGGGCATGGCTTTTGTGAAGAAGCATGACCTGGTCACGGTCCCAGAAATTGCGGGCAAGTCTCTCTGTGTGCGCCTCTCGGCGAGAATTACAAGCTGACTTCCTCCAGGCGAGACGTGGCGTATGTTTATGATTGACGCAGAACGTCAAAAGGAGTCCCCATTCTTCCTCGGAGGCTCCTCCTTCTGGGTTTCTTACCCCACCGCCGCCATGGACCATGACCTCAAGATGATGGTGATGCGCGGCAACAACCCTCACTTCTCACGGGCGACGGCATTGTTAGCATATTCCTTTGTTTATATTTTAGAGACGTTCACTACTGACATGACCACAGCCACGAATTAATACCCGGCCATCGTTTGCAGCTGTTTATGGGCAAGCGTCACCATCCGTACCGCGAGCTCTTTTCGACGCCCTTCTTCGTCGAGGGTTGGGCCATGTATTGGGAGTTCGTCTTTTGGAACCGGGGAGACTTTTTCGTGAGCCCCGAGGACAAGATCGGAACACTCTTCTGGCGGATGCACCGATGCGCGAGAATCATCTTCTCCCTTAAGTACCACCTCGGCGAGATGACGCCCCAAGAGTGCGTCGACCTGCTGGTAGACTGGGTCGGTCACGAGCGTTCTAACGCAGAGGGAGAAGTCACGAGATCGTTCGGCGGCGACTACTCCCCGTTGTATCAGGCCGGATACATGCTGGGGGCGTTGCAGATGCACGGTTTGCGGGAGGAGGTGCTGACAAAAGGGGTAATGGGCGAAAAGGAACTCCACGATAAGATCCTGAGGGCGAATACGATGCCAATCGAGTTGCTTCGAGCGCTTCTCCTGAACCAGCCCCTGAGTCCGGACACGGAGGCTCAGTGGAGGTTCTACGACTGAGCAGGAGTTTCGCAATTGTCATCGCCTACATGGCAAGAAGTGACGCGTATCACTTGGTCCTGTACGTTACATTGCGCTCGACCGAGGAAATACCAGCATTTCTAGGGGAAGAATGTCTCTTTTTGATCGTTTCCAACTTTCTTCCCCCCGCAACCCCGGACAGCTCCAGCTCATGCAGCCGCCGATGTACAATGCGGGGGAAGACGGTGCGGGGCCGCCTCGGTCTTCGGGTTATGTCGAGCGGCGGCGTGGGCTATTGGCCGTGGAACCATAACTATGCCAGCCTCCGCTCTACTTCACGCGTAAGTCGCAGGAACTAAAGCCTACACTTGGCGCCATGATCTACACCCGACCAATGCCTAATCATGGATAACGGTACTGAGCCGAGCCACCAGGGCGAAGCCGCCGATGCGGGCCACGATGACTCGGGGGGCGCTTCGGAGGCTGCGGCGGCCCTCGCTTGCAACTGTTGCCGGCGCCGGAAGCTGCGATGTTCCCGAGAGGTGCCAACATGTCAGCAGTGCCGCAAGACAGGTGGGTCCCTTTTTCCTACCGTGCAGATTATGAATCTTCCTCTTTCCAGGAGTTGACTTGCGATAGGAAGCGATTGTGTTTATGAATCGAAACGGTCCAAGCCGGGGATGAAGGCTGGGGCCATTGAGAACCTGCATCGGAGACTTGGTTCGTCTCGATATGCCGAGTTGCCCTTCTTTGATCGTTACTGATCACAGCGTCGAAGATGCGTTAGAAAGGACTGTTCACCAACAACGGACTAAGAATTCATCAAAAGACTGCAGACAATCCGTTTCAAATCACTCACCCCATCAAGATGATGCCAGTGGCTCCAATGGCGGCCTCGAAAAGAATGCATATAGCATCATGGCATTCTTCGCCAAAGAGCTACAAAAGTTCAACACTAAAAGCGGAAGCTCACCCAGCGAAGAGCGTGCGGAGACCGAGTCACCAGTACGAGCCAAGCGGCGTCGACTTGATGATCATGAACCTTTAAATATTGCCTTCACGTGTAATTCCAGCCCTACTTCGCCTGTCTTGCCAGATGAAGAGGACCTTGAGATTGTACTCAAGGCTTATTTTGCACACATTCATCCATGGATTCCGATTATACACGAGGCGAGATTCCGCCGTCGACTTCGAGAGCCCGGAGAAGCCAAACTTTTGCTTGCAGTATTACATGCCATGGTCCTTTCTGCGTCAAGATACATATCTGACGAAGATGTTGCGACCAACTTATTCGGCACGCTCCAGCAAAGAGGCATTACCCGTGATTGGATCGTGTCAACATCGATGAAAACGTTCGACGTGGAAAGCCACCAAGCTCTCATCATTGTCGCATTCAACGATGTAGGTGTTTCGATATCCGAATCTTCTCGCATGGCACGCGCTGACATAGATAGATTGGAAGTGGTGAGGCTGCAAAAGCCTGGTTTCTCGTTGGTTCACTGACCCGGACCGTCGAGTATCTCCAACTCACCGTCGAACACGACGACGTCGACCGGCCATCACTATCTCAACCTTTCGTTTCACTCGCTCCGCCAGAAAGCTGGACCGAGGCCGAAGAGAGGCGCCGGGTCTTTTGGAACGTCTTCAAGCTCGATAGACTCATCTCAGTCACCATGGGCTGGAACACAAGTCTAACCTCAGACGACGTGCACTGCCGTCTCCCCTGCGACGGCGTTCTCTGGCGTAAAGAAGACGAAGTCGTGACACCCTACTTCGGGATATGGGACAAAGCCGCCGGCAGAATAGGCAACCCCATCGCCTTCATCCCGTCCCACTACGCGCCGGCATTGCAAGTAGGTGCCTCAGAGGAAGAAACCCATACGCCCTCCGACGCCGGCACGTCACCGGGGGCGCCGGCCGCCAACGTCGACATGTCCACCGTCGGCGCCTTTGCCTACTGCATCGAGGCGACCGAGTCCCTGAGCAGGGTCACGAGCTACTTCCTTCAGCAAAAGATCAACATGCGGGACCAACGCGACATCAGTAGCTGGCTCACACGCTTCAAGGAGCTCGACCTGCGCCTGGTCCACTGGAAGATGCTCCTGCCCCAGAAATGGAAGGCCAATATGGCGCGGCAGTCGACGCGGATGGATCCCAACCTCACGCTGGCGCACGTCACGCACAATACGTCCATGATTCTGCTCCATCAGCTGATTGCCTTCCCTCCGAGGGAGTGGCCTTTCAGGGCCCGGCTGCCGAGTATTCTGAGCGCGGACACGTGCCAGGCCGCCGCCGTGGAGATTGCTATCATTGCGGAGAATTACTTGAAGCACGCGCCTGCGGTGATGCCTGTTTCGAGCCAGTTTGTGTTCTGTATCTATGTGGCCGCCAGAGTGCTCCTCCTTCAATGGCGGTATGATCTCGGGACTGAATTGGCTTCCGAGTTCTGGTCGCTGGTTCAGATTGTGAATGATATGGCGACGCGATGGGCTGGCCCGCACAGCTTAGAGCCTGCGAGAGACAACTTGGCTGGGAAGTATTCGAGGAAGCTCACGGAGATGCATTTACGTTGCCGCGATGATGCAACTTTCAACATCAACGTCCTAGGCTACACCACAGAAATCGATCACACAGCTGCTCAGGAGCCTCCGTTGTCTGCCCACATCAGACGGAATGAGACCGGGAGACATGAGGGAACCACTACCAATAGACGAAACAGGCGGTTCGCAGATACACAGGTCGAGCCCGCTACAGGTAGTCTCGACACCATCGTCGTGGCTCAACCACTCCCATCCAACATTCCCGCATCATTTACCAATCCAACGCAGAGCGCAATGCTCCTAACCCCAGGGCTCGGCGTCAATGGCGCTGAGCCGATGGCCCAGCCCTCCCTGTACCACAGAAGCAGCGTCGGTAGTGGCGATTTGAGCAATATTTCCCAGATGCTCCTTGACCAGCAATTCATGGACATGGATAGAATCATCAGCTATGATGACGGCATTTTCGAAACTGAATACGATGGTGGAGGATGGTAAAAAGCAAGAGTCTCTATTGGTTTAAAGTAAGCCAGGTCTATAATCGGGAAACAGCACTAACACTCTACGCCAAACCGATATTCAAAAGCCTGTTTCCAAAATCAACGAGATAGTAATCACCGTAAACGAGGCCATGATTCCAGTATCTTCGTCTAGCATTCTCGTTGTTATTGGCCGTTCCGTGCTTGATGATGCCATCGAAACATCGGCCAGCGATGGCATCTTCCACTTCCAATCCCGCCTCGCTGCTAGCTCTGGTGAACTGAGATTTTTCATCTGCGAGTGAGTAATCGAGGGTGTCTCGGACGATCTCAACCGCCGCGTCGAAGAAGCGCCGCGACAAGGCATGTTCTTGAATGCCTTTGAGTGATTGTGACAACACCAACATGCCGTTAGCAGCAATCACCGCGGCCGATGAATCTCGCAGAGGCTCCGCGGCGTTTTGTATCGGGGCATCAAAGTCCCAAAGAGGGACTCTTCGGCCTTTGGTCTTCTTTCGCTGCCCATCTCGAGAGCAACAGTTCGTCTCCTCGTCAGCCACTGGTGTATCCACACACGACGGCGCCGTATCGAGCCTGTAAAGGAGGTACTCTGCAGCACCCATGGCAGCCTCGAGGAAAGCTCTGTCTCGAGTCCACTGGTAGGTCTGAGCATACCCCAGGATCGCCCACGCCTGGCCACGGGCCCACGTGGAATCGTTTGCGTATCCCTGTGCCGTCCAGCACCACTTGAGATCTCCGGTAGCCGGATCGATATTGGCAACGTGGCATGTTGAATAGAGCTGACCTCTGTATCCGTTTTTCTTCAGCGTGCTCACGGATTCTGGTCGGAGGTGCGTGTGTAACAGTGTACGGGCGTGCGTTGTGGCGATGTCGGAGAGGGTACTGTCGCCAGTATGTGCTGCAGCGTAGAAGAGCAGGTCCAGATTGCATAGGCTGTCAATGATTGCGAGGAGATTCGTCGTCATGTCGGTCACTGTGATGTCCTTCTTCAAGAGGCAGTCCCAGCTGCGAATAGCTCCAGCGGCGGTGACATAACGCGTTGCGAGAGAATGCGCAGCCCTGACGATGGAAGCGAGGCTTTTCTCGTTACCATTTAGCTCCCAGTCCCTCTGCAGCGCTGGCATAATGATAAATCCGATATCGTGCGTGTCCGTTCGGCCGGCCATGTCGTGCAAGGGATCGGCCCAGATCTCGCATAGTCCCCGCAGATGCTGGCGGAGACTGGCGACACTGAGCCCGGGCCCGGCATTGGCGAGTCCCATCATTTGCGGGTGCTTGACGCTTCGCTCCAATAGGGCATACAGCGTTCCCGGGAAGAACCCGCAGGTCCAGAACTCTGGATCTCGGAACTCGTACTGGCCCGCATTGGGGCCATTCTGGGGTACGATCTCTGGGAAGGCGATCGGGATCTTCCGAATCTCGCCAAAAGTTGAGGATACTTGCTCTCGGAGAGACTTGGTCGCGGTGCGGCAGATTTTGGCTGTGATATTCTCTTCGAACAATTCGGCGAGGTAGGTAGAGAGCGATATGGATGGTTGGAAGGCTGGCCATTCGCTTATTTCTACCGCGGCATCAGACCACGAGGTTTCACTGGTGATGTCTGCAGACAGCTCTTCTGGTGGCAGAGTTGATATTGAATGAGGTGGTTCGGAAGACATGCTGTCGGGACGCGGAACCGTAGACAGCTTGTCCACAACGGCATCCTGAGAGTGGGCGTGCTTTGTCATGGCCGGCAAGCTTTTCGTAACAGAAGCGGCCATGCTGAATACTTCTTTGCTTCAAAATCCGAATTTGGGGTTCCAAACGATGTTTTGCTCATAGGATAGACGTGACATATGCCAAAGTTGTCATTTTGTACATCTTTCAGAAACCCGAGCCATCACATGATTGATAATCACCAAGACCTTGATGCAAACCATCAACGTCAACGGCCCGTCGGAAGCGAAGGCATCTATTCCATTGAATCGGTCCCGCGGCTGATATCTCGGTGAAAGATCCTCGCGATGCATCCTGTGTTGGACCGCCCATTTGCGACGCAACAGTCGGGGTATTGATGCCCCTCATCCCCGAGGACAATCCTCCGAGCAAGTGTCGTTGGCTAAGTACGGCGGTCGACCGCAAGGAACTTCTCCACACCCCATTCTTAGAGTCGGGCATGCGTAGACTGGGGTACGGATTGCGGGGAAGACATCAAAGACAACATTGCTTGGCCTTTGCTACCGTCGGCGGACTACTCCAGCCTGTCAACATAGCTCTGAGAGTGATGGCTTATTTCGAAGTGATATAAAGTGTGGGGTTACATCACCAAGAACTTCACTCGGACAGTTGAGATCTTCAGAGAGACGGGATTTCTTTACTCGCCATTCTTAACCTCAGCAACGATTTACAACCTGGACTGCCTCTCAATCTCATAGGGATCTGATTGCAGCCCACCATGGCGGATAGAGTCAGTCTCGATAGGACTGCTCGAAATGCGAATCCAGCTGCCACGATGAAGCCTCTCGATGACCAAGAGCTGGTTGTAAGCTCTTCGACGCCCAAGCCACAGACGAGATCATTGTGGGTCGCTTGGCTCTACATCTTTGATTGGTACCCCAGCCACTACTCCAAGGAAGAGAAGAAGTTGCTTCGAAAGCTTGGTACAGTTCCACTCATCCATATGTTTGAGTAGATGCTAATGACGGTTCTGAGCAGACAGTATTCTTCTCTTCCTGTGCTGTTTGATGTGTATGACTTTGCTGTCAACCTGTCTGTTCGTGTAAACACTAACATGAGAGCAGTCTTTTTGAAATGGCTCGACTCAGCCAATATCAACCACGCCTACGTCTCAGGCATGGAAGAGGACCTGAAACTTACAGGAAACCAGTAAGTGAGCCTCCAGTTGATATTACTGCCCCCCAGTCTGCTTGTGTCTAATCAATTTTGCCAGATACTCGCTCTTCGGAACATTCTACAACATCGGCTACCTCATCTTCGAGATCCCCTCCATGATGATCATCTCCCGCCCACACCTCACCCGCTGGTATCTCCCCGCAATGGAATGTCTCTGGTCCATCACGACCTTCGTTCAGTGCAAGCTCCGCAACGAGTACGACATTTACGGTATCCGCTTTCTCCTCGGCGTCCTCGAGACCCCGGCCGCCACGGGCGCAATCTACCTCCTAACCTCGTGGTACCGCAGCGACGAGCTCTTCAAGCGCGCGGGCGTGTGGTACGTCTCGTCCAACATTGGCGCCATGTTTGGCGGGTACCTCCAGGCCGCGGCGTACAACAACCTAAACGGCGTCGCCGGCATGGCCGGCTGGCGGTGGCTTTTTATCATTGACGGCATCATAAGCTTGCCCATCTCGATTGCGGGGTTCTTTCTGTTCCCTGGTTTGCCGACGAGTCCCAAGGTCTGGTGGCTCACGGATGCGGAGCAGAAGCTTGCTCAGGCGCGGATGAGAGATGACGGAGTCAAGGAGAGCAAGAGGATTGGCAAGAGGATGCTGAAGCGCGTCTTTACTCATTGGCACTTTTACCTCGCCGTCTTCACCTACGTCTTGTAAGTCACGAGCAGTGTCTCGGGCCAACTTTGTATGAGACTGACACTATGATCTCCGTAGCTTCCAATGCACCTCTTATGTCGCTGGCCAGATGGCACTCTGGCTCAAGCATGAGGCCACCCTGCACGGCACCTACACCGTTGCGGAGATCAACGTCATCCCCACTGGCGTCCAAGCAATTTCCATCGTGGCCGGTGTCGTTGCCACTTCGCTGTGTATGATCTACCCTATCTGGGCCGTCATGTGCGTCGTAGCGGGTATCCTCTTCTTCGCGAACGTCTGTCTCCTGATTTGGGACATTCCAACTGGTTTGCACTGTAAGTCTTTTGCATCGATCTGACATGGAGGGTTTTCTTGCTCATTGGAACACAGTTGCCGCCTACTACATGCTTGGATTGACTAGCTGCGTAAGTCCTTGCTCACTTGTAAAACAACACGATTACGAATGCTTATTCTCGCAAAGTTCACACCAATCTTCTTCCCTTGGATCAACATGATTATGAAAGACGACAACGAAGCCAGAGCCTTCACTACTGGTGCCATGGTAAGGCACCAGACTACATCATCCACATCCGCCATTGTCGGAACCGCCTGCTAACAGTCTCTTCGCTCAGATGACTTGCGGTTGGATCTTCTTCAGCTTCTACCCAATCACGGTCTTCCCAAAGCTAGAGGGTAAGTGACTATACACCATCACCATATCCAAGCAATTGGAAAAAATCATGCTGATATCTCAACTCCTCCATCTAGCTCCCAAATGGCGGAAAGGTTTCACTGTCAATACCACGTTCGTGGCCATCTGGTGGACTCTCTTCATGCTTGGACAGTACCTGTGGCGTCGCGATATTAAGAAGGGGAAGTACAAGACGACCGAGACGGACTCTGGCAGCGTTCAAGACATCAAAGGAGACGACATGATGCATGTCGAGGTCTCTAGCGAGAAGGACTCCAAGGTGTAAACTTTTTCCCCGACTGAGAGGGTGTTAGAGTGGTATGCTTCTGTGTAGTCTCGGAGGAAACAGTGAGCAATTAATGATCTAACCGGCTGAGAATGCTCTGAGGTGTATCAGTACTCCGTGCGCTTGTGACGGAGGTGGTTGGTCCCATGATCTGGAGCTGCCTGAGAACGGGGCGAAAGTGCCCATCTTCTAAGGGGTTTCGCATCTCTCCCCGCCTAGCGTACCGAAGTGGAATTCAACCTATCTTGACCACCAAATTCTGATTCTTCAGTCCTTTTTTTGATACACAATTCAGCATTTTCATGTCGTCAATTGAATGACTTACACGGAGTGGAGGCCCGTCGACAAAGCCGCTGCTACGGGGTTCGTCCGTTCAGTACGTGGAGCCTGTGGGCTAAGGTCGCGGGATTCGCCCGTTAGTGTCCTCCCACCGGGCACAATGCAACTCGGTCTG
Source organism: Colletotrichum tamarilloi (assembly GCF_030869305.1). Lineage (NCBI taxonomy): Eukaryota > Fungi > Ascomycota > Sordariomycetes > Glomerellales > Glomerellaceae > Colletotrichum > Colletotrichum tamarilloi. The sequence continues at coordinate 1,505,278 of NW_026849385.1, forward strand.
GAATTGATTCAACCACAGGACCGTTGACTGAATTATTAGATATCCAAACGTATCAGTACCACGGCGTTTACTCCCGGTTTTCAAAGACGATATCAAATTTTCCAGCGAAAGAAGAAACTCAAGGACTTAGCCTACATCGTCCACTCGCAACACGTCTACAATGACAGTCGTCCACATAGGTAACCCCCCAATACTTGCTTCCCACGCCTCACACCATCGAAACAAATTCTAATCTTAATCCCCTCGAAGTTTTATTCAAGTTCCGCTCCGATGTCTCGGAAGACCACAAATCCACATTCGTCCGCGAACTCAAAACCCTCAAATCCCTCCCCTGCGTCAAAGACCAACGCCTCATCGTCGGCGGGCCCTCCATCACGGATCCCATCGAGAGGAGCAAAGGCTACCACTTTGCGCTACTGAGCTTTCATCAAGATCGAGAAGCGCTGGAGACGTATCAAGCTAGTCCGGAGCATCACAGGTAAGAAGCAGCTCACCCCGCGTTTGCTTTAAGGAGCCTCGAGACGAATATGAAGCTGAACCAAGGAAATCTTTCGCAACTTTATAGAGTAACGAGTACATATTTGTGGCCTTTCAAGGAGGATGTAACCAGATTTGACTTTGAGGTTGATCAGGAGGACGAGTATATGTGCGAGTTTATGGCCAAAGGGCTGGCAAATGGGTCGGCGTAGACTAAGAAGACTGGCGTCCACATACAGGTCGGATCGTAGTTAGAATATAGACTTGTTAGAAATCCAAGCTCAAGCATAATATTCTCATCAATACCATTAAATGAGGTTTAACTTATGTTGTACAAGCGCGTAAAGTGGTATGTTTGCGCTGGCCCATATTATCATTTCTGATGTGACTTCGGTCTTGGAACTACTCCCTCAGGTCGCAGAAACGACTTCTCGATCCTGCGTGACAAGGTCTTAAGTGATACAGTACTTGTACATAATATTATGAATTGCAACTCTAAGTACGCCCCGTAGACGAAGTAATCCCCCCATCAACAACAATCTTCTGGCCCGTGATATATCTCGCTTCATCAGACGCCAAAAACGCCGCCGCATTCGCAACATCCCACGCATCCCCCATCCGTCCCATCGGCACCTGCTCCTCCCTCATTCTCTTGAACGCTTCATACCCGCCGCCACCACCAGGCTGCCCGTCCTTGGGCGCAAACCTCTCCGCCAACTGCCTCGTATACGGCGTCTCCATCAACCCAGGCACAACCGTATTCAACCGTACCCCTCGCTTCGCATACACCACAGCCGTCGCCTTGACAAACTGCATCACAGCCGCCTTGGTCGTATTATACGCAACCTGCGGCTTACCAATATACCGCAAACCCGCAATACTCGACACACAAACAATACTTCCACCCCCCTCCTGCGCCTCCATGACAGGCAGAACGTGGTGACACGCGAGATACACGCTCTTCAGATTCAACTCCACCTGCGCATCCCACGTCTCTTCTTCCATACTTGCCGCACAACCCGGTTGCGAACCGCCGACGTTGGCGAGCAGAATATCGATGCGGCCGTGCTTCGCGACGCACGCGTCCACGAGCCCCTTGACGGACGCGGAGGACGTGGCGTCGGTCACGACGACGTCACATACGCCGCCGGCTTGCTCGATGGTGGTTTGAGTCTTGGTGGTGGATTCGATGGTGCGGTTGCCGCCGAAGATTGCGGCGCCTTGGGCGGCGAAGGTCACGGCGCAGGCGGCGCCGATGCCCCAGCCGTCTGTGCCTGATTGGCCGAGGCCGATGACCAGGGCGACTTTTCCTTGGAGGTTGAGCATGGCGATGGATGGATTTCGGGGCGGAAAAGGTTTTGCTGAAGCGGAAAAGCGGGTGGTAATGTTCAAGCTGCAGCGAAATGCCTTCGGCGAATGTGCTGAGATACCGAACAAAAAGTCATCTTGGGGCTGGATATAAGTATCAATGATGCATGTAACTACATGTTCTATGCATCAGGCATATCTCAAGGTCCTATGAGGACATGTCCGTCGACGGTACCGTTGTCCGTGACCACTTAGACGGAGAAATCCCGACGGCGCCGAAGACGATGCGGCCGCTTTGCTCCCGTCGTCTTATTACCGAATTGGACCGGGCGATTACGACATGCGGAGTCCCCGCATCTACAACACGACTCCGGATAAGTCTGGTTCGGACCAACCATAAGATGAGGAATTGTAATTCCCGCCGTCGCATTACATCGTTCTTTCGAGGTGTCCCTTTACACTCGAAGACAAGAAAATCACAGCAGACATGAGCGACCAAACAGCAACCCCAAAGAAAGAAGACGGCAAGGCCCCGGTGACGGGAGACTATGACCTCTCAACACCAATTGACCCCAACGCCCCGGGATTGAGGCAGGGCCTGACATCCTATGGCGACGCTCATTTCTCGCTGTTTCTGCGCAAGGTGTTTATCAAGGCTCTTGGGTACAGTGAAGACGCGCTCTCGAGGCCAATTATTGGCATCGTCAACACCTACTCAAGCTTCAACCCGTGCCATGCGAACGTCCCACAGCTGATCGAGGCCGTGAAACGCGGCGTCCAACTCAATGGCGGGCTGGCGATTGATTTCCCAACTATCAGTATTCATGAGAGCTTTGCGTCGCCGACAAGCATGTATCTGCGGAATCTCATGAGTATGGACACGGAGGAGATGATCAAGGCGCAGCCGTGTGATGCGGTGGTCCTCATCGGAGGTACGTGAGCTCTATTAAACTAGGTTGGAAGATGAGATGAGTATTGACTGATTTGGACAGGTTGCGATAAGACAACTCCTGCGCAGTTGATGGGCGGCATATCGGCGAACAAGCCTATCCTACATCTGGTCACTGGCCCCATGATGCCGGGAAGCCATAAAGGTGTGAGAATCGGTGCTTGCACAGACTGCCGTAACAACTGGGCTGCCTATAGAGCTGGCAAGATTGATATCGAAGATATCTCGGCTATTAACGACGAGCTGGCACCCACGGTAAGGATACTCCGTCACTCGAATGAAAGTCTCACCTGCTGACCGCCGTGACAGGGAGGTACTTGTGGTGTGATGGGCACCGCATCGACGATGGCCTGTATCCTCGTCGGTCTAGGAATGATGCCGTTCAAAGGTGCTACAGCTCCAGCGGTCTCATCAACAAGACTGCGTATCGCCGAACAGACTGGAGGCCTAGCTGTGGCCCTCCATCAGAAGAACCTCAAACCGCAAGATCTTCTTACCCGCGAGTCTTTTCTGAACGCAATCACCGTCTTGCAAGCCATTGGCGGGTCGACCAACGCCGTTGTACACATGATGGCCATCATAGGTCGTCACCCTGCTGTAGCCGGCACAATCACGCTCGACACATTTGATGAAATCGGAAGAAAGACCCCGTTGTTGGTCGATCTGAAGCCTAGCGGACAAAACTACATGGACGATTTCCACAATTCTGGCGGTATGCTGGCGCTTTTGCACCAACTCAAGCCCCTTTTGCATCTGAACGCCATGACAGTAACAGGCAAGACGCTGGGAGAAGAGCTGGAACGTACGCCATTCACCCCTGTTCCACGGGATAGCTTGGTCAACTGTCTTCAGCCTTTCAACGATCCCCTATACCCAGCTTCGGCCCTGGCCGTGCTCCGTGGCAACATTGCTCCAGGCGGAGCTGTAACGAAGCAGAGTGCGTCAAAATATCGCCGGCTATTGAAGCACTCCGGCCCAGCAGTCGTCTTCGCTGGCTCCGCAGACATGGCTCTCCGAATTGATGACCCGGATCTCGAGGTGACGCCAGATAGCGTGCTTGTACTCCAAAACATCGGGCCGGTGGGCAACCCAGGTATGCCAGAAGCAGGCCTTATCCCGATCCCCCGAAAGCTCGCAACTCAAGGAGTCGAGGACATGCTCCGCCTATCTGACGGCCGTATGAGCGGTACGGCGGGCGGGACTATCGTTCTGCACATTTCTCCCGAAGCGGCAGACCCCGAATCAGTTCTGGGCATTGTCAGAACTGGCGACATCATAACCTGCGACGTGGAACAACGTCTCATCAAAGTCGAGATATCCGACGAGGAGATTGAGAAGAGAATTGTCGCGAAAAAGGAGGCCTTGGCCGAGGAAGAGGAAAGTGGCGGCAGCAATGCGCCTTGGGTGGCAAAGAAGAGAATTCGCGGCTATCGAGGACTGTATCTGCGTTCCGTCATGCAGGCAGAGGGGGGAGCCGATTTTGACTTCCTGACGGCGAATGGTCCACCCCAATAGTCTTAGACAATCAAGATGCAATTGACTCTTGTATAATACATGCTCATGAACAGGATTGTATATCAGGTGAAGCTCGGGTAAGTTGGTATAAAGTCATCAAACAGGCCTCGCATGATGCTATCCAGGTTCGCGTTGTCGCCGGTGTGCATTGGGTCGCCAAACGCAGTGTTGGCGAGAAACGATTCGAATGGATCTTGATGCAGGAAGCTTTCCGAGCCGCTTTCAGTCGCAGAGCTCAATGTCAGTGGTTGGGCGAAGCCTTCTGAGAAGTTCAGTCTGTGGGGATCCGCCCCAACAAGGCTGGCACCTTCGTTGCACGAGCTCATTGTATGCAAATGCGCGGGATCTAGTCGCAGAGATCGACGTTGAGCAGGGGGTTCTACAGCGAAGGTCTGACTGGAAATGTCTTTGACCCATCGGATGGTTGCCCGGATCATGTCATCCAAGATATCCCGGCAACGTTTTGCTCCGGACCAGTGCTCGCCCGTTGCAGCCAAGACTCCTAACCCGGCGCTGAAGTCAGACATGAGGGCATCCAAAGCCGTCTGCTTTGCTATCTCGGGCACCATCTTCAGACAGTAAAGCATAGTGATAATGCTGAGGACTGCTGAGTGACAAGTATTCCACGTATGTATGAGTAAGTTCTTCTTGTATAGCTGATCAAAAAGACGGATGACCTCAAGAGCGGCTTTAAAGCACTTCTTGAGGATCTCGGGCGATGGATTCGGGATGGCGGGGCTAGGCCGGAGAACGAGCATCCGCAGACTGTAGCATCGGATCTGACAGATGGTGCGGATGTAGTCGGAGTCGGGTGAGTTGGGGATTTGGCTGTACCACTCGTCTAGCTGTTCCAACATTCCTTGCTGCCACTCATTTATGTCGATCACCGCCGGGTAGGCGTAACGCGGTGTGTCTCGGACAATGCTGTTCGCAACATATTTGAACTCCGAGTTAAGTTTGGCTAGACGGAACAGATGTATCGAGAAGGCCATGTGACCCGGGGGTTGATTGGCAGGTGGCTGGAGTGATCCTTGCAAGGAAGCATCTTCTATATGCTGTGGAAGCTAAGAGACTGTTAGGGTGGGTTGGCGGAAGAACCATATACTGGGGCGGACATACCCGAAGATCGCATGCCTCATCTCGCAGCCCAATGGGGCGACCCATCATAGTTGCAATCATCCTATCCAAGGTGAAAACCACCCAGAATATCCTAGTCCTCATTTCCTGTTCAAGAAGGGAGATACCTGCGTTAGTGTTGATGTCACGCTGCAAGCCCAAGTCAAGGACAGCAGCGATGCACTGATAGTTCAGATACCATACGTTGAGACGCATGTTGGAACTGTGCATTGTGAATATCGTGAGCAAAAGAAGACATTGCAGTCCAGGAATCGAGCTGTCGATGCTGATCCGATCGAAACTCTGCATCGCAGATAGGCAATATGACTCTCCGGGAAGACGTGCCCTCACTCGACGAGAGAGCACCGTGGACCCCATAGCGAGGACCATAAATACTTGGAAGGCAGCTGTGGGAGTAGATTCCACATCGATCCTATTCTCGTACATTTGATCCATCAAAGCCATGAAGCTAGGCTGATGCAAAACGGGGAATTGGCAGTTGATAACGTCAAAGTAGTTATCTGCCAGCTGCTTCGCGTGATGTCTGCTTGGCAGTGACATTGGGCCATGCATTGCCTCAACAAGAGCAGTTGGTATGGACGGGTTCGATACTCCGGTTTTGATTGGCCAAGATTGGTCATCCTGCCGGTTCGAAGTCAACATCAGTCGGGCGAGGAAGTATCCGCTCGACGGCCCGATATACTTCGGGTCTTGGCTACTACCCAATGACACCATGCCAATCTCGTGTGATAGCGTACTGCTGGCAATGGGATCGACCAAACGAGGTCCTGAACGGATAGCCTGAGTGGCTTGCACTGGCTCTGAAGGTTGAAGCGGCTGTGCTTGTGGAGGCTGACTCCCTGTGAGGTTCAGACTATCCTCGGGCGATGCACTGTTGACTCTGATTGTTGAGTCCCTTGCAAAGGTTTCATCACCATCAAGTTCCATGTCAAAGTCCCCAGACGGGCCTTGACTTAGGTCGACTTCGGGGCATCTTTCCCTTACAATGCTCTCGAGCCACTTGACTCTCTCGATCAAGTTCGAAATTTGACTAGCTGAATGTCAGAAACATGTGGGAAGGTGGGAACTTTGAGAACAGCCATACGCTCTGGGAAGATCCCGAAGACGGACACTTTCGCCGTCAGTGCAAGCAACTCCGGCCTTCTTGCAATTGTTGCACGCAGGCAATTGCCCGTCGCACTATCAGACACCCACTTAGTACCATGCCATCTTCAATTGAGGTTCGGAGGGCCACTTACACGGATCTTCCGCCGCTGGCACCGAGAGCAAGCGAGCCTCAATCGCGCGGTTCTGCGGGCCTGACGGGGTGTCGGCCGGGAGCTGGTATCCTCGGGCATATTGCGTTTTTCGGGGCAGCCAGTGCTTGGCTGGTTTCCGTCATAACATGAGGAGAGCGATGTGGTGTTTGGGTAGGTTGAAGGGAACGAGGCGGAAATTCTCCGAGGTGGAACAGAGGATGAAGTTGGTTGACAGTAGTGGCCCCAGGCCGTGCGGGGAAACCCCGTGGCGTCCTACCCTTTGTTAATTTGCTGTGCCGGGGTTTGCCCGCACTATCGGCTGAATTCCGTCCGGATGCGTGTGCTTCACTGCTCTCTTCCTCGCGACGCCGTTCACTTGCCTTGGTATATCATGAGAGGCCATGCTAGGTTCGAAAATCGTACCTCATATCCAATCAACCCTGTAGCCATTCATACGACAGACATTGCCGTGCAATACTCCACATCATCTCCCAACCTTGCACGGCACATCTTCCGCAATTCTGCGCCTCAAACTCCGCATAGCCATTCAGCAAGATGGCTGACGAGTCCCAAAAGATACCAGTGGCCGCTTCGGAGGCCCGTCGTCTGGTTGAAGACATCCTCAAAGGCAATGGCGTTCCCGAAGAAAACTCAAAGATAGTCGCCCGGTGCCTCGTCGCTGCCGACCTTCGCGGTGTCGACACTCACGGCATGAACCGCATTCCTTCCTACATGGAGCGTGTCCGCCAGGGTGTGCTCAACGCCACAGCCCAGCCCGAGCTGAAGCAAGTCACACCGGTTGTGGCGCACGTCGACGGCAAAAACGGCTTCGGCTTCGTTGCGGCAGAGATGGGGATGGCAGCTGCCATCGAGTCTGCCAAGACTTTCGGCATCGGCATGGCAAGTGTGTCGCATTCCAATCACTTTGGCATGAGTGCGTGGGTGGTGCAGCAGGCTCTTGATGCGGACATGATGAGTTTGGTGTTCACCAACTCGAGTCCTGCGCTCCCGGCGTGGGGCGGGCAGAGCAAGCTCATGGGTGTTTCGCCGATTGCTTGTGGTGCGCCGGGGAAGGACAAGCCTTTCATCCTGGACATGGCCCCGTCAGTCGCGGCCAGGGGCAAGATTTACAAGGCCAAGAGACGCGGCGAAAAGATTCCTCTTGACTGGGCGCTAGATGCTGAGGGACGTCCTACGGATGATCCCACCGCAGCATTGGGAGGTGTCATGCTGCCGATGGGTGGCCCCAAGGGTTCGGCATTAGCAATCATGATGGATGTGTTCTCTGGTGTCTTCTCTGGCTCTGCTTTCGCTGGTCACGTCACTAATCCGTACGACCCCTCAAAACCAGCGGACGTCGGCCACTTCCTGGTCGCCATCAAGCCAGACCTCTTTATGAGTCTGGACGACTTCCGTGAAAGGATGGACTATTTGTACCAGCGTGTTGTTGGGTCAGACAAGGCGGCAGGAGTAGACAGGATATACTTTCCGGGTGAGATTGAGCAGTTGCAACAGCAGGAACGGGAAAAGACAGGCATACCCTTGGTACAGGCTGAGATTGATGCTCTCAACGAGGAGGCAACAAAAGTTGGCGCCAAGCCTTTGGTAACCCAGGTAGCTGCATGAACTATATCGCTTTACGCCACTCTTAGGAAAGCACTCCATGTTTCCATCGAATCTCTATCATTCTTCGAACGGGGTCTAGCGAGGCCTTTTTGTTTTTGGTCATGGCTTTCAGTCAGAATGGAACTGGATGACAACTCAGGGAAGTTTCTCCTTGGCCTGAGGTGATCTTGAGACGCCTAGTAATGGCAGTTGACCAGGCTGAAGTGCCGAGACCAGCAAACTTCCTTGTGTTCAAGTCATCATTATCTCACACGTATTCTATCTGGCATTTACTATTGAGGAGAGAAAAGTAGAAATGATCGTAAACAAATCTAGAACTCTAAAATTGACGATACTCGGAAGAGTATCCCGGCGGTCACTGGTACGAGCGGTGTTTTTTTATTTTTCCCAAGGCCATTGATACCCTCTTCCATATTTCTCCAAGATCAATCGATCCAACGTATGGACATCAAGTACCTGAGATTGCTTTGGTGAGTTACGCGTGGCTCCTTCTTACTTTCTACAAGACAAGTTCCCATTCTTACAGACTTGGCAGGAGAGTCGGCTCAGCCCCTTTCCTGGAAAACCGGATCTTTAACTATGCCTTCCCTTCTTCGCCAAAACTTTTGTTTGAGGAAGTGACACTCAATTCGCAGCGGAAACTTCTTTCCAAAATGTAGCTGCCGCAAAACAGACTGTTGATGTACTCGGAGACTTTTGGTCAACCAGACCTCGATTCTTCCCACGTCATCTCACTCCCAGACAACATCAACTACGCCTACCATCCATCCCAAGTTCAATCCAATCAACACCCATTCATTCTATCGTTCTTTTCTTGGACTCCCCATCATCACCAATATTCATCATGAAGTTCACCACTATCGCTACGTCTCCGCTGTTGCTTGGCTCAGCTTCACTCGTCACCGCCGTGTCTCCTTCTGTACCACTGGATCAGGCTATTCCCCGAGGCATCTCCAGCATCAACCTTCAAGACACAGACGTCGATCAGAAGAAGGACGGTCGTCTTTGTTTCACCCTTGGTACTTTCGACTCTCATTTCGGCGAGTTTGATGTATCTCTGGTCGATGAATCTGTCGACGGGCATCTAGCCAATGGCTTCTGCTACAATCATGCTACCAAAGTCGTCCAAGACAGCCAAGGGAATAATTGTGTCTTCGACGATACAGTCAGCAACCTCCGTTGCTCTGCCGAATCTTCTGAGACCAAATTTGACCTGACCATTCGCCAACCACCAGCCGTCGATTACTCCAAAACATCGGCACGCCCTGAAATGACGCCGTGTACCTCTCTGTTGAGAACCGTATGCTTGGAAAAGGTGAAAGCCCAGTGCGCTTGGTGCTCTCATCACACTACGGATCCTGAGTGTCACAAAGCTACCTTCTGTCCATGGCGTTTGAGTCCCAAATACGGCCTCTCCAGCTCGCCCTCGCCCTCTTCCACTCCGGTATACGACGGAAGCCGGTGCACAGGAGGCAAGCCTTTCCTCCCTGCTTGGCACCAGTATTTGAGATGGTGTCGAGATCACCCCGAGTCGATCAGATGCCCCTATCTACCGTGGACTTTGAATCCAAAGACAATTCATTCAGACAACGCATTCAACGATGCCATTGGCTTCATCTGGTGTAATCTCCTTGGTCGGTGTCAACATTCCGATATTTCCGCAATAACGCCACCAAAGACCGTCCAAGTAATTCAAAACGCCCTGGAACACGTCTGCACGAGGTATCCGCCCACGTGTCCCTTCATACCTCCTTCCATGGAGGTCGTCTTATCTTCGATGGAAGTCATTGCCGACGTCTCAAGGCTAGCCACAGCTTTCTTCACCGGCCATGGTCTTGAGGACTACAGTCGCCCAGCCTTGCCAAAATCTCCCGAGACCAGCCACGGCGCCCCCGCTCGCATAGGGCATTCAGACAGTCAAGGCAGTCTTAGTGTTGTCGACAATGCCCTCCGTTCAGCTACTCTGGAGTTCATCTGCGAGGAGCTCTGCAGCCCCTTGTGCGATCACATTCCCTCAGTTATGAGAATCGTTGATTCAATATTGAAGGGCAATGCGGACCTACAGGAACTTACCAATGCATTCCAGTATTACCTTGCCAGAATCACCCCAGCTGATGTCCAGACCCTGACAGAAGGAGCTGAGGATATCTACGACATCTTCGTCGCCACGCCTTCAAAACTGGAGGATCTGATTGACGCTGTCAAAACCGACTTGGGAACGCTCGGCCTTGACGGCACTTGGAGACTGCTCCGAGCTGGTCTATCCATTTACTTCCGTCTCTCCCCGTCGGACGAACACAATCTGCTTCGAACACTTGGAGACATCATTACCCGTTTTGATGCATCCGGTGCTTCGAGCTAGACCACAGGAACTTGATGTGAAGGGTATCCAAGGGTTTGCTGGAGTTTGACGATACGACCAATGGACAAGAGAGCGATTAGTGCACGCACTACACAAATCACAATGTTGCATCGGTTGGTGGAAGTCTCTGTGATCCAGGGTACATTGATCATGAGCGACCGGTTGAAGGACTACACGCGAATGGTGACTGGGGATGAGCAGTATAGCTAGCTACCTAAGTCAATTGATAAGAGCATCGCTTACGCCCAACATAAATGAATGCACCTCAAATGCAATTGTGACACGACCAAACCTCCGACCGGTAGCAAACATTATAGCACTATAGGTTGATACATCGGATCGTAGACTAGTAATCGGATGGCTGGGCCAACGCCTGGTCGCCTTGCCTGTTCGATGAATCACTTGGTAAAAGTTCCGAAAATGTGTGGTACTACTTGAAACCATGTCTCATCATGGGGTTGGCGAATGTCAATATTTGTCCATGGCCCTGCAGACCTAAGGTTGTTACCAGTGTTGCGGCACAGCTGGCAGCCGTTCAAAGCCCGCGGCCAAACCAGATTGACGATACCTAACATAATTAGCATCGATGTCGACCCGTTCAGTCGCGCTCCTTGTGGTTGACTTACGCTGATAGAGGCGGATGGGGCGGCTCTGCATCACCTCGACATGTTCGTACAAATACCACCTGCCCCCTTTCTTGAGATAGGAGTAGAGCTCGGCAATGTTCTTCTCGGGCTCGGGGATGCTGCAGAGGCAGAGAATGGAAACAATGCAGTCGACGCTTCCCTTTTCAATCTTGCCGTTCCACGCCGTGGGGTCGGAGAGAGACTCGATGCCGGTGGGGACGATCTCGTAGGTGCCCTCGAGCCCGGCGGCCTGGACATTCTTCCTTAGTGCGGGGTGCGCCTCGGTATTGGGCTCGATGCCGTAGACTCTCGCCACGCCCTCCGCGACGCGCCTCCTGACGCCGCCGCGCGCCATACCAGCCGCTGCGTCGACAGCCTTCTTCTTCTCGTCGCCGTCGCGGCCCTTGGCGAAGATGTCCACCCACATCCCGGACCCGGGCCCGATCTCCAGCACGACACCGCTGACGGGCGGGTGAACGGGCTCCTCTACGACCTTGCCGTCCGTGACGCGGCCCTCAAGGAGGGCGACCATCATGTCCGACCTGCCCACGCGGATGTTGGGGCCGAGCCAGGCCCAAAAGGCGGAGAACCAGGCGTCTTGGACGCGGGACGGGGTCGTAAGGGCTGCGTAGTCGCCTTCGCGGAAGAGGCGGAGGATGGTGGGGGGGAGGTAGGAGAAGGCGTTTAGGAGGAACATCCAGGGGCCTACGAGGGCCCAGAAGATTGCGGTTGCTTCTGCTAGGGAAGACATGACTTTGACCCCTCGATCCGGAGAGAGAGTGTGGGTGAGAGAGAATGAGGAGTGCCTATGGTATGTTAGAAATGGAAAGTGAGAGGGGGCATGAGCTCAGGGGCTCAGGGGGAGCTTACAGACTGAACAACAGGTTATATACACAGTTAGAGAAACGAAATACCCGAGGGGCCTGGAAAGTGGTGTGTCCCGGCGAGGGCTGGCCGGTTTATAAGTGGGAGCTTCGCGCAAGGAACGGCCGAAATGCCGGGGGACTTAGAAAAGAGGTATTACAGATAGTGAAGTGGGTATATGCATCTATCGACTACAGTGACTAGCTGTCGATGCCATTATCGTACATAGCAACCCCACCAACCCCACCATGCTCCCCTCGGCGTCTAAATCTAGACAGCTTCCTTTGACAGCTATCTCTGTCTCTTCTCTGTCTCTTCTCTGTCTCTCTCTTTTTTCTTTCGTACTCTTCTTGTTTCATGTCTCATCTGTACATCTATTGCGTCTCCAAGCCTTTCTCGTCTCGCGCTCACACGACTGCAATAGTGCCTTCAACAGCGCTTCATATCCTACGAATACTTCCACCCGTCTTCGCTCATTCGGCTAGTCCTGTTGGTTCCTTATCTACGTCTCGCGAAACGCTGACATCGTGCCTGACAGCCCTGGTCTTCCAACGTCATGCAAGCTAGGGGGTCCCGTTCACGACGATTGGCCAGTTTGCGTCCATCCCGCTTCCCACGCCTTCAAGGAGCATTGCGTCTGCTGGCGACTGCTCGAACCCGTCCGCGTTGACGAGGTGCCGTTCCCAATGGAGACAAGTCTCTCGGGCAGCTCCATCGGGCTTCGAAGATACCTATCCATCTGAGGCGCTGGCGCCGTGTAATAGGCACCGGCCCTACACACACACACCAATCCACACAACCGTCAGCATTCATAATCCTGCGGCCACACTGATCAGGACCAGAGAGGCAAAGAGGCAAAAGCTTACCCGCCATTCGAGGTGGTGGTACCAGACGGTGCGGATCGTTGAGACATCGTGGGGAAGAAAAGGGGTAAGAGATTATTGGTGTTTGGTTTGATTGATTTCTTGCAGGTTGCAATGCACGACTACAGTTGTACGAGGATGAATGTTCGCGATAGTATCTACGAGATGCCTCAGATCGCAGCACGGAACAGCTTCAATACATATAGGGAACCTGAGGATGCCATTTCAACCGTCGACCTGCGCGGTTGGCCAGCAGCAAGTTCTGCTCAATTGAGGGAATCGCAAAGGCACGGATGCGCTGTTTAGCCTACGGTTGGCCTCAGTGAGGCTTTCCAGATCTCTCATGAATCTCAGTTGATAAATCGTGGGGAAGGGGAAAGAACACCTCGCGCATCATCTGCGCGACGCTGCGCAATCCTTCAGTCTCGCAGACTACCATCTTTGAGTCGTGTCCAAAGGAGCGGAAGGATATTTTCGGTCACCATGATCGTCATCATTGGCTACACCTGCATACGATTGCCTAGATTTTGGTGCGGATCGTCGACCCCCCTGGCATGGCACAGCCTGCATACTTGAACAACAGCGCAAATGCGCCCTTTCGAATTGTCGCTGTGGCTTTAGTTCGAGGGCATTTCAGAGCCTGCTCTCCCCCTCCTTTCTCCCTCTCTCATTCTTCTCGTTGTTTCTGACGCCTTTTTTCCACATTTTTCTGCTTCGCAATTGCGGATTTCCCATCGGTAATTTTTGGCATTTCCTTTCTGGGCAGCATGGGACACAAGACAATTGCAAGCAGCCGTATGACCAGGCTTGATGCAACACAAGTACACGATGGTGTTGCATCATCGAGGCCATCTGCTGTCGCATCAGCAAGGGTCGATGAGGCCTCCAGAGACCTTGCATATCAATTCCTCCACATGAATCGCTCATCCCGCCGCGCATCCATCGTCAACCACAACACCGAAGTTTCCGAGATGCCTTCACCTTGTGCAGTCTCCTTTGAGCGTCCGCTTTCTTGGACCTTCGATACTCCGCTGCAATCTGGAGACCGGCGTCACTCGTCCTTTGAATCGGAAAACATGCCTAGCCTGGCATATCGTGTCAAACCACAACAACCACAGCCACATAACCCGAGGAAACACCAGAGGGGAAGCCCGTCAGTTGACAGCTTGGAAGAGCGGCCGGGTTCGACAGAGGAGAGACACTGCAAGAGGATCTCGGGTGATTCCGGCTATGGGTCGGATACGCGGCGACGAAGTCGTGACGGGAGCGGAGACTCTTCTGAGTATCAGGACGTGAGGACCAGAGACGTCAAGATCTATCAGCGACCGGGGTCCAACATCCTCATACGCCGATGCCCATCACCTCAGTCGGACAGCGACGGGACCTTGGGTGTGCCGCGACGACGCAAGAGGCATTTACGTAGACATAGCGCCGTTGTCGTTACTCATTCACCTAATGATCCAACTCCTGCACCGAAAGAGATTAGACTTCCAACGCAGAAGACGAAAATATGCGAGGCACTGTCGAAGCAAGGCGAAAGAGTGGCGATCAGCAGAGAAAGCCTGGACGCAGAGACGCATATATATGGCAGTGATCTCTCCGTTTCCATCAAAGGCCTGCGACGAATGAAGGGAACCACGGCTCTGCGCGACCCCGTTGGTAGCCCACGACCCCCAACATCGAGATCAGGGTCATGAGAGCGCCTAGGGCCATCAGGGCACCCAGCATCACTTCAACGGACATTCCGCCTGTTCCCGAGGATAATGCTCCACAACAACAGCCTTCGCTCATCGGATCACCATCCATCCGGAGAAGTTCTACGTTTGGAGATGACCTCACTCGGAGGGCTATGAATCGCTTATCCCTTTTCGAGGACGCAGATGGCCACCCCGTCTCCTTTGCAGGCTCACGCGCCGCTAGGCCGAGCCTACATCTCGATACTTCAATCGAGCCTCGCGCACAGCTTGAACGGCCCCTTCAGCCCACCTCACTTAAATTGTCGCGACCTGTCTCCGGACCGCCCAACCTCCCTCTCAACTGGCACGCAAACCTGACACCTCGGCCATCCTTCCTTGCCGTCGAGGAGCAGTCCGACTCTGCCAACGACAGTGGAGATGAATCATCCATCGAGTCGAGCGTCTTCTCAGTCCCGGACTCCCCCGTGGAGCCGTGTCAACTGAATCGGGATGATCCATTAGCATCGCACATGGACGTCATTGTCGGCAACATCTTCCAACGCTACCAAGAATGGAACGTCCGCGAAAGGGGTGGACAAGGCCGACGAGCCTCGGGCCAACGCGTCAACACCAACACGCCCGACTCCGGTCGTTCGTCGAGGAAACGCTCGCACTCCGACGACCTACCCGACCAGGACGCCTCAGATGGCGGGGACTCGAACGTGATACTGGGATTCAAGAAGCCAAAAGTCCCAGCGAACCCATCGAAGTTGATGTTTGCGTGCCCCTTTTGGAAGAATGACCCCGATAACCACCGCCAATGCTATAAGAAAGTTCTCAGCCAGATAAAGTATGTCAAAAGCCACCTCTACCGGTTCCACGCCGCACCCATCACTTGCCCCTGCTGCGGCGCCGCCTTCCAGGACGAGGAGACGCGGGACCAGCACGCGCGTGCACGGCGCTGTGAGGTAGTTAGCGAGGGGTACATTCCCAGCCACGAGGGCCTCTCCCAGGGTCGAATGCGACAGGTCTCGAAGCGCGCGAACCCTAGCCACAGCCCGGAGGAGCAATGGTTCACTATCTGGGATATTGTATTCCCTTCAAAGCCGCGGCCGTCGTCGCCGTATATCGATGGAGTGCTGTCGGAGGACCTCTGCAGCTTACGAGAGTTCCAGACCAGTATTGGGACGGATATGATGCTGGATTACCTAGCCTCGCGAGATCCTGACTTCGCAAACGATGAAAGGAGGGCCGCCATGTACGATCGCGTTGCATTCAACCAGCTCCAGGAAAGGATTTACGAGGCATGGATGGCGCGTCGCGGTCTCCGACAGATCCACGATGCCAACATCTCCACGACGCCGCCGCGCACAGAGTCCGATGAAGCAAGTCGTGCCTCCCCAGCCAACGGGGTTTCCTCTTCCAGGCGCGAAGACGATCCGGCACAACAGCAGCGGATGCAGACACAGACGCCGCCGCCGCAGCTGCTGCAGCAGCATCAAAGTTCACGGGAGGAGACGACGGCGATGATCCAGCCTACGCCCGTGCCGCCGGATGTGGCTGTGCAGTTCACGGGCCAGGATTTTGGGGAGGCTGATTTCAGTCGCGATGATATGTATTATGACACGCATACGCAGGCGTTGTTTGCTGATTTGAATGGCTTGTTGCCTGGTGCTGGCCGGTCGGAATTTGACCAGGGTGGGTTTGGACCGCCATATGTAAGGTAAGGTAGACGGCTGAGTAGATTTGATTTTTGATGTTTCGTGCTTCCGGCCGGCTCGGTTTGTTCTATACTGTGACCTTATCGCAAACCTGGTCTACGAGAATGTTTATAGAATAGCTCTCTTGATTACCACTACTATATTTAATAAAGAAAAATAAGATCTCAGAACGGAGTGAGTATTCCTCTGCTGGCTGCTAATATTCCCCAACGACTCGTATGTCAAGCAAACACGAGGGTTTATAGCAAACATGTACCGGGAAACCAACCCTCATAACCTTTGACGCGGAAAATGCTGCATTTAATTGCGAACTCCAATGAACTCCAATACCCCAGCCTAATCCTTAGGACGCCCTCCATGCTACGTGCTATCCATAGACCCTCCACACAACCATCTCCCATATCCTTGACCGCCCCCCCCCCCCCCCCCCCCCCCCCCCCCCCCCCCCCTCTCCCCCCCCCCCCCCCCCCCCACCCCCCCCCCACCCCCCACCCCCCCCCCCCCCCCCCCCCCCCCCCCCTTCCCCCCCCCCCCCCCCCCCCCAATCACCTCCCTCTAACTCGTTTCTTCTCACAGCAACACGACAGCCAAACAAAGCCAACCGTCCGGATACGCCGCCTCGCGCATCAAATCCTCCAACGGCGCCGAAAACGGCACGGGCGAGCCGTGCAGCACGACGTTGGCGAGGATGGGGTCCCGGCTGGAGGGGAATAAGCTGGGCAGGTGGGCCTGCAGCGCGCGGCCTAGGGTCTGGCGGGTGCGGGTGCCGGGGATGACGGGGGGGACGAGGGTTTGGAGGACTTTGAAGGCGCCTGCTCCGGGGGTGTCTCCTGCTTGTGCCGGTGTTGGTGGTGGTGATGTGGTATCGGTGTTGGTGACGGTGTTGCTGCCGGTCCCGGGCGGGGGCGAGGACGGGATGTAGACGCGCAGGGGCACGTTGCGGAGGGGGGTGGGGGCGTTGAGGAGGAGGGCGTTTATTTTTGCAAAGGAGGCGTAGTCGTTGTCTTGGACTGCGTTCCAGAGGGACGAGGTGTCTGCTTTGGAGAGGGACATTATGCGTTTTGCGTTGCCGTAGCGGACGAAATCTGCCTGTTTTTGGGGGGGTAAATTAGAGTGTATTAGGGGCATTTTTGAGTCAGGTGAGGCAAGATTGAGAACTGGGATTTGGATAAGAAGGTCTGGAGCGTTCTTTGTTCGATGTGGGTGTGTGTTCCAGTGTGAGGTGATGACGGAGGAGAATGTGGAAAGTGGAAAGATGGAGGGGCAGGTGATGATGTGTTTGTCTCGTGGCGTTGTGGAAAAGCAAAAAAAATAAAATAAAAAAAAAAAACAGCTTTGGGATGAGAGACATATGTTCAGGTAGCGTGGAATGGGCATGTAGCCGAGAAGATGGGTAAATTTGATTCTCAATGTTTAGGATGAGACAAGGGAGCGATAGTGAAGACATGACGGGAAGGGGGCGGGGGTTCGAGAAACAGAGACAATGAAAGAGGTTGATAAAAGACACTGAAAAGAGGTTGGAGAAAGAGACAAGACATGTCTCTTTCGTAACTCTACTCACCTCTTTGACGCAGTTGAGAAAGGTGTCGCCGATATCCCAGCTATCGCCATCGCTGACGGTCAGGCGCCACGGTAACGTCGGCTGGTAGAGGTCGACGAGGAGGCCGAGGGGTAGGTTGCGGAGGAGGAGGTCCTCGTGGTGGAAGGCGGAGACGGGGTGGCGGAAGAAGGCGGAGCAGCGGGGGACGAGGAGGGCTAGGTAGGAGAAGCGCGGCAGGGAGGTGACGAGCGGGGTGTTTGGGGCGGAGGGGTGGATTATGTGGAGGGGGATCTGGGCGGACCAGAGGGTTTGGGGGATGGATGACATGGTTGTAGATGGGGGAGATTGTGGTGGGAGTGAGGTTGGGATGAAGGGTTTAGGCGTCTCGGTGGTGTAGTGAGATGAGAGGCGGATGAGAGACGGGTCAAGGATTCATCGTAGGTGGTTGTGTTTGATGCTGGATCGGGTCTTCTATGCGGCCGGTGACGAGCTTTGAGGTACGCAATGTGTTTGTAGGCCAGAAGAAGCACGACGGGAGTCCGGCGCGGAGGCTCTAAGGAGTGACGTTACAGATTATCCGGCGTTGAACAAGTGACGGTCGGGACGGAGGCGGAGGTGGGGCACCTTGTCCGTCAGGAAGGCACCAGAGCCCGGCCGAAACAAAGCCCCGCCATCCGATGATTACCTAAGCTACGGAGTACCAAGGTACGAACAGCAGCAGCACCGCGTTGCCTCTTTAAGTTACCCGGGCCATCCCTGGAACTCCCACAAAGCTCACCCTGCACACCTCCAGCTCCCAGCTCGCACACCATCGGCATTCTTTCGTCCTACCTTGGCTTACTGTGTTGTGTAACCCTCAGCTTAGGCCCCAGATTCCCAGTACGGCGTACGGATAGCAGGACGTGGTCGGGGGATTTTCTCTGCCTGACAGCGGCTCCTTCCATGTCCACAGGGAACGTCCCTCCTTGGAGTCCATGCCTTCCGGGCGGCACTAGGGGGCGCTGGGGCGCTGAGCTGAGAAGATCCTACTGCAACTGCACCTCACTTCTTTTCATTTGGATGTGGTTTCAACCTCAACAACTACGCGCATTTCTGTTGGTCATGCTTTTCCAGCATCGGAACCGAGACATACTCATCCATGGTTGACTTGAGGCAACTAAAACACCATGGTGGACGGTGCTATCACGGCGAGATGTTGACCACCATGAAGCCCGCGGCAAAACTTTTGAAGCATGTCCGGCAAGGCGAGCCAGACATCACATCGCATATCAGGCATCACCATCTCGCTCTTATTGCGCGTACTTCGCACACTCCGTACACTCCGCACACGCCGTCCGCCCGCGAGCGTCGAATCGCCTCGAAGAATCCGTCTTTGAGCCTTGTTGCCTGCGGATCTTTCCATGAGAACGGATACGGGATAGAGGCCCAGCCTTCCAAGATTACTGTACGATCCAGCCATGATTCGTCGTCCGCCTCAAGCGCGTGCGGCGCGCCGAAAGGAGTCGGCATGCAAAAAATCCTGGAAAATCACTTCAGCGGCACGTCGTGGTCGGTCGAGACTCGATGGTTGCACATGACCCGGTCGATCATCCTCGCTTCGCGTCGACCGCCGAATCGTCGTCGCTTACGGAGTACATGCGTCTCGTCATTTTCGTATGGATACCTACACCCATCGCTATTTTCAACACGCTGCTTGGCCAATCTTGCCCGCCTTGTCCAATGTCTGCCGTCTTACGGATACTGCTGTCCCGTATCCACTGGTTCCCAAACCGGCTACCGACGAGCAGGGACAGAGGACCTATCCAAGGACCAAAGCTATCTCTCGGGGAGCTGTCTTCTGGTTTTTTCTGCTCACTGAGTCGTCAATAATTTGAATCGCCGACCACTGTTCGCACTACTTTTCGTCCACTACCACGCTATGGGATATAGACTGTCACTCCTCGCACACCCCTTGGCCTTCACTTGTCTTCGACCCGGCGGCCGATGCTACGCGGCAGGCAACACGCCGCACACGCAGGCAGGGCACAGGACGCAGGTAAAGGAAAAAGCAAAAATACACCGCGTGCCACGCTGTAGCTCCGAGACAAGAGGTTTGGTTACACGAGAATGAACCAAATGTCCCCACCCTCTGTGTCTCTCTCTCTCTCCTATGATGTTCAGGCATCTCTCAGAATCTCACTCTCTTTGGCTCTGAAGCTCTCTAAGTTCTCTCCATCTGGGGGTGTTATCCACCAACCAGGAGCTTACACAACTCGCACACCCCTCCTTCGTTGAGCTTTTCTGCCAACAAGCTCCAGCCTCCGCCGCCATCTCATACAACTTCTTCCCAAGACATTCCTTTTCCTTTATTTGCTTTTTTTCTTTCCTTTGCAAAACCTCTTTATTTTCCCCAGTCTTGGGGGCAGGCCTTGGTCGCATTCGGGACCGTGTCGGTGGCCACAGCACATTATGGACAATATTTCCCCGGAATAAATCTCACCAACCCAGTCTGACCGTTAGACCACGAGGTTGGGTGATCACTGATGCGTTCACAAGGCGTGGGGCGGGGAGGGGACCAATAATCCTTTGGAGATCAAAATGCCAGGGTCTTTCGTCAAAACATGTCCGCGTCCATAACAAGTTGCGACTGCAGTATCTCACATGAGCGACTCAATCTATCCGTACATCTCACCATATCTCTTACCATCTCCATATCCCAGAGCGGTCAAACCGCCGCGGATTCAGACGGAGGGGGGTGGTGACGAGTCAATACCCCCAAGACCAAACTAGAGCGAAACCCTTTTTGTTTTCTTCCTTTCTTAACGCGTACTTTCACGCTTTCTCATCTCAATTTTACCATCACCAGGAGGGGATTCCATAATGGCGCTTTAATGCCGTCCTAGCGTAGTTCACTAATCGGCAATCGAGGCGAGCTATCAGATTTCCAGAGAATACTGCGCGTTAGCACCAGCAAACGCATCCCTGTCAGCGTCGCGCTGCTGGCTAGGCACCTCTATTCGTGTACACACTTCACTCTCACACACACACTTCAACAAGTCTCTTGGAATGCTATCCAGGGTTTTACGATAGTTAAAGTCGAAAGCGAGTCTAGCACCTCCTTTTACACTACCTTAGTAACGTAACTTTGGGTAACTCTGTCTGGCTTCTGTTTCTTTGCTTTTTCTTCTTCTTCCTGTACAGGTCTCATACCGGCAATGGATTACCTATATCTGGCATGTTCTGCTCTTCCCGCCCCCATTTCCAGACTTTCTATGCGTTACTTTGTAGAGTCTACATAATACTTGGTCGACGCCCCCCTCCACGCTCCCCCTCTCCTTTCGTCACTTCTCATTCCTGATAGAATCACTCAAACGAGATGGCTGCGCAGCACAACGCAGCAGCAGCAGCAGCAGCACATGCGCTGCGACCTTCTTTCATGTCCTTGCATCACCTCACCCTCTCTCTGCCGCTGACGCCGCCCTGCTCTTACTCCCTCTCGATCAGTCTCTCAGTCCGTGCCGTCCCAAAGTACCTTTGAGGTCGAGTGACTTGTGAGTGACAACGTCAGCCAGAACGACGAAAGAGCTTCTCTGCAGAGCCCAATCATCAGTTTTAGTCTCCAAAAAACTCGAGGCTCTCACCACCTTCTCACCCAAACCCGCAAAGCTACCCTTGTCGTCAACCTCTCTGCCTTGCTCACACGCCCCCCCTTTGCCAGGTTGTATTCCCTATGCTTGTTCCCGTCACTTTCCCATCACATTTTTGCCGTTTTCCCCATATCCTACGATGACCGCAGAAGGCCGGGAATCTCAAAATCGCCCAAGAATTGCAACGCAACCACCCCAAATCCAATCTTAGCACCTCCAACTCCAAGTCTCCAAGTAATGTTGACTGACCCAGTTGCCCAAGCCAAAACCACCAAAAATCACATTTCATAAACCCCTAACCCGGCGTAACCTCCCAAACAGAGTATGGTCTTCCCGTTGCCTTACCGCCTCATCCCGTGCCCGCAGCCCTCCCCTCCCCGTACCTTTGGTTCTGGTTCTGGTTCTGGTTCTGGTTCTGGTTCTGGTTCTGGTTCTGGTTCTGGTTCTCTCCCGCTGCCCTCGTCCTACACCCCTTAGCGCGCCGTGTGTGCGTTCAAAGACGACCATCACGGCCCTCGCGACCACCACCTCTTTCCCACGCCCCGCGTCCCACCTGCGTGTCAAACCGCCCGCGCCGCCGCCGCCGGCCTCGCCTTGTCCAGCCTTCCTCCCCCGTCAGCCACATACCCTACGTCCCCCATCGCCGTGTCCGTCCATCCCGTCCGACCGTGCAGAAGAAAGGGCGCACTTTTTCTTCCGGTAACCCAAGTGAAGGTGCAAGGACCCCCTTCCCCCCTCTCCGTCACTTACTACCGAGTACTATTGCCAACAACCGCACTTATCATATCAACCTGGGATGTGCTCTACTACCGCTCCCGTACCCATGCCCCTGGGAGAAGGCAGAAGGGGGGAGCCACACGGCTCAAGAGAACTGATCCCATGGCACTGGGTCCCGGTCCGTCAGTCCCGCGGCGTCCGCCCCCCCTACGGGTAGCAGGCACCAGGCCTCGATCCCTTATTTCAGGTTTTTTGACGTTGTGTCGAAACGTTGATCTGGCACTTTGAGCTGTAGAACACGACGACGCCGCCGCCACGCAGCAGATGACAGGACTCGGTGACACCCAGCAGACCGCCACAAACACATCCCCTCATCCCCTATCTACCGGTTCCTTGGATCTGTTGGGGCGGCTTTGGAGTGTTCTAGGTCGTTAATCGTGTGAAAAGTGCGGGAGAGGGGGGGAATGCTACGCCAGCCAGGCCCGATCACACTCTCCCTCTCTCCCCTCAACCCAAACCCAGGCCCAGCATATGGCGGCCTCGGGAATTGCTGAATGTGCTTTTGCCCTTTTTACAACTCACCTTTTACTCAAGGGCCTAAGGTGCTAAAAGGTAGTATCATGTAGCTTGCCAAGCCGTGTGCGCGTATCCCCTGCTCTGCCGTTCCGGGTTCCTACTATCACTACCTACCTCGTTGGGGATATTTTGCCGTCGTTTTGGTGAACCTAGTTGAAGTACAATGTAAAATGAAGAAAAGGGGGTTAAGTAGCTGTCAAAGTGTCAAAGTCGCAAACCGTCCGTCCGTTTGACAGGGAAACTGAAAAGCCTAGTGTGCGAAAGAGAGAGAGAAAAAAGTGATTGATGACTGATGCAATCCCGATTCCCAACCCGCCAAGTCTCGTTCCTAAAATCGATCACATTTTTTGTTCGAATTGCTCTCACACCGGTTTTACGGATACCTATGTGTGCTAGGTTACAACCTACACCTGGGGGGGGGGGGGGGGCAAAGCGCAAAATGCAAGGGGGAGGGGGAAGGGGGTTTGTTCAAGAGTTGTAATGTTATAGGTGATAGAAGTTATGACCCCAAGTAGCCCAGGTACGGGGAGGGAATTTCCTTACTTGGACGGACGGACGGACGGCATTCACAACTTGCGGTCACGGTGACAGGAAACATGAGTCTTACTGGGGTGTAGTAAGGCGCCGCGGCAAAAGTTTTGGTAAGTTGGGTAGTAAGGTGAAGTGGTTCAATTTCTCTACTAATGCAGATGTCTCTTTTCGTGGTCCCTGTCCTGCACGTGTGCGCGTGTGCGTGTGTGTGTGTGTTGCACCTGGACTGCCTTTCGGACGTAAAATCTTCGGCCGCAATGCAAAGCGGCACGATATACGGCATACACAAGTAAACCATTCCATCAGCGATCAGGATACCCGAGACCGGGGAGGCGGAGGGGGCCTGGGTGCTGGGTGCTGGGTGCTGGGTGCTGGGTGCTGGGTGCTGGGTGCTGGCCTATTGTTGGTTTACCCTACATTTAGTATTTACGGCTTGTCATTGTTCCCACATCTTTGCCCTGAAACAGGTGAGGCGAAAGCAAATCTGATGTATCTGTAATTTTTTTTCGTCGTCCCAGAGAGTAACGGATATGTGATTAATTGACTGTACAAAGTACATGTATTCTTCAATTCGCTGAGTGTGGTGTGACGGGGACGTTACTTGTCACGTCAGTTTTAATACAAGGGTACTATTACGACTACTACTACTATACGGAGTACCACGCCTGCGGATTGCGTGGGTGTCGGTGTGGGGTTTGCGCTCATTCGGTTTCCCGGGGGGGGGGGGGGGGGGTGGGGGGGCTTGGGCCGGGTGGGTATATGGAAGGGGTTGGAGCCCTCCCCACCCGCCCGTCTCAATTTTTTTTTTTTTTTTTTTTTTGGAACTTCTGGAGGGGGGGGTGGGGGGGGGGGGGGGGGGGGGGGGGGGGGGTTCGATGGCATTGGACTGTGTCGATATATGAAGAGGTTGCAGACCTCGCCATCGCTCAGTTCTCATGATTTTTTTTTTTGTCTTTCTTGGAAAGTCGCGAACGGACGTGACGGACGGACATTGCAAACAACCCCGCCCTCCTTCTCCCACGGATCAATGTTCCTTGGGAGTTTGGAGGTGACTGGCGAAAGGCTGCTCTGTTTCTCCAAGCTACCTGGCCTAGGGCCACGAGTCGAAGCGCTGTTCTATTTGGATCAATCTGTAGATACTCTGCCACAGAAGCGCGTAAATAACCATGTTAAATCATTCATCACCATATTCACCCGCATCAAGAGGAGAAACCAAGTTCCAGGGCAATAGTTTTCATAATAGTACTAATATACTAAGGAACAAAAACATAATTCAAAAGAGAAAGAAGAAGCACTTCCCACCACGCCTCTTTCTCTCTCTTTCTCTCTCAATCTCCTCGTTTGGTATCTCCTCCACTGAGAACAAAAACTGAAAATAATCTCACCCTAGAAATAGAACGAGCCATCAATTCATAGACAAAACTGCACTTCCCGCCCTCAAACCTTTCCAGATGAAACCACCAACTTCCAGACCCCGCCATAACAACCAGAACCGAAAAAAGCAGAACCAACATTTAGGTGAATCCAGTTCTCCGAGAATGAGGGGGAGGAGGGGACAAACCACAACGGCCACGACCTCGACAACAACACGGACGATGATGAGAAAAAAAAAAAGATCCCCATGGAAATAGGATATAAATATATAGAAAAAAGTTTTTGCAAATGCTGCCCAAAAAACGTAGTACCAAAAAACAAATACGCAAACGCAAACGCAATGCTTTGTTTGGAGGGAGGTGTGTTGT
The DNA here is from genome assembly GCF_030869305.1 of Colletotrichum tamarilloi. Taxonomy (NCBI): domain Eukaryota; kingdom Fungi; phylum Ascomycota; class Sordariomycetes; order Glomerellales; family Glomerellaceae; genus Colletotrichum; species Colletotrichum tamarilloi. The sequence continues at coordinate 1,530,372 of NW_026849385.1, forward strand.
TTCAACAACCAACCAGAAGCAGAGAGAGAAAAAGGACAAGAAAAAAATATAAACAACAAGAGGGCGCGAACCAAAGAACTCGGCTACGAGTCTTGTCTTTTATATGCAAAATCCTTCCTCCACCTGCCTGCTCGCCCCTTAATCCATCCTCCTCCTTTCCTTTTCCCCCCTCCCTTTTGTCCACCGAACCGATTTCAAAAACGACCCTGCGGAGGTCCAGCGCCGTCTGATAACGACAGAGAGTGGCAGTAAAAGAACAAAAGCACTTGTCCAAATCCCATCTTCTCCTCTCCCCGTTGCCCCCTCCTCTCTCCTGCTTGGCCCCATCACCCCCTTTAACCGCCGGCCTACCACTCCAGAATGCTGCCCCTCCGCATCCATCCCCTTTCCTTCCTCCCTTATCCGTCGGCTTCATCGTCCAGGTTCGAGCGTAGGTGTATATATTGCGTCGCTGACACGTCGGCCGTGATTGATGAAAGACTTTCGGTCCGGTAGAGCACCATCTCGCCAATGCGTATACGGAGGCAATATAAGCTGTCACAAAACCAAGGGAGATCCGGTCAAAATACCGTGCAAGGTGATAAATTCGAGGGTTATATTTTTTGTACTGCGTAATCGTATAGCGGTTCCTTTATAATAAAAAGTGTTTTTTCCGGTTTCCGGGGGTTTCCAGGGGTCAAGGTGATCTCCAAGTAGGTACGAGAAATGTAGTTGAAAAATGAATTTCGAATTCGCAAAACGCCGGTTCATGGATGTTTGTTGTTTGGGGTATGAAGAATTTCATGACCAAGAGCGGAGGGTGGGAAGCGTCTGTCCCGTCTCCTTTTTCCTCTGGCCCGCGCACACACATTGGCATTTCGTTCCGCCCAAGATTTTGATTCCTCCCAATTAGTTTGTTGCCTTTTGTAAAAGCTTTCCATAATACCAAAATATTTCCATCCCGGTCCCCGGTGTTTCTGTCGTCATTTGAAAATCGCGAGCGCGCGCAGGGGAGTCTTCTTCGTGTACTGTTTCTCCGCTTTGGTAGAGGTCGCTGCGTGTGGGGAGGTTTCCCGTTCTTTACATCTGCATAGGGTGTCCAGGGTGTCCGGGGTGTCCGGGATGCCCGTGGTAGCCGTGTCCGTGGTTCTGCGGGTGACCGTGACCCGATCCGTTGCTCAACGAGCGGTGTCCCTGGTTTGGAGAGTTGTTCGCGCTGCGGTGGTGAGGTTCGATGAAGGATGCCATGGACATGGGGCCCGGGTGGTGGTGGTGATGGGCCGGCGGTGCGGACGAGGGTGGCGGAGGCGGGGGGATCGTAGGCCCCGTGTGGCTGTTGGTGCTGCCGAAGCTGCTGGAGCCAACCCTCGGGTTTTCGGTGAAGAGCTCCTTCTCGATGTGTTGAAGGATATGCATATCAATCGTTAGCGAGCTAGATGACTGGGCATGCATATCAAGCATGCTAATGGTGCGTCGGAACAGCATCTTCAGTTCTTCAGCAGACACGAGATGGTGCAAGTACGGGTCCTTGAAGGCTGCTGCCAAGATCAAGAGGTTGCCCCATTGCCTGCGGTCGTTAGTATTGTCCCAAAACATTACGGAGAAAGTCACAACTTACGCATGGGCTGTGCCAAAGATGTTGGTGACGAGAAGACGCTTGCTGTCGACACCGTGGAAGGCCCGGGTACTCTGAATGAGGGCTTTTATACCTCTTTCGGCGTATGCCTTGACTTCTGGGTCAAGCTCATCGTGCCGACGGATTCCGTGAGAGCCTTGCCCCACGAACGCAGTCGCGTCGTGTTGGGTGAAGACGCCAATGTGTCCCACAGTCTCCTTGTTGAGCATGCCTGAGCCATCAGAGCGCTGCTTCAGCCTGTCCGAAACCTCCAATACGAATCTGACAAAGGGCCGGTAGATGATGACTCGAGCGCCCCAGTACTTGGCACGCAACCGCGCATCGATGAGTTCCTTTGCTGGCTCATCGTCCTCGTTGAAGTGGAAGTCCTTGGATACCCACTGCATGCTTCTCAGCTGCTCCTCCAAGTTCTGCACTTTAGACATCTTGTCATTGATCGAAACGTGGATGTCCTGGGGGTCGTAGAGCAAGTTGTGAATGGTGTTTAGCGTCTTTCGCAGGTACAACTGTCCGATGTAAGAGTCTCGCACTCTAACAGATGTCTCGTTCTCTATGAGCTTCATATTAGGCCACGGCATAATGTGCTCGTAGTCGAGACATCTGGATCGTGGAAGTTCAAGTTCCGCAATGATATCGCTTAAGAGTTGTTAGCATTGACCAACAATCTGGTGTCATGAGACCTACTTTTCGAGTTGCAGGCAGCTCCAGTATGCGAGGAGGACCATGTTGTCGCGCTTCTTCTCGACGGGATTCTCGAGGCTCATCTTTGAGAAGCGGTCCATGTCACTGCATGGGTATTAGTTTCCATCATCTGGTATCCGTGTTCGGTCAACTTACCGGCGCATGATCATGTTCAGAGCTCGTGCGGCATTGAAGAACATGGCGTCACTCTCCAATACTCTGCCTAATTGACCATGGTACAGACCAGCAAAGATGAAAGTCTGCGCGTGCTTCATCGTCCAGCCAGCCATGTGGTTGCCCATAATGTCAGAGGCATAGGCGAAATATTCTAAACCAGGAATAATGTCGTAGTTGCGCTTCATCGTGTTGGACTTCATGCTGCCGGCGCCGCTACCCTGCAGTGAAGGCCGTCTGCTGGGGAGACTATTGGCCTGCTCCTTTGGCGAAGGTAACCCTGAGGAATGCGAATGCGAGGAATATGACGGAGGCGAAGCCTGCGCACCGGGGGAAGATGGATAACCGTTCCTGTTCATGGGAGAGTTCTGGCTGTGTTCTACCATGTCCCGGGGAAGGTCCGGAATCTTTGACTGGTGTAGGCAGATCTTGCCCAAGGCGAGAATGACCAACACAAGGGCGTTTTCAATGGTCCTATGCGGCCTGCCCGGCTTCTTGGGAAGCTGTATCGTCTCTTCCTGCTGCTGATCTACTGCTGGCGAAGACCGCTTCCGCTTGTTTGACATTTCTGGGTAGCTGCTCGTCGGCGCAACGAACTTGGCGACGCCAGGTGCAGTCGGCTTGGGCTTCTTCTCGGTTTGCGCAATGTTGTCCAAGAAGCGTTTGACAAGGACTCTCAGGTCGCCGGGGAGAATGATTGGATGCAAGGTGAGGACATGAGTCTCAAAGCTGTTAATGTATGCCTTGACCTTTTCTTCAGAAAAGTCAGGTGCACCATCGGGTGTAAGCGTTCCGCTGATGTATCCCATGCTCGTTGGCGGGCTCAGTCCTCCGACTTGGCCCCAAGCCTCACCCGGGGAGGGCGAGTTTCCAGTCTCGGAGAAGTTGTCTTCCATGACATCCATTGTGCCGAAGGCCTCCGAGGCTGCAATGCTTGTAACGCCGCGGCTGGAGTCTTGTCCGCTTCCTTCTCCGCGCCCGTACAGTCGCAGAACACCGCGCTTCTCCTCCTGGGCGATGGGGTACTCTTGCGGGTACTTGACATTCTCCCTCTCCAGAATTCCCTGGGTCATCTCCTTGACGCCTGGCCAGAACAAGATGGTGTCGGCTCTGGTTGTGTGGTTTACCGGGATCGAAGGGGGACCCGGCGCTACAGGTGGTCCAGGAGGGTTGTCGGGCGCGTCGTCGTTGTCCATATCTGTATCGTGGATCTGGTGGGCCAGGTCCGTCTCGCCAACAGCCATGGGCTGCGGCTCGTGCATCTCTTCGTCGGGTTGAGGGTACGTTTCCACAGGCGGCGCGGCAACTGGCGACGGTGACTTGACAAGCGACTTGTCGGGAGAATCATCTGAAAGCGGCGGTGCTTCGGCTTCCATCTTGATGTTGTGCATGTTCAGCCTCTGCTCCATATTTTGCATCCACCTTTGCTGGGCGGCGATCTGCGCCTCGAATTTGGCCTCCATCGCGCTCTTCATCTCAGAAATCGCTTCCAAAATGTCGATTTGGCCCTTGTCAATCCTGTTTTCCAATATCAGCAAGAAACATTATTTGAGGGAGGGGAGGCAAACTCGACTGACGCCTTTGGAATAGGATCACGATATTTACACTCGACACCCTTTTCTCTGCAACTTTTGCAAGGCTTAGTTTCGTCACATTTCGCCTTGAGCTGCCGACAGCTGTCACAAGCCTACAAAACACATGATCAGCGCAAACTCATATAGTTGAGGGGCGGCTCGCGCAATCGCACCTGAGAGGCTCTTGTTGCCTTGCGCTTGGCGGTGGAAGAGAATTGTGCGTATATCGACTCGGGAGGGGGTTGCGGTTGGTACTGCGGTTGCTGTTCATAATGTTGCGGTGGTGGAGGCGGTTGAGCCATGGGAGGAGGAGGAAAGCTGCTTCGGTAGCCCCCCGGCGTGGGGGGCATCTGCTGTGGCCCGTTATCGTAGCTCATGTGTCGTCGAGAGTCGTCGGGGTACGGCTGGTGGGAAGGGTGCGGCGGCGCAGAGTGCGGCGGAGGAGGGAGGCCGTCCTGTGGCCCGCCTCCTGTCGAGTGAGGCCTTCTTGGGTGAGAGAGGTTCTCGTCGTGCGGCTCCCTCTTCACGCCGCCAGGGTCTCGGTTTGGGAACGGTGGGTAAGGCGGGTGCGCAGGTGAAGGCGGGTGTCGATAGTGGTCCTGCATGGGCGTGTAAGGAGACTCTGGCTCATGGTGTCGTCGGTCGTCGGGATGATGTTGCGGCGCCGGGTGAGGAGGGTGATGAGGCTCGACGGAGCGAGGAGGGTACGGGGGCGGCTGCTGCTGGTGGTTATATGGCGCAGGCGGCGGCGCGTGTTGCTGGTGAGGCGGAAGAGGATGTTGTTGGTGCGGCGTCGACGGGTGCGAGGGCGGCGGGTGGAGTGGTGGTAGATGGTGTTGCGGTCCGCCAGGTGGTGACCACGAGTTGGTGCTCGAGAGACGGGGGCGTTTGTTGTCAGGCTGCCCCGGAGGATCCATGCTTGATATATATGTACATACGTACAAATGCTTATGAAAAAACAAGAGACGAAGCGAAAATAGGGTCAGGCCAGATCCGAGGATGAGAAGGTGGCGGCCATGGAAAAGCTATGGGCAACGAGGAGGAAGAGCCAGACGTCCAGTTCCGGTCCGGTCCAGTCCAGTAGTCTCTCTCAAAGCTGGGCCAGCGCAACGCAACGCGACCCAGAGACGGGAGCAGCAGTAGACGGGGATGAGGATAGGAGGGAGCGAGAAGGACAAGCGAGCAACCAAGCGACCAAGCAAGCAATCAATCAATCAAGCAGGAAGCCTGTGTGAGTTGAGGGAAGCCGGGACGGGGAACGGAGATCAGGTTGGGTTCTGGGTCTGGGGCAGCAACAATTGGAGGCTCTCAGTGTTTGGATGAAAGCATGGGGCCGTGGTGGTTCCTCTTCCTGATGGCGGCGTGTCTGTACGTTGTATGTACGGTACAGAGTGGTGGTCCACGGTATACCGGTACGGAGAAGTGCAACGTAAGTGTACGAAGTACGCACAAGAAGGGTAGGTCGGTGTGAAAGTCGGAGAGGTACGGATAGTACCAAGTAGAGGAGGGTGAGGGTGAGGAGTAGTGTGGTCAGGTAGGAGGAGGAAGAGGTACTTGGCAACCCAATGTCGGGATCTAAGTCGTTGGGAGTCGAGGTGTTCGTATCCGTAGACCTGGGGATGTATCTGTAGAACCTATCTTGGGTGTCAAGGACCAAGGACCAAGGAAGGTATCCGTAGTAGTAGGGTAGGGACTAGGAGTCTGCTGGGAGTGGAAGGGCGGAAGAGGAGGCGCGGCGGCGGCGGCGCGCGGCGAGGGACGGGAAGCTCGATTCGAGTCGGCTCGAGAAGTCTTCCTACTCGCCTTTGGGAACCCGATGTGGTGAGCGGTTTGAAGTGTTCCCGGCTGTGTGGTTCTTGAAACTTGGGAAATGGGATTTTCCCACTCTGCGAATGCGCCCGGATGCCCAAAGGGTCGGCTTGGAACTTGAAGGGGGCGGGGATCAGCGCGTTGGGCAGAGATGGAGCTTCCGCTATTTTTGCTCTCTCTCCTCTTTCTTCGGGTTGCGCTGCCTTGGAGGTTCGACGGGGGTGACGGTGTGAGCGAGGTGGGGAGGGGGATCTCTCTCTCTTTCTCTCCGACTGTTGACTTGCGCGTAGAGGAGGGAAGAAAAAGAAGGTCGAGAAAAACGTCAAATTCTCAAGCGGCGGCGAGACGGATGGATGATGATGTCCCGGTCGCCATATACCTTGCTCCCGCGCAGAGAGTAGACGAGCGCCACGGCTACAAGGTACACGCACGAAGTGGAGGTGTCGGCACGAGGTACTCGGTACGCTTGCTCGACGGAGTAGGTATCCTTTACTCTAATGTACGATGGCGGGTTGGGTGTGTAGACTCGGATGTAGGGTGCGAGAGGAAAAGCTGGAGGCAAAGGCAGAAAACGGGCACCACCCGTCCCAAGGCGGTCTGCTTTTGGTGGCCTGGTCTGACTCTTGTTGACTACCCGTATGCAAGTACCTATCCTTCTCTTCGGTCCTCTATGCTTCTTGGAGCTCTGGAGCTTGGCCGAGGGGTACGCGATGTGGTATCTGAAAGTATCTCAAGCTCCTGGATGTGTGTGGGATGCGGTGGCGACAGGGGTGAGAGTGACTGAGGGAGACAAGGCAGGGAGTTACTTTCGCGACAAGTCCATCAGTCTTGGACTCTTCCGCCGGAGAAAAGAGAGTAGGAGAGAGAGAGAGACAGAGAGGACCACCTGGGAAATCCAATCGACCCTGCCAAGTCGAAAAGTCTCAGAAAGCTAGCAGGGCCAAGGGGGGGTCTATGAAAAATAGCAAGGGTGGGTTAGGAGGGACGAGAAGGGGGGATAAAAGGGGAAAAAAAAAAAAAAAAAAAAAAACCGCAGCAGCAGCGCGGCGACTTTACACTATCTGGATAAGTCTAGGATTGGGGGAGTCGAGCTAGGACGAGGGATCTTCGTGAGCGAACGAGGGGGGGTGTGGGTGTGTGTGTCTCCAGTACTGTTCCCTCTACCGTCTACAAGTAGGTACCGATTACTCCGCAGCACGTCGTGGTCCTCATCGTAGTCGTTCTTGGAGTTTGCTTTGCGCGGTGTGGGAAAAATGAAGACGAAAGGAGGGGCGTGTCCTTAACATCCCCCCATTTACAGCCTCCGCCGTTTCTCCCACGCGCGCCGCCCTGGAAATGGACGTGAAAGAGGGTGGAAGTGCGTGCGTGCGTGCGTTCCTAGTGACATGGGGGGTTGGAGCAAGCGCGTGTCTTGCGTGTGAAGCTGCTGCTGGCCCGACTTGATCTGCTTCCTCCCACAGCCTACGTACAGGTAAATCCTCATATACACGCGCATGTACAGACAGAGGTATGGTACTCCTCGTGTACTGTGCCGCGAAGAGTACCGTTTGGGTTGAAGCACGTATGCCCCAGTCGGTATGCTTGTCTTAGGAAGTCTTCCAACAGCCTGGGAATCTGTTCTTGTGTTGCCGATGGCTTGCTCGGTCGTTTGGTCGCTTGCTGAGAAACTGCACTGCGTACCTGGGCGGCGGATATGCGGTGCTAAGCATAGTAGCTAGAAACTCTCTTCTCCCACATCAACCACGCGCACACAAACAGAATGCCTACACTTGCGCAGCAGTCAGGGCTAGTCGTACGGATACTGCGGTAGCGACAAGTTGGCGACTGTCAGGGATGGGTAGTGCCCGGCTAGCAGACCGACTCAAGGCATTCCCCAATGCCATTCCTATTCCCATTCCCGACACCACTTCCCAAGCTTGTTTGGATCCGATGCAGCACCAGTTCTCGTCGGCTTTCCAAGGCACACTGCCAGTTCCGGACGGGACGCGCCGCACGGAGATGCTGTCGGGAGCAAAGGGGGGGGGAGGGGGCCCGGCGCGCGAAAGACTCATGGATAACCGAACCTCAGAGACGAGACCATTTTCATGCTCTCTGTTTCTCTCTCCTGGTTTTTTGCCATTCTCTCCGAATCTCTCGGTGTGTTCCGTCCGATACTTGCTCATGGAGTCATGGACCGGCGCATTCTGGATCATACTCCATGCCAGAGTGCCAGACAACTGGGGAAAAGTGGTCACGGGATTCGAGAAGGAAATTTGCTTTTCAGCAACGGCCGTGCAAAGGAATGTCCAAGTTCCGCTTTTTCTGGGGCTCTGGTCCCCCTCTTGTCTTGTCTTGATCATTACGTCGCTGGTGGTCCACGAGGGGCCAGCTGGCCGGTGTAATGTACGGTGAGCTGACGTATGGTTGCGGTGTGATAGCAAGATGGCAGGTCCTTGCAAAAGAAGGGTCTGCTGTATTATTAGGTTTTCTTTCGGTTTGGAAACCCGCGGGCGTGCGATGCGATGCTATGCGAAGGAACGGGATGGGCAGGCAAACAAAACGAGTGCGGAGCAGCGACATGCAATCCATGCTCCAACTCGCCCAAGCAGTCAAGTAGTATCCGTTCGCAGTGCGCCGCCTCGACTCGTCACTTGACCGCTGCGCTGTGCTGTACTTTGCTTTGCTGTGCTGCTTGCTGCCATGCCGGTGCTGCTGCTGCGCGCAAGATACTATCTTTGGTGCTTCGCGGGTGCCGACCGCTAGACTGGGCCACGGTTGGATAGGACGAGGCCGTTCGTGGCGGGCGTGGCAGGCGTGGCGGACGTGGCGGGCAATTCTTCCCAACACTTTGCCATCCTCAAGCGATTCGACGTGAGTCGTGAAGAGAAACAAGCGTCGACGTTATTTTAGCGGCTTGAATGTCGTACACAGGGCCCTTCCTTGGTGGCGGGCGCGAGGCGAAGAGTACCAGGGGGAGTGCAAAAAGCCTCTTTTTTTTTTTTACTCTCCCTTTCTTCGTCGCTCTCTCTCAACCTCTCTCATTATCTCTCTTCATTTCTCGCTCGCTCGCTCGCCCGTCCCCCCAGGTCTGGGGTTGACCCTAAATCTGACGAATAACGTTCCCCATCGGCGATATAAAACCCAAATGCATGGACGAAAAGGCCCGTTCGTTTGCTGACTACGTCAAAGTCAAGGCGGAAAAGGCCGGAACAGAAGGGCTGAAGATCGGAGCTGGCCTCCGTCACTGTGACTGACGAATGTCAAGAGAGAGAAACATGGTGTGGTGGGCGCGATGTTGTCGCAGGACGGACGAAAGTATGCGACTCGCCAAAGTCAAACCAGAGCCAAGCCGGCTAGTTGTTGGCAAGCATCTTTTGATAGTGTGGGATACGGATACTGTATGTCGAACTGCTGCCCAGTAGTAACGATTCATTCGCAGAGACGGTGAACCGTCTTAGAGCAGAAAACTCGCTCCGACGCCATGGTCCAAGGGACCGGTACCTGGGAAGCACGGAGGGTGCCTGGAAAGACTCGGAGCGCCGAGGGACCTGCCTTGCTCGCGCTCGACTGGGGTGACTGAGCCTTGATGTCGGTCTGAGCAGCTTTTTGGAGATGTGGGATGAGATGGGATGGGAGGGGTCCTCGGCAGGCGGGCGAGGGACAGGGGGTGTGTGGAAAGCAAAAGATGACACCAGCTTGTCCAGATTTGCTTGTTGTTTGTTGGTGCGAGTGGTGGTCTGTGATGCCTTTTTTTTTTCCTTGCTCGAGGATGGAGGGATGGAGGGGGAGAGGTTAGGTTAACCACTACCGAAGTCACTCACGAGCGGAAGAGCCAGTAGAGCTGAGGGTGGTGGGCAAAGTCCATTTGCTCGCTGATGCCCGCTTGAGAGGAAGTAAGGGAGCAAGGATGAATGCTGCCCGTCAGTCGTGGTTAGCTGCCGAAATGGAGGTGAGGGGCCCGAGACAGACTGACAGAAGCAGTCTTGCCTGCGGATTGCCCGCCCTATCCTGATGTCGGCGGTGACGGAGAGGCCAAACTTTGAGGAAAGTGTGTGTACGGTATGTGTGTGATGAGTGCCAGCCGAAGGTTGGCGAGAGTACGGTAGAGTTGGCCAACAGAGTTGAAGTCCAAAAGCGTGCTGTACGGATACGGGTATCGCCGCCTATCATCGTCGACATGCTCGTGTATCCGTACGTGATTCCGTCCGTTGATATGTACCAAGAATGTCTTCCATCACGCTCATGGGTGCTCTTGTTCTGCTACCCACTAGGGGCGCGATGTTTGCTCTTGGTCTGCTGACCAGCTGGCTGTTTGAGTCTGATTCTGATTCTTGGTCCTAGTCTTGCACGTCTTAGGTCTCGTCGCAACACTTCAAGCCTCTTCTGGACAATGGCGGCCTTCGCAACGGGGTCGATGGAGCTGTTGGAGCTCTTCCCTTGCGGGGCGCAGTAGAAAGGCCGCTCCTGTCGGCCGGGACGGTCAAGACTTCAAGTCACCTGGGCGGCAGCGGTGGCCTCGACAAGCGACACACAAGTGTACTCGTGGTGCGGTGACGTCGCAGTGAGAGAACCAGGTAGCTTTCAAGTACTGTCAGCCCCTCACTTTCTTTTGGAGGGGTGGATCGCTAGCCGACAGTCCGCGCCGAAGGTCCGCGTACTCGATACCGCTTTGCCTGGCGGTTGAGGCGCAACATGCGGCACACCTTGAATGCGCCGGCTCGTACTCGATACATCAGTCTGCGATTCATGGCTGACCTCTGGTATACACAGTACACGGAAGAGCAGACCATTGTCGGGCAGCTCATGTTCCACATCAATGCTCATCGGTTCTGCAATATGATCTTGGTCTCTCCGAACCATTCGACTCCTGAGGAACCACTCGAGCGCACCGACTTTCAACTTGAGCAGATCGTGGGGCCTCAAGTCTTCAATACGCGCCGTGAGTCGTCTGCAATTCGGCAAAGAGGAACCCATCGCTGTGGAGCTGGTTAGTGGGTTTTGACCCCAGAACGGTTTGAAATTTTCTTTCTTCTCCCCCACCCTCAAGTCGCGGTGGTCCCCCCTCTTCCCACCTCTACGGTTTTGTAGTTTGTGAGGACTTCCAATGAGCATCGAATGCTGCCCTGTAAGACCCTACCCCACACGACGGATTACCCCCTACGACGGATCACCTAATTTAGACGATTTTTTCCCTCCTTTAATACTACTACTACCATAATATATAAGTAATAAATAATTAAAAAAAATTATAAAAATTATATTAAAATTACTAATAAATTTACTATACCTAAATATATAGAAGAATATATTAAAAATACGCAATATAACGTCGGCTTTAGTAAGTTAATTTAAAAGGCTATTATAAACTAAGGAATTTTTTATATTACCCTCTCGAACTAGTTATGAGGTATTACAATAGTTAAGAAGTTAAAGGAGGATTATTAAAGGCTTAGTAAATACTAAGAGTAATCCCTTATTTATTAAGTAATTTTATAGGGCTAGTTAGGGTTTATTTTAACTTATATTTAAGTTAAAGAGTTTATAATACGTATTTTTTTAATAAAGCGGTAACTAACGCTTATTTAGAAAGAAGTAACTAGAGGGGTTCTTATATAAGAATTTTACGCTCTTAATACTATAAGCCTATTATATAAATTCTAAATATATTAAGTTTATTATTATTAACGTTATATAAGCTTTTTAAAAAATCTTAATATTCTTAAATATTTATAAGATCTTAATATCCCTCTATTAAAATATAAATAAAATAGGATTAATAAAAAAGAGTAATAAAGACTATTTAGTACTAAGTAAGTTTAAGAAGAGATTTATTTATATTTAAATATTAAGAGACCGTACTTAGACTTTTATATTTAAATATATTTTTATAAGTAACTAGTACCTCTTACTATTAGTAATTTTTAAAAAGTAAACCGTATAATAATAGTAGTTTTTTATAAAAATATTAAATTATACCTCGTAAAGCTTTATATTTTTTATAAATAAGTAGATTTTAAATATAATTAAGTTAGAATAGCTAATTAAAATATTTATCTTATAAATAGAAATAGAAACTAAAAAACTCTTATCTAAGCGTTTATTTATTATTAATAGGTATAATAGTTACGTTTTTAACGATTTTATATAGTAATATTACTTTAAGGATATTTACTTATATTATTTATTACTATATTCTAATTATATTACGTAGCCCTTAAATATCTTAGTATTTTTATTACTTAAAATATATTACTATAATAGGCTTATAAATTGCGGCCTCTAGCTTAATTTAGTACTAATTAAGAAGTAGAACTTCTTCTACTATTATTTCTAGGCCTAAGTATAAGCGTTTATAAAGTAAAATATATATACTAGTTAAAAAGTAATAGGGCTATACTTTATTAATATATAATAGCCCCTATTTAGTAAATTTATTATTATAGCGTAGTTTATAAACGTTTTATAAGTATTACTATGAGAGCCCTTATTTTTAAAAGTATTTAAAATATTTTAAGATTATAGTATTATTATTTTTAAAAAATTAGGAAACCTTAGGAGGTATTAAAAGCTCTAAGTACGAGGTAAGGGTGAGGATAATTTCGATTTTATTATTTATAAGTTAATATTTAATAAGGTAAGTAAGTAATTAAACGCCTAGAACGTAGCCCTAGCTAATACTTAATTAGTTATTAAGTTACTAGAGGTTTAAGTATAATTATATAAGCTAATTATAAAGGTAAAAGTACGTTAAGATTTAAATAAGTAATTTATACGAATTAAGGCTATTATAAAAGTAAAGAGGGAAGCTAAGGCTTACTTATAGCGCCTAATTATAGTCCTAATACTTATAAACAGTATAAAAGAAGCTTAATTTATTAATATATATTTAGAATTTTAAATTTAGTAACGTTATATTATTAATAATCGAATTCGTAATTATAAGGTCGAAAAGTCGAAGTCTGGAAAATTATCTAAATTAGGTAATCCGTCGTAGGGGGTGATCCGTCGTGTGGGGTGGGGTCTTAACTTCCAGAAAACAGAGGAAAGTGTCTCAGAGTTTGTTGGCTGTCACTTGTGGGTGGTGTAACTCCTTGCAGCAGGATCCGTTGCTTGTCTGGCTGAGAGCTTGTCAAGACTTGTGAAGATGGCAATTGCTCCATCTCGAGTTGACTCGTTCTCTTGAAAGACCCCTTCAACCTCGACCTAATTCAAACGGGAGGGCAACAGCGCCAAGGGACCATTTTGCGTGCTCGGCAAGTGATAATCGCCTCAAGTCCGTCCCGGATTCGGATTCGGCAGCACCGGCGAGCTTCAAAGGCACGTGGAATCATCGGCCGTGTGTCGAAAGTCTGTCCATATCGACAGAACCAAACATTGGTTATTTGTCGTGTCGTCTGTAACAAGGTTTCGTGAGGCAACGTGGGCCAGGCACGCTACCATGTTGCCCTCTTGTCCAGGTACTGTGCATTGTCTCGCTTACTACTCTGAACGGAGGTCCTTTGCGCATCATTACACAGCGCGAATCCGTCACTGTACGACATCGACATTTCTGTCATTGTCGGTGCGCAAGTGCGTCATGTCCAACACTTCAGGCTCGAGCTTGGACATGCAGTTGCAGGTACAGCCACCTTGTCTCTGGATGCTTGTCCCAAGAACATGTCGGAGGCCGAAAACCCCATCGACGAGCCTCGGATTATCGATAATTGACAGCTCATCGGGGGCTTTTTGGGGCTGCGGCGGCCAACGCGAGATAGCTGCGTGCGACAGATGCGAGTGCTGATATAAGATGCGGCGGATATGGTCCGCAAGTACATGGCTTAGTACCCTCCAGCCTCGAGCGAAAGAGCGGCCCCCTCCGACTAACTCCAAGTTCATTGCCGCATCTTGCTTGTTAGTGAGAGGCTCGTCATCCAGCAGGGGGGATGAGAGGAGAGAGAAAAGAGTCACGCCTCCAAATCTCCTTAGCTTCGAAAACGGGTCAAAGGCTACCGAGCCCAGCCCGAGCGCAAGGTACCGAGGAAAATCCTGTGGAAGATCCCTACCTCGTCCAGCGACTGGCATTTGGGGCATGGTCAACGTGACCAGCGCAAAGCAGCCGACTCTAGTACAAGCGCGCTTTTAGTCGTGACAACTCTGCGTGCGAGGCTGGACAAGTGAGGCGTGCGGTCGTCAGTGGTATCACGGGACGTGGTGGCATGCAAGCGGTGTGCCGCTCTGGCAAAAAAATATTGCTGAGGTCGTCGTCATAGCCATAGCAATTGTTGCCAGTCCCGATCACAAAGTTATCACATCCATAAATCTCCACCAATGCCTAGCCACTCGTCGTACGGATAGTGTAAAGCAATTTACAACGCCGTTACGCCAATGAACTGTATTCAAGCTTGTTCCCTGGGCGGGCTGTCGGCATCTCCATTTCGTTGTCGGGAGTCATGGAAGCACCCGTCGCACTCGAACCGTCTCAATAAATGCCCGACTGTGGTCTCTGAGAGATAAATGCGACCCCATGGCCTGGGGCTACGTCCGAAAGGGGCACAACCGAGTAGCCAGTGAAGTGTGCCCTCGAGATATTCATGGCAAACAGCTGTAACAGGAGGTACTCGTTCTCTGCCAGCTGTGTTGCAGGGTCCTCACAAGGCTTTCCCTGGAAGTCTTCAGCAACACCCAAAAATAAGTAGCACATATCTTTTTCTCCTCTGCCGCTGCCGATATCAGATATAATAGAACGTACCCCATGCCTTGGTTAATGTGCGTTCGCAGCGGTTGCGGCCTCTCATCGAGGACAATAAGATTGAAAGTGCCGAGCGTCTCTCTTGCGAACAAGGGCAAAGGCGGTTGAGCTGGTAAAATGATGTCGGAGTTCGCTCCGTTGGCAGTGCCTGGTCACTTGTCCTCTCCAAAGTCCCCGGGCTCAACGCTGGGCAGAATACCTCACGGCCGGGCCCTTCGAGATGAGATCACTTCGCCAATGATTTAGGTTTCCGGCACCCAGGCTTCTCACATAAAGTCCAATAAACACCGTTTGCTGCCATGAATGACTGGACGGTTTTGATATGTCAATCGACCGTGCAAGTGACACAAGATATGAGCCGATACGACCCACCCAACAAGGCGCCAGCGTTGTTTGATGACATCCAGCTTCGTCTCGTATCTGAGAGACTCCATCAAAAGGACAAAGTCGCCTGCCAATATTGCTTTCAAATCAGTCACCGCCTTTTGTAGCCTGCGGTCGTGAGTAGAGTTCTTGATCTGCAGACGCTGACGACCATCAGTGGGCCGGTGTGGTTGACGACGATGGCTATACGTCCAAATTGGCTGGTTCCTATTAGGTTCCAAGTCTAATCAGCAGAACGTTGTTAGTCCACAAACCCCCGCCATGTCAGTAAGCTTGAGGTCATAAATCCTCATTTCGTCAGAGGATTACGCACAATTCCGCGCTGGCTGCAACTGCCGCAGCATAGGCGGCTGCTCGCCCCTGGGGTTTCGTTCGGGAAACGGTGAGTAAACTGTCGCGTCGCGAGATGTGCTGGCTAGATCTGTAACCGTATCACAACTTTCCTCTTGGGCTGCCATGATCGCCAAGTAAGGTTCTGGGGCGCAGATGTTATCCTGTGAAATCCTTACCCTCGATGAGAATATCACTTGCTTTGTATGTATGGCTTCAGCTCCTCTATCCCAAAGTGACTGAATGATCTTCGGGCTCAACCTGTTGCCTACCCAGAAGCCGCTATAGGCAGACGCTGCACAATGACAGCCATCGAAGCAGCTATTCCGTTCTGCACCAAGTAGCGGACAGGGCAGTATCGGGGATGGGGTGACTTTGACTCGAAGGTTGCATTGCTAGGCTGTTCCCTGTAGCATAAGCCTGCCGACTTGCTCTCAACGTCCGTGGGCTTAGCTGCAGGAAGCCGTGCAGAAGGGCGGCGCGGCGGCATTATGAGCTGCGTATCAAGCACGCCGGACAGGTAGGGTCCTGGGCAAAGCGTCCGAGCACAAGCCCACCATGAGGTTTCGAGACAGGAAGTCGATGTCTCCCCCATCCATTATTGTGCAAGAAAGGATACAGTGTCGTCAGAGACAGCATGACGGGCGCACACAACCACCAGAAGTCTGTGGCAGACTTATCCGCGAAGGTGCCCTTGTAGGGATAGCAGGTCGGCGAGTTGCGCCGGGGAAGACGGAAGCTAGACTTCTGTTCGTCTCGTCTCAAAACTGCCCGTAGTGTAGTGTAGAGCGGCTCGACCAAATGCGAGGCAGCCGTTGGGCGGTTAAGGAACTCAAAGGCGTGTCCACGAAGGAAGTGGCTGTCTTCCATGGAACGCGGGATGCGGGGAACAAATCTAGTTGGAGGATCGACAGGGTTCGCCTTCAATAGTCGCATTGACGACCGAAGTTTGTCCTCCACGACGCCTGCCGCTGTTCCTGACTGACCCGAAACTAGCCTGCCGTGACTGCTTCGAAGTCCGCACAGCCATTGTTCTTCATCTCCATGGGGGGGGGGGGGGGATTTGATATTCGTAATGGCTGATGACTTGGGCGGGAGCCGCCACACATAGGCGACGTGCATGCCCGGCTGGCATCGCCTTCGGCAGCAAGCCTTGCAGCTTGGATCAGTATCGGTGATTGCGAGTGAGCTCCTTCTCCGATTCTGGCTGGTGCGGTCGCTTTCCCAAAGGGCCCAAAAGAGCAACCCGAGGAGATGTTGGAGGTTCGGAGATTGGTGCACCGCCGACTGGAGACGAAGGTTTACCAGGGTTTGCTAGGGTATCTGAGAGAACCAGGCGGCCATGTCGCAAAATTCAACGCATTGTAGATAAGACGCAGGCGGCAAGCCTCTTGAGTCCTTGACTCCTCATTCTCTTGATGCTCCGGGCGGCGGCAGGCGTCGGCTTGGTGCGTTAGAACGAACCTGTTCCACTGTTCCACAGAATACTACCGTTGTGCTGACGGTCGGTCTATCGAAAATGACATCTGAACATTGGCGATGAGAAGAACAGCCGTGCCGATTACGGCTTAGGTCGCAACGGGCGGGGTGGGATGGCCGTCGGAGGTACAAAGTACACCTGGCCTAGATATGTTGCACTGTTATCATAGGAGCGCCAGTCATATGGACTGTTTGGTTTCTGGCAATCCTGTTTTGAGGCCAGCATGTGTTGCCGCAGAAGGTTTTCTTTCAGCCCAAAAACTACCCGAGAGATTGCCTGAGCCGTAGGGCGCTCGCTGGTAAGGGAAATAATCGACCTTGTTCCCTGCAATATCCGATAGCTTATTCGTAGTTACTCTGAAGCGACGGTATGCGTATACACAGCTGCGGCTGAAAAGCGAGGATTTACTTCCATTAGACGGATAGGTGAGGGTTGAAAGCCAATCCGTAGGATTAGAGTAACAGCGCAGACCCGCTGGGTGCCCCTCGCTTTTGTCATTTCTCAGGATCTTTCGGTCTGCAGCGCACAGGACCTGTTCTCCGAACCTTGTATCAAGATGCCTTCGGATTTCAACAGCAACCCCTCAGGTTTTGGGCCGTTGTGTTCTCACGAGCTGACACACCAGGCTGCCCACAAGCAATGACACCTTCAAATCTGATAATCAAAACGCGCTTTCCTGTCTCTTGAAGAATTCGGAACCTCGGTTGGCGGTGTAAGATATTCGACAGTGGTCCGAGCTTGGTTCATTTTCCGATCACGCACTTTAATCAGGCCATTATTCGTACTGTCACACCGAGACCAAGGATCAACATTGTTCGTCTTGACCGGTCAAACTAGCAGGCGTCTCCGGTAGTTTCCTTACGAGTTCCGTGTGTGCGAGTTGGCCAGTCAAGAGACTCGAGACGTGGTCGTTAGAAAAGGCTTCGTGACTTGAGCTGTGGCAATGCTTTTCGGCCGGCATTGCGTCGATCATCCCGAGCTGCGTTGGGGGCCCTCGCATATCATTCGAAATTTCAGAGGCAGCGCCACAGGCGGGAAGGCAAGCACCGCAACGGGAACGGAGCGTGTTGTGTCTTGGAATAGCAGCCGCATTGCTTGCTGAACCAGTCTTCTTTGCAAACAAGCGCCTGGAATAAACGTGCCTCCTACCGCAGGCGGCTGACACGTATGTCGGTCAAGAAAATCGCACCAGCTGGAAGCCACGTGGCGCAGGTGCTTTGTTGATAGAACTTCGCCCTCAAGGTTACTTAAAACGTTCTAGGCAGTTGTCGGAAACGACAATGACTTGTGTGAGTACATACTGCCGTGTATTCGGTACGTCCAGCTTTCATAGCGTCCGGGCCGAATCAGTTCCCCGTCGAATAACGCTTCTGGCGTTCCGTTGCTGGAGACAATTTCCAATTTAGATCCGGGGCCAAGAGCTCGAGAAGGTTGAACCGCCGTTCCATCCCCCGAGACTAAGATCAAGTAGTCGCTTAGCCAGAAGCTGAAACGAAGCCACCGTCATAATGAAGGGGATTGCTCCATCCAGTCACGTCGAGATCCTGGACATGAGGTTGGCACGTCGGATCCATCGGTGGGCTGTCGGTGAGCATGGACATATTGCAACACGGTGGCCGTTGGTCCAGACAGTTGTTAATTTTTTTTGGCGTGCTCCGCTTCTTCCTTTGCTTCCTTTTTCTTCAACTCGTCGGTAGATGCCGGTCTGGCAGTCTGACAGACATCGTCCCCGTTCTCCGTGCGTATATTAGGTGGCCACGAAGTCCAACGGCCGGGGAAATTTGTCAATGACAAGCTGGAAAGGAGATACTAGCGCTAGACCGGGATAGGCACTCTTCTGGCTGTAACAGAGTACATCCTTTTTTGCGAACGATCTACCGTGATATTCTTCAACGAAATCTTGGCCCCTTTTGCAGTGTTTCGAGCCTTCGAGGGACAGTGGCCCCAGTGCTACCAGCGATGAAGAATACTGAGCGGTGCGGTACACGTGTTAGTGGATAATACGACCATGTCTAATCGCGTCGCCTCCGGTTCATACTTATCATATCCGAAGATCTCTCAAGCTTGCGCAGTCCGCCATGAAAGCCCTTCGCGGTCTAGGGGAATCCTTAAGTGAGGAATACTTTTGCCTAATACAGCTATTGCACGCAGTATCCGTATGCAGGTCGAAAAAGTTGTTGGCACAAGCGATGTGTTGCCAACTACAACATCGGTGTACCGTTGCATCATCAGTCACATGACGAGAGCGACACCGAAACTGTGATACGCCCCCTTGCGGATCGCGTGGCCCTCAGGGATAGATCAAACTCCAAGTTGAGCCTGATGCCTGAATGTTGCAAATCTAGGTGGGAAATGTCATCAAGCAGCCCAAGGGTTCTGCTGTGCGAGGACTGTCAAGCGGTCAAAGCGGGTTGCACATGGCTGAACAGACTTTCGTCGCAAGGTCGACGAATGTTGATCTCGATGCCCAACCACAACCATGAACGGCGTTTCCGACTTCCATCTCTATTGCGGACGGCACAATGCCTTGTTCTGATAGTGTACCCCTAAATATCTCCGCCGGCCTAGTGTCGCCGCCAGAGGCAAATTTTTCGTGTTCCAGTTTACACACAGCGGGCGCCGAAAAGGGGTTCTGTTACGTTGCAGCGCAGGCCATGCTCAGTGCTAACAGCTGAGGTGGGTGGACCGCAAGAGCAAGATTCTACTGTGTATATCGTCCAGATTGACAGAGGCACAGAGCTCACGGAACTGACTTTTCTTGTGTTGCAAGGGAGTCAAGCCGATCTCCGATTTCCGATTTCAACCAAAGCCCTGGTCGCGATACGCCAAGCTTGAATGAGATTTCCTTTTCTATGTGTCGGGGGGTCCTGGGGCTTGCCCTCATCGGCTCTCAAAATTTCTTCTGATGCGTGTCATTGGGCATTGTAAGTAGGTTGCTCAAAATTGGCGAACATGACAATGTGTGAGCCTGATATGAGTGCGGTCTTGCACAAGCATGTCCGGCATTAGAATCGAACTCGCTAACTGACAGAACATGTGTGCTGAGCCCATCGCACATTCCGATATCAGCGGCAAAAATAGAGTCTGAACCCTTCAGTGAAGCTCTCCCGGAGCGGGTGAGGTGATCGGGTGACCTGCCGGATGAGACCCCCACACCGGCAGCCGGACATCTAGATCCGTACCCGCCTCCATTCCGGTCCGGTGTGTCGGATGCGACCCCAAGTCGGAGCGAGGCACCAACCGTGTACGAAAGCGGTCAAACAGTGTTGCTTAGTAAGCTGCGTCTGTGAGACTCGGGCGGTGTTCTGTTCATGCCTGAACATATGCCTTCGTAACGACTGAACTTGGTTTGGATGACATTCTACAGCATTCGCTGTCCTCATACTTCGTCACCTTGTCGTCTTTCAGTGAACCGATGGCCGGTTATGCACTGAGAGCTGTCCCGAAGGCCAACAGTATATATGCATACCCCAGTAAAGCCGGGGAGTCGGCCATATCACCGAAATGGAGTCTCTCGCTTCACATTGAGGACGTTCGATTTGCGATCCGTTGTGATATAAGATTCTCAATTGAGTACCAATGGCTCTCAGGGGTAGAATCATTGGGCGGACGTATGTTCCATACCTGCAGAATTAAGAGTTGTCATCAGCGTCAGGATTGTGCGATGTCTAGATTTCTTTCCCCTGAGGCTTGACGTGTAATGTATTCAATCTCGACGGCAGTTGGTTACAAGTATGAGCTCTGCGGTCTATGGTGAAAGGTCGCTGACGGTGGGCGGAGAGATTGTGCCGACGCCATTTTCCATCGCCTGCTCTGACTTGGTATCGACGTAGACTGCCAAGGTTTGAATGGGACTTTCACCCCGACCTCGCACTCTTCTCTTTCTATGCCGACATGAGTCAAATTGTGAATGACCCTGGGCTGCTCCCCTTGTTTCTGCTGCGCTTCGTAAACTTGACAAGAAAGCCTTTCGTCTAGTCCTAGAAATAGACTACATAGCGCCTAGCGTCGCCAGCTGCTTCAATTCGTCAAAATTCGCTCGAGCATAGATGATGTCGTACCAAAGCGGTCGACAGCAGACGGTTGGCGCGCAAACTGGTGGGTATGGCAGGCGCTGAGAGTCTATCGCAAACAAATCTTAAATTCTGTTCCGAGTCTTGGTGGGTATCTTGCTAGGCGAAACCTGTGTTCCAACAAACTTCATCGGACTTGGCCACGATGTATTTCCTCCATACAAAGTTGCGGAAAAAAGAAACTGGAACCCACGAGAAATACATAGATACAGCGGGACACTCATCCGTGGTAGGCAAGATAAGCCTGCTATGTCTCTTGAACAAACGAAAGGAGAAAACATGCGGCGTTGTCGGGCGTAGAGCGTTTGCGAGGTCAGGGCCAATCCGTCAATGAGCCGGTTGTTCCAAGCGCTCCATGTGTGGGATCGAGACAGCTTAGAGGTTAGATGGCAGATCCTGGCAGTGACTGGGTGTCTAGCGGCGGCTGATTCGATGGGTGCTTCATTATGGAACGGCCTTCTGCATTCGGTCATCATTGAGATATGCCGTCGCTGACCACGCCCGAATATTCATGTCGAGCGTGCCGTGGATCTTGTGACCGACATATTTGCTACTCTTTCTTACAAGAGCAAACAATGAACAAGGCTGTGCAAGTCCACAACTGTCCCCGTGCACGCAAGTACCAGATGCCGAGTTGCCGTGTCTCGATGGCTCACCCGATCGCTAAATGAGGATCCATACTTGTTCCGGGTTGCTGGCAACGGTCGCCAAGTGCAAAAGTGCCAGCAAGTCGAGCGGTGACAAGGGTTTGGCGGGGAGTGTTGGAACCAACATCTCGGAAAGTGAGAGATCCAGAGAGGTTCTAGGCATTATCGGGATCGCTCAGTTTTTGTCGTTTGGTTGCCCTTTTCCAGGACCCAACGTCAGCGAAACCGACATGGGCTGTCTCCCGGCTCACGTGTCCGAGCACAGGATAAGTTGGCGTGTTGGTCGCGGCGCGTGGTTCTTGATACGTCGGGTTGCTGTCCTCGGGTAGTTGGAGGCCCTCGGTGAAGACCATGTCTCCTTTGCTTCCTAAGACGTCTCTGCCAGCCTCTTCGAGCAAAATGCCCAAGGCGATTAAGGCCGACTCATCCATACTTCTCTCGTCAATATTGCGAGCGCCAACTTGGTACGAAAGATTGCGCTTTGGGCCGCCAAGGGCAGAATAAAAGTAGCTCGCATAGGTGTGTACGGATTTGAGAAGATCAGAGTCCGGCAGGGATGTGCGACCACCGTCTGTGAGGTTCCGGTCATGTGCCATGTAGACATCGAACTCGGCAAAGCGCTCGGGTGCTGATTTGCGACGGAACAGAACCTCCTCCGGGGCTAACGCGGAAGCGTTGATGGGATGTCTAGTCAGCCTGGGCGGTTTGGAGCTGGCGTGAGGCGTCTTCTCATCTTGAACAGCGGCATTCAATGCGGTGTCAAATATGATTCTTCCTGGTAGTGAGTTGGTACTAATTCAGATAGAGAGGCCTAGGCTTGGGTCATGCTTACCTGCAACAGCATCGTAGACGCTGGCATGTCTTTGCGACCGCTTAGCTTCTTCTGGTGGACGTTGAACAAGCTCAGGGCCATGTGCATCAGACTGGTCGTACATTTCTAAGCGCTGATCTGCCAGTTGTTCTTCCATGATGACAAGGTCTCTGGTTGTTCCCTCTGGTTGTTCCTCTATAGGTAAGTCCTGGGACGTTGTTGTCGCCGACGAAAGCTGGCATACAAAAACACTTGAGAGAGCGGAAGCGCCGAGTATTGTCTTGGTGGATGAATGATGGCACCTATACTCCGTAGTCGTTGGCTCTCGATACAACAGATCTGGTTCTCTGCAGCTGGCTAAAAAGAGGACGAGTATTGGGTTATCGTCTACGCCGTCGGTGGCACATGTCTTGAGGAAGTTATGAAGACGTTGGGGAGGGCGTTGCCTGAAAGACGAGAGGCAGATTTGAGTCTTTACCCTTCAAATTCAATTTCTCAAGTTGGGCAGGAATGTCCTGACCGACCTTGCCGTTCTTGCCCAGAGTCTGAGAGAATGGAAGGTTCTGAAGGGTGGGGCTCAAGTACAGTCTGGCCAATGAACGGGCCTCTATCTGGTTCCTTCCTCTCTCCCAGGTGGGCAAGTGCACCTGGAAAGGCAACCGTCCGTAGGGCAGCCACAGGGTAGCCACAGGGGGTAGTTGCGCTGGACAGAGTCCATTGCTGACATCATCACCACTGTCTCTGGCAACCTCATCTTCCCATCCACCAGTCTTACCTGGTAGGTACCTTCCTTCGGTACCTCAGCCTTAGCCTCAGTCTCAGCCTCATCAACATCCCATGTTAAACTTCGACCAGACACCTTACGTCAAACTCGCCTGACATTCTCCAAAACGGCTTCTCATCTCGGGTCACCTTGTCACTTCAAGGCCCAGTCCCAGATGAATGCAGTCCCGTTTATTTGCCCGCTCAACAGGTGAGCTGAGCCCGGACGGCTTTGCGCAAGCGACCGCCTCGGGGCTCGTCCGATCCTTTGCCGCCGCTCCACAGCACCGGTTCGACGGAGAAGGAGCCGAACCCGAAGAAGAGGGCCGACATGTGAACCTTTGGGCTCACCGCATTGGTGTCAACGCACTGGCCTTGGACAAGTTTGATGGTCGTTTGTACGTATCTCACCTAACTACACTTCCACTCTCTACCGCTCTGCGTTTTCTAATACTAGATACTTTATGGTAGACTTCTTTCTGGCGGCGCAGACGGATCTGTGAAGCTCTGGGACCTTCATCAAGAGAGCAATCCTCACAAATCTCACATCTTTCAACCCATTGCCAATATTTCCCGGTCTATTGGAGATGAGACAAACACCCACAAGCACGGCATTACTCATCTTGATTTCTACCCTTTCGACAACGAGGCCTTTCTCTCCAGTTCCTTTGACCGCTCGCTCAAGCTATGGTCTACTCAACGCATGACTGTATCCGCCAATTTCGATCTCAATGCCAATATCTACACCCATGCCACCAGCCCCATTGCCAATCATCTCTTGGTCGCCTGCGCGACCCAGCATTCGTCGGTCCGCTTGGTCGACCTCAGGTCAGGAACGTCGATTCGCTCGCTGGTAGCACATGGGGGCGCTGTTTTATCGGCAGCCTGGAGTCCTCGTCAGGAGCATGCTCTTGCAACCGGACATGTCGACGGGAAAGTCCGCGTCTGGGACATACGGCGCGCCTCTGGCTTGGTCGGCCAGCTCGATCAGGAGGATAGCCTCGGCATTGTACACCACTTCGACCATGCCATGGCTTCTGGCCTTCATTGGAAGCGTATGCCTCATTTCCGCAACTCAGCTCGAGCTCACAATGAGGGTGTCAACGGTTTGACCTGGACCGACGATGGCAAGTACATCGTCTCAGCCGGCTTGGATTGTCGAATCCGTGTCTGGGATGCTGCTACTGGCGCGAATACGCTAGCTAGTTTTGGCTCCCTGATACAAAATCAACAGCCAAAGACCGTCAACATGTTTGTGACGCCCGCTCGTTTGACGCCATCACGTCGGGATCTCCTATTTTATCCCAACGAGCAAGAGATCCTGGTCATGGACCTACATGAGGGCACCCTGGTAACGCGTCTACGAGTTCCTGGACCTCATGCAGCGGCCGTTTATCAGAACAATGGCTTGAATGTCAAGAATCGCACAATGAGTATGGTGTGGCGTGGTAGTGGTGGTTCCGGTTTGCAAAAGGGGCCTGTAATGGGAGGCGGGACCTCTTTTGGTGCCGTCTACACGGCTCACTTGGACGGCCAGATTCGTTCCTGGATGCCCCGGCTGCCCGGGCCTGAAGACGACGATGATACCCCGGATCCCCAGGATGCCAATGAGGAGGAAAGAAGTCGCAAGCGCAAGGCACTAGATGACGCCTTTAGGAGTCTCATGGGCAAGCAGATTACGTTTAGTTGACGCTGTCTGGCTTTGACGCCTCGTTGGTTCGTCCACCCCATTCAACCCCAATTTTAGACAAGAGAAGGGACTCTAGAGTCTCGTATTCGACATGGCCGATAGCAATAACACTCATACCTCGGTGTCTACTGAAGGTCGTGTAGCTTGTATTTCTGAACCACTTCAGGCGCATCGGCATCCGCATCCGCCCTCTACTGAGGAGCTTACTGGGTGGCTTACTGGGAGGCTGAAACTCGTCATCACGTAGCCGCTATTCGTAGCTCCTGGGCTCTCCCATGCTTGTCAACTCGGACTTTGACATGCGAGAAAGGGGGGTGAGCCGACGACTTGTCAAAGCCAAAGGCCACCTCCTCAAAGGACTTACCTCTCTCTCAGCAGTGGGAATGTTACATTTTCTTTAGCGCTGCTATTCAGCTTCGTGGTAGACTACTTGGCAATCATGCTCGACACAAAACTCGTCGCGGCCTTGTGCTGAGGACAAACCGACAATCGAAAGTAGCGGGCCTAGTTGCACCCTCGAGTTGCCGACATCAGTACCATCGGCACTTCGTGCCTGTCGCGGCTACCATCGTCTAATTACTACACAGTCACCCTGTGGGGATCACTCGGATCATCACCGCCCAGATGTCCATGCATCAATAGCACCGCGCACCCCTCAATCAATCCATTGAACCATAGGAACACTCTGTGTAGTGCTGTTACATCGCCCCAGCTACCTCACATTGCAAGTATCCGTACAGGGCTGGAACAGGTCCATTTCGCCCTTTCGCCGCCCTCTTCTCCTCCGTCATTCGCCCGGCACTAGAGGCTCCCGACCTAACCTACCCCCGGCCAGCCCAGACCACACCGGAAGGCTTCCCCGTCGCTCCTTTTTCGACCTCCTGCATTAGCTCCCGCGCCGTCCCAGCATCATGGTTCTTAGAACGCATCTTACTCGCCGTGGAGGGGGAAGGCCTCTCGTTCACGCAACCAGATATGTAGGACCGTGCAATTAAGCTCTTTTCTTCTTGGGGCTGGCTTAGGTGTGCATCGAGACGGGCAAATTAGCAAAACCCTCGGATGCGGCAGGGGTTGGTGAACCACCAGGGATCGGTCGGTGGTCAGTGGTCATGAGCGATCCAGAACACCACTATCGTCGGATCGGGACCTGGGGATGGGGGAGGGACAGACGGGGTTGTCGAAGATCAGATGCACGAAATGAGTAACCCGATGATTCGCAACAACAGCCGGGGGGTTCCCTCGACGTCAAAGCTGAACGTTTTGGTTTGTACTGGGCGAATTTGCCATTGCGGCCTAGTGGCTCAACGGCATCAAACATGTTATGGGCGCCTGGCTAGCCAAGTATTTGACGAAATCGAGGTCTGTCGTCCTCCGCCCATGAGGGCTAGTCGTCACGTCGTAAGAACCTGGCCACCCTGCCGTCCTTGGTTCGAATGCGTCTGCGGAAATCCGCTCTACTGCAAAGATGACGGTGCTAGCTCGCATAGCGCTGCGACGTCCAAACCTCACCGACTGTGCACCATCTCCTCGCCTTGTTACGCCCAGTCCATCCTATCCCCAAGACCCAATGGAAGATCGTCCCAAGCAACTCACATGGTCTCGCCTTCCTGCAAGCCAACCGTCCTACGCACGGCTTGGGCTATCAAACCCATGTGCCTTATACACTAGACATTTCTTTCCGTGCCAGCCCCACGAAACTATCCTCCCCCTGACTTGAATTAGCACGAGGCGGATAATGCAGGGGGCTCTTTTGCCTATATGCCTATGAATGCGGTATGATTGCCTCTCCCGCGTGCGCCGCCGCGTGCGCCCGAGCAAGAGGATCTACAGACGGCGTCAGAACATCATTTTCGGGGCCCCCACTTCCCTTTTTTCGATGGCGCGCTTCCAGGGGGTGGGCGAGGTAGGGCGCTCAAGCGTTCTAGATTCGATACTCCTACGACGCAAGCCTTGGGGGCGCTCTTGACTCGTGGGAAAGCGGGCGCGCCGGCTCGTGGTTGAGAAAAAGGAGGCCACGCTTGTGACGGTATCGAGATCGTGATTTGAGTAGGAGACGCAGAATGGCGCAAGAGGGTTCGGGTACTACATCCCGAAAGGACGTCATATCCCCTTCCTTCCCCCTTCCTTTCCTTCCCTCCTCTCGGAGCTGTGCCGGGGTGGTATTTGGAGTTCAAGCCGGCGGGATACTTGTGCTCCGACCCAGGAAATAGAAATGTTCGGGCGTGCAGTGGATTGGGGAGATCACCTGGACGCCCGCGGACGCCCGCGACATGCTCGATATATGGTTTAGCTCCCCCCGTTTCCTCCAAGTAGAGTCCAGAGGCAATCCTTCTGGTTTTGCCATGATGTCCGTCGTGGCGTGCGCGGGCAAGTTCTCTATTTGGTGGTAGTTCCGGTTGTGATGAAGGACTGTCCGCTTTGATGGCACGTTGTGAGTTGTCCATATTGGCGTACTAGGAAGGTAATTCGCATAATGTAGGTAGTCAAATTATTGCGAATAGGGGAAAGGGGGTTACTTGTTAACTGGCAAAACGTAATCCAACGAGAAAGGTTGTCAATTTGAGTTTCGGGAGTTGAGGAGAGTGGCGGATGGGCGACCGCCTCCCCGCACGTGAAGCCGGTCGCTGGGGGTCTGATACATCCCGGGGTTTCGGCGTTGCGGCCGGGTCCGGAGGGCGCGGCTGTGTTGGGCCGACGAAGGAACGGAGGCCGGAGGAGAGCTTGGTTGACGTCTGCTCAAGCTCTGACGGTATCTGCCAGTAGTCAGTCGTCATACCAACGTGCGCCCTTGATGAATTCATGTTATTGACGATCCCGTAGAGACTCTTGGACTAAACATTGATAAGCTGTTGAGTACAACAGCTTGGTGGAGGTGCTCAGATGTATCTGGGTTCTCCCGTGAAATAATAACTTATACGTGCTGCATGAGCTCAGCTTTGAAGGGCGTTAACATAACTGTTATATCTTTTTACCTACACGTACTATACATTGGACGTTCGTAACGAATTCGGTGCAAACATTCCTCTTCTGAATAGAGAGAAGTTATCAATGCCGATTTTTCCATCAGTGGAACTCATTCAGTTTTATGTGACTGATGTTGTGAGACTGCAGACAAGAGATACAATGGATTTCTATCAGCTTGTCCATATTCCACAGCGTAAGAGACGTCCCGAAAGCGCTTTTGTTTCAGAGCTAGGTTGGTTAGAGACCTCTACTTTAATTTCGAGCTATCCATCTTATATAAGCCTTGTACATGATGAGATGGGGGATTTTGTTTCTGCAAGCCATGACGTTTCCGTCAGGGAGCGAAACCTATGAGCATTTAAAATCACTGCGTTGCCTGGCTCTCATGCCTTTCCAAGGTCTTGTGAACTTCCAGGATGCCTTCCTAATCAGCTTATACAATCCTCAGAGCTCCTCATGCTATCACTCTCTTTCCCTCCATGGCAGCTTATGCTGAAGAGGATACTTGAACGACGGTGATTTGAAGACACAGACGCATGTTCAGGCCCATGGATAGATGTCAGAGTCGACATGCATCGCTCCTACATGCAACACAAGAGCCGATTCACCAGCTGCCGGATGAGTGACTTGGTCCTAACCTGGTAATACTACATTCGACTGAGATCCGAGTGGCTGGGAAGACGAGTATCAATCGGGCTCATCTACCACTTATACACTTACCTATGTGAGGCAGCCTGACCAGTCTAATTGCAACGAGGAGACTGAGTGATCACGAAACGTCACAGGCCTTGCCCGATTTTGCGACTGTTAGGCGGTATCAACAACAGTTTAGTTAAGTTGTGGTAGCGTTGGTCGTGGAATTCCAATTCTCGCCGACACGGAACCAGGAGGGAAGCAGGAAGCAGGCTCTTGTATGTCGCGCCACCTATTGGTTTGCAAGAAAGGTGTGGACACCGAGCTCGAGTACTTGGGTTCTTCCCATGTGCATTATGCATTGAGGATTCGTTGATGAAACCACCCATTCACCTGACCCACAGGCGTGCCTATTGTATCGACTGGAATAGTTCATCGCGAACTTGAAGCGGACGTGGTGCATGGTAGAGGCGAATCATACTACAACTTCTGATCGACACGGAGGAACATGGATTCATGCTAGTTACTCTAGTCCTCTTCCCTCCCAGCTGCGCTAGCTGCTTGTATAACATTCATCCTCATACTTACTCAGAAACCATCCCACGACGTCTTGTGACTCGTCCACAATGCCAGCGTTCTCATCTCGAGCCTCTGCCTGCCATGAACGGACACGAATAGACTGCTGTCCACCAATTTCTTGCCCTTCTTCTGTTCACCATTCTCACCCCTTTAAGCTTAATGCGCGAGAGGAAGTACCCGGTGGGATCATATACGAGTCTATGTCTGCATGTCACCAGAAGCATATCAGGCGCTGCTGGTTCCTGGTGAACCTAGGACTAGCGATTGATACAAGACCAAACTTTTCTGGCCACAAAGCAGCCTTGACTTGTCGAGTACTTGGTGTATCAAAACGTGTCGTTACGATAATATAGCGAACGAAAATGAGAAGGTTTGTTCTCTTGATTAGGTGAAAGAAAAGAGAACCTTAAAATGTGTCTACATTCATACTTGAGCAAGTAGCAACTACGAAGGTGAGTGTTTGCGCAAGAGGAGGCTACTACAAGCTTGGAAAAGAATAGACGGGAAGAAAATACGACATCACGTTTTGCCTAACAGAGTAGAATATAACCTCTGTTATGTGCCGTCTTCCTCTAGAATAGTGAGGCATGCACTGATGCGCCACGCATGGGGCGCGAATTTGATGTGATCCCAGGTTATACTCCTATTGCCTGACGGCTTGAATGTCTTGAGATATACTATATTCGTGGGCGCAGCCACATATGGCGGGGTTTGCTCTGCTCGCCATCAGGGCCTTGGCCCGCCTGATGTTGACTTGAGGCCACTGGTAAGTTGCGGTCTCGGACTGAATGGGCATACTGAGCTCTGATGATCATTAATATGCCAGGAGAGCGAAAGACGATCAGTTATAAAGGTAGCCCGTCGTGGGCCCTGGCTAACAGTTGCCGCCCCCCCCCCCCCTTCTTTTGTGCTGGCGCGTCCTCGCGCAAATTCATGAAGAAGGGGTTCGTAGAAAAATCAGATTAGTCTTCCATTAAAACAGGGGGAAAAAACCAAGAAGAGTTTGCCACCGCCGGCAACTTTCTGCAAAGTATTCGTTGGCGAATATAGAACTGAAGTACAGGGCCAATAGGTTCCAATCCGATTCTTACGTTTCTTTGGACACTTGTACTTAACCTCACATCGCCTGTCTCAGGCAGTTGAGGAAGGGATCGCATAGAAGGACCCATCGAGGAGGCATAGACTGGTGGCTTGTTGCTGCGTGATTTGGAAAGCTGAACACGGACTTTTTAAGGGTGAGGGAACACTGAGTGAAGGGATTAGAGACGGAACGGAAAGGGAAAAAAGAGCAGAGACGAATCGAAACCGATGAATGCGAAAGTGAAAGGAAGGGTCGTATGTGGCAATCTACTGTATACCTATTAAGCCCTAAACCGAAGGTTAAATATTCACATTCACTTAACTTGATAGAGTATCGATATCGATTGTATGGGATGTTGCGACGGATTGTATGGGATGTTGCGACGGCATCAACAACCCTGAGACGGCTAATGCTTTTCACTGATCGCAATCACCACTCAAAGTCCAAAGTTTTCAGCAATGATAGTTTCATTAAGTCATATCGCTATGGTACAGCTGTACTAGGTATCATTCAATTCAATCCTCCGCATTCAACATCCCCCTTTACAATCCGCGGTGAGTCTCTTGGTGGGAAGGAATCGAGTTCCGTCTTCCGTGGTCTCCGTGAACACCGCCGTGCGCAGTCTCGGGCTCACCAATGTGCTTAGCAAGCACGGAGGGAGGAACCTGAGCAGCGTCGGTAGGGTCCTTTGCGTGACCAGTCGTTCCGGAAGTTCCAGTCCTGGGGCGCGTTTCGTCAGCCACCCATCATCCGGGATCGTGCTCTTGCGCTAGTTGTATGCAAATCGCTTACTTATTGCCACCGATGGTCTTGCTGCCATCAAGATCGGAGTCGACTCTGGGGTCGGCCTTGTTCAGGAAGTCGCTCTTGTGGGGGCCAGCGGTGCCGGGGGCGGGACCGGTGGTGGCGCTGTGGGTGTTGGCACCGACGCCAGTGTGGCCGACACCAGTGTGGGCACCGGTGTGAGCACCAGTGTGGGTGCCGGTGGTGTGAGTGCCGGTGTGGGTGCCGGTAGATCCAACACCAGCGCCGACACCAGTGTGGCCGGGAGCGCCGCGGTGGTCGCGGTCAGAGTCGATGCGAGGGTCGGCAGCGTTAGCGACGCGAGAGTTGTGGGTGCCGTGAGTGCCGGTGGGGTCATCGTAGCCGGTGACAGTGTTGGAGCCGGTCAGGCCGCCGGTGGTACCGGTGTGAGTGCCGTGGGTGCCGTGGGTGCCGGTCAAACCGGAGGTGCCGGTGTGGGTTCCGGTGTGAGTGCCAGTGCTGCCGACACCACCAACGCCAGCGCCGCCGATGCCGGTGTGGCCGGGGGCACCGCGGTGGTCGCGGTCAGAGTCGATGCGAGGGTCGGCCGCGTTGGCGACGCGAGAGTTGTGGGTGCCGTGAGTGCCGGTGGGGTCATCGTAACCGGTGACAGTGTTGGAGCCAGTAAGGCCGCCGGTGGTGCCGGTGTGAGTGCCGTGGGTACCGGCGTGAGCACCGGTGGTGTGGTGGCCGGCGCCAGCGGGGTTGCCAGTCAGGCCGCCGGTGGTGTGAGTGTTGTGGTGGTCCTTGGAGTGGTCAGAGTCGACACGGGGGTCGGCCTTGTTCAGGGCATCTGACTTGTGACTGGGAGGTGTTAATTGAGAATCAAGGTATAAGACAGAGAGGGTGAAGCTTACGGGCCAGCAGTGGTAGGGGCAGGGCCATCATAGCCGCCAACGCCGGTGTGGCCGGTGTGGGTGCCGGTCACGTTGGAACCGGTAAGGCCACCGGTGGTGCCAGTGTGTGTGCCGTGGGTGCCGGTGGTGTGGGTGCCGGTGGTACCGGTGAGGCCGGAGGTGCCAGTGTGGGTTCCGGTGTGAGTGCCGGTGGTACCAGCGGGGTTGGCGCGGTGGTCACGGTCAGAGTCGATGCGGGGGTCGGCGGCGTTTGCTACGCGGCTGTCATGGTGACCGTGAGTTCCCTCAGGCTGCTCGTGCTTCTTGTCCGAAGAAAGAGCGTCCTTGACCTTGTTGACAATAGAAGACATATTGGGCTATCTGATGATTTGGGGTATCAAAATGAAATCGAATATGGGTTATGAAAGATGTGGTTTGTTTGTAAGTTGGTTTTGAGAGTTGGTTGTTTTGGGGTATCTTGTGTTATGATGAAGAGAGAAGAGAAGAAAAGACAAGATTGAGGAGGAGAGGTTCTGGAGGTTATATAGAATTAAAGGCACATCGAGAAGCTGCATCTTCGAAACTCCTTTCCGATGGTAGATCATACAATTACGATCGCGATCCAGCAAGCAAAGCAAGCCCCGTGGCTGGTCCTTCTCTCACTCCTCTCTGTGACCACCCTTGCAACGCCTACGCTGTGACTGACAACAATCAAGGAACCTGCATCACCGTGCCTGCTTGCCTGCTTGTCTAGGCCAGTCCAGCGCCAATGCCCATACACACAGTACGTGCCGGCATGGGTTTGGTTTGGAGGAGAAAGTGGCCGCAGAGGTGAGGGACAGCTTGGGCACTTACTTCATACATCGTCATAGGTCTTGGACGCAGGTGTCTCATTCGGGACTACAAGCTTCAAAAACTGTCAGCCAGTCGGGGTGAGGCGTTGGGCCCCAGGACTAGCATCAGTCGGTAGTGCGGTACATCTTCTCCGGAGGGCAGACCGGGGTCCCTCCCCCCACCCCAGGCCAATGGGGAACCGGTGAACTAGACCCAGTTTGCCATGGCTGGATGACGACCCAGAAGCATTGTCTGGCGTGACACTGTGCTTGTTTCCGTCAAGCCTTTTTACTTTCCTTCAGAGGAATCTCCGGTTTGGCAATGGAGAATGAAGGTACAGAGGTACTCAGGGTTCCTAAAGAGGGCTCCCAAGAGCTCAACAGCACGTAACATGTCAAGGATTCGTCGTCATAGGCCAAAGGAACGGCGGAGCCACGACGGTTCGAGAGGGGATGAAGATCTGTGGCTGGTGACGTTATAGGGCTGCGAGATGGACAGCAAATGTGGCGAAGACAAATGGAGAAGAATTGGAGACGTGTGGTTATTTTGGCTCGGACTGGAGTAACGACTGTAACCTGGAAAAGCATGTCTCTTTGCGTTTGCTCAGGTACGCTACCGCACGTGGTGGAGGAAGGGGAAAGCTTCAGAGAGAATCAGAAACTAGGTACGCAGCTGTTCCGCCTGGCGCTCCTGTTCGTCTTTCCGTTTCGTCCAAGCGTGACAGAGTTGCTAAGCTGAGCTGGCATCTGACTGGGGTAGCGCAGCATTGGAGACAAAACGAGAGACGGACTGCGCCGCCGCGCGTCGTGTCTCACAGCCTATTCGGCGAGAAAGTCGCAAGTTTTCCAACAGCTACGAGCCATTGAGTGGGAGCTGTGAGACATTGCAGACCTCTCAATGGCCCTACGAAGGTACCTACGGGCCAGAGCCGGGCAAACGCAATCCGTGGTGGCGGTTGTACATACGAGGGGAAAAGACGTGATCCGAGCTTTCTCGTTCGTGTCGTGTCGTGTTCCTCTGGGAGCGAGAGGTCTGAGAGGTTGAGAACTGGAGGTGGACTTGTGGAGTGATGTGACATGGATCGAGGTTTGACGTTCCCGAAAGCGTATGTATGTGGCTCCAGCCTCGGCCAGGGATGTGATGTGATATCCACAGAACCAAGGCAACGGAAAGGAAGCCCCCTCCAATGACGCAGCATCAAGAGCTCGGCTGGACGGCCCCGCGTGTGGCGTTAGCTCGATGATTGGACAGCCGGACTGCAGACCGGAGATGATGGGAGATTGTGATGTGGCTAGTGACCTCTGATCCTTTTCGTGTTTTCGTGTTTCTTCGTTGTGAGATTTGTGCCGTAGTGTGGCGTCACCTACTCCATAAAATGCGGTCATCGACTGCTCAGATCCTTTCGAAAGCCCGTGGCGCTAGCTGGGCCTGAATGCCTGCATGTACCTAACCTGCTCTGACCTTCTTACTTGACCCCGCCTCAACGCGGCTTTGCGGGGCATTACGCCATGCGGCTCTCATCGGACAGCCAGAAGGGAGCCGGAGGAAGCGCAAAGGAGGTGTGGTGGGAGGTGGGTAGACACGCAGAGTGAGACATACGGAGACTTGTCCTTCCCACCACATCTCTTACTGAGCTCAAGTAGCTCGACCTTTCTGTCCGTCTGTCTTGCTGCCTTTTACCCCTCCATGTCTCTCTGTTTGTTTCTAGGGTGACAACACAGAGACCCGAACAACATGACAACCCCCGTCCCGGTTGGAAGATCCTGACAAGGAACCTGGATGCAGAAAACCCAGCCGCCCCTTGCCGCCGTGCCGCCCTTACATTTTTGGCCCCCTCTCATCGAAATAACCTCCAGAAATAACCGTGATAACATCCCTCCAAGGTGAAAGATCGCCGGGAAATTCGGTCATACCAAAGGCATATTTGCGCAATTCCCATCCTCGCACACAGTCACAACACCTCAAGCCTCGTAAACTTTGCCGCCGTTCCTTACAGTGATCTGCCAAAAAACAAAAACTCCTTCTGCATAGAAAACCCCCGCACTAATTAAGTCATCTTCTCCTTTAGGGTATGCGTGACCTGTTTTTTGACGCCAAGCTAGTGAGAAAGAAGCAAAAACACGCTGGTCTTCCCGCAAAGTCTGGCGCGGCGCCCCTCCTCTTCAACCACACGTTTTTACGAAACGAGCCAAAAAGTTCGAAAGCTCTCTCTGCCGTGGTAACTCGGGGAGAGAGGGAGAGTCTAATCCCAGTTGAAGCTAAAGCCCAAAGGTGATACGGGCAACCGTACCTAGCTCGAAAGCGGTCTGGGGCGGGGGTTAGAGTATGAGTTCAGACGTCGCGGGTCCCCCGTCCTCCTGGGATCGCGGATCGTGAAATTTTAGAGAGATCTCACTTATCGTCAGGGAAGAGCTTCGGAGGCGGGATCCTACGTAATTTCAATTGCCAATGGTACAATGCTTTCGACCCAATGGTTCCCGATGCCCCCGTCCCAACCCCGCTCACGGGAGCATCAGACTGCAGTGGCTTGGGGAGTTTCGAACGAGGCACGGAGTAACAGAGTATGGGGAAACCTGCTTGACGCCTCACGCCCCCCGAGACACGGGCCATGGCCTGTGGTTCTGTCTCGTTCTGGAGCGGTCCAGAACCGCAGATTCCCACAAGGCCATCACGGTCCATCAGTGATCAAGGATCACGAGGGGCTCTTCTCAAACGCTTCTTCGCGGAGCACACATCTGTTTTCGGAACGGGCAAAAGCGGTGGCCGCGGCTTGCATAAGTGAGGTGAGAAGAGACCCCAGGCTCCCAGGAGGCGGTCAGTAACCGAGGCTGGGCTTTCGCGCTGTTGGTGAGATCTTGGCTAGGTAGTCTGGTTTGCCCGCTTCCCTTCATCTCGCTTCCAACGGTTCTATTTTCCCCAATCTCTGGGAGTATATCTGCGGAATTCCTCAGATGGGCGCTGCGGCACTTCTTTGCCTAGTCTTCCCACGTTGTCTGATCCTTCGTTCCCAGTTTGCCCAGAAACTACGTCATTCACGAGCCTTCGTCGTCTTCTCACTTCTAGCGTCCGCGATCGCCTGTTTTAAATGTCTCTCACCACATCCCGATACCTCTCCTAGCACCAGTGTTGTCTCTCATGTGTTAGAGATTGGGCCGCTGTCACTGTGGTGCTGCCATTGGAGCGGCAATGGGCTAACAGCCTAGGCTCGCTTGAAGTCGGCAACTGGTCCAGATTCATGGGCCGGATGATCCCACCTTCATAGTTGAATTGAGGCCTTTTCGAGACGAAAATGTTGGCAGTAGTGGTGGCGATCCCGCACATCTCACGATCTAAGGGCTTGGAGTCAACTTTGCGCACTACTGCGCAGACCTCTAGTGTCTTTGATAGCTGACATGTGCCGCCATAAACTCGCTGGTCTGGCCAAACGAGTGTTGAACCCCGTTGACTGCCGAATGAGACCGGTCTCATCGAGAGTCAAACGGTTCTGCGCCGTTGCACACGTTTTAGGAGCTTGTCTCGCGTCGGCAGATTACTTGACGTAGTTACCTGAGTACCTGATAGCACTGCTGCAGGCTCATTATTGTAGACAAAAGAGACAATTCCACATACTTGAGCTGCGAGATCGTCAAAAAGACCTACATAGGTGGTATTAGAAGGCCAAAATTGCGTCAATAACGCCAATGTTCAAGCTTCGATCGGCAGAGAAAATGTTGGAGAAAATCGTCCTTGAGCTGCAACTCGCTTGCCTCTTTCGCGCGAGTAGTATTCTAACCTCAAACGCTCATCTATGGATCTACTTAGAATTCAGAGAGATTGTGATACTAAGGTATCGTCCCATCAGCGCTCAAAGTGGGCTGCAGTTGCCAGTCAGCATCCCGAAACGTCGCGGCACTCATCCGGGCTTCCTAGGGCTGCGGCCCCGACGGGAGACCCCACTTGCCCCGGATCGCCTATTTGCCAAGACCGCGGAGCTTTTTTCCCTCGCGCCGGCTGTCGGCAGCCGGATCGGGTGGTGATGCTAGACTGAAAAGACACTCTGAATTGGGAATAAGGTTATCAGGGGTTGTCCGAGTGTTTTCTATAAGTTGTGGCTTGACTTGTGGCTGTATCGACCAGTGATACGTGTAGGCACCCATACGTATATCATATGGGTAAGTATATGTATAAATCCCATTGTGTGGGCGCAATTATAGCCATCATACCGCTTGGGTCAATCCGTAGAACCAGTGAAGCTGAGAGAGGAACGCATCATAGTATACATCATAGGTGTTCGTAAATGTCAGTAGCGTTTCCATCTTCGACAGGTTTGACAGAAGGGACAGGAACAGATAAGTCGCATGTCCCAATCAGCTTGTAGCGAGAACACAATTCGGTGATATTAAGGTACTTAGGTATATGATACAGGAGGTAGGGTATTATCGGGTATCAGGTCTTCCAGTGAAGAGTCAAGCCATTCTCTCATACGTTCGTAAACAAAGCAAAACAGGAAAGGGTAAAAAGTAACGAGCCCTCCAACTCCTTCCTCCTCCCATCATCCATCAAGGAAGTGGAAACAGGACACCGTGAGTAGGCAGCGATGGAGATTTGCCACTTGATCTCGTTTGACTTGTACAAGCCTAGGAGCAGCAGTTGCCAAGGGTATCAAAGTTGAGTAGGCATTCGAAAAGCTACGCACGCGCTGCCTTTAGACACGCGAAGAGCGGTACCAGCGGCGGCGGCCGGTGTGAGCGGGGCGGCTATCGGCGACGGCGGTGCGACGACGGACCCAGAAGAGACCGACGAGGGCAGAGGCGAGCCAGACGATGGCGGACAAGAAGCAGAAAGCGATGTTGGCCTTGTTGCGACCGCAGGCGTCACCGCGGGGGCTGACATTGCTCCAATCAAAGATGGGACCGCAACCATCACCGACAAGCTGGAGATGGCATGTTAGCTCTGATCGGGAATTTGACTTCTAGTACAATGGCGGTGTATGATGAACTTACGTTGACGAGCAGACCAAAGGCGACGAACCAGAGGATGCTGAGGAAGATGTCCATGGGCCAATGGATGAAGCTTCCCGAGAAGGGGAGGAGCCATATCAAGGCGAAGAGAAGCGACAAGCTGGCCACCACGATGGTGTAGATGTACCGGCCATTGTCCCACGACGAGGTGTTTTGGGTCGCGTGGAGGTAGGCGCCGGTGATACCAGCCACGATGGCTGCGAACACGAGCTGAGCTCCGCGGATGACGAACTGCACAATACGGTCGATCGCCATTGTGATTGGTGACGGCGGTTCCTTTACAAGCTTAGAAGCTGGTATGAGAAATTTGGAGCGGCTTGGGATGATGGGAGGGTTTGTCGCACGGGAAAAGTCTGCTGATCTTGTTGTCGGATGGATGAAGAATCAGAGTGAAAGGGAAATGTATGAGATGATATTACTCTATTTATCAACCTCTCTTCAGGATAGGCTAAAGAAGAGTTGTGCGACACGGGCCAGTAGGGAGAGAGTCACATCAGGATGACGATCTGGTGGGAAAGCAGGTTTGGGTACGGATAGGTAGGCCATGGTCCTGGAGGTCTGGGTCTGCAGACTTTCTCGTCACCGCCGAGCACAGCAGATGCGTCTGGATCACGGCTTGGATGTGCCGATACTTTTTGACTAAACCGCTGGGCTTACCCATTTTGTGACAAACAACATCTTGCAAGGGGAACAAAAAAGGTGTTATCTGACTAGGAAGAATGTGTAACTAGACAAGTCCCGAGACCTTTGCTGCAGGACGGCGGCGGTACATGCGCATAGTCCCTGCCAAGATACGATACTTCCTAGGCTCCTCCTCTACCGGCATCGTAGCACACGCGAGAAAAGGGAGGGAACAAGGGCGAGACTGGCTAGAAAAGAAACGTCACCGGGGTTTGGGCTTCGTGGCACGCTGTCGGGAGTCCGTGTTGGCTTTGCTTTCTCTCTCTGCCCAGCCTTGTGAGGTCATCAGACCGGGGGCTGGAATGGCTCAGAGGAATAGACAATGTCAGGCTAGCATGACTCTGATAGGATGTGGTTGTCTACCAACCCGGTCGTGAAGTTTGAAACAAGCCTTTTCCCGGGGCTATAATACTTACGATCCTTGCCCTGCACTGCAGGAAGCGCGGTGATTGCCCCTTTGTCGAGCTTTTTTATTTCTTTAGATAACTGTTGGGTTTCTGGCTGGCGGTTAGGCTTGTTGGTGTAAGATTGGCGAAATTTCGAATGCCGTCAGCCAATGTGACGGCTTCCTGGGCAAAGGAAAGTAAATTGTAAGGCTAACAAGGCCGAGACCACTAGGTCCAACTACTACGGTTGAAAACAATAGTATTCGTGTAGGCCGAAGCATATCGCGGCTTGGGGATTCTTGGAAGGATGGAATCCAAACAGCGTGACTTCATCGACTGATGGAAGCATTCTCTGCCGTACTTTCTTCGGACTGGCAGACACAAGAATGAGTAATACTTGCGCAACATCGGGACTGCGGCATCGTCTAGAATGTGACTTACAAGAGGCCGCCCTTCGAATTGGCTTGCGACGTGTGTGGCGATCGCTGTGGCTCAACTGGTTCCAGACTCCCCCAGATCAGCAAGGAAGAAAGCAGGCTTAGGTGCCATTTTGAGGGGGGGGGGGGGGGGCATCACGCGGCCAGCGCCTTGCGACATGTTTGGCCAGATGTGGCTGATCATTGATGAACGTCGTGTCGTGTCGTTTTGTCCAAGATGGGACCAGAAATCAAGACTCACCGAACAAGGTGAGATGTGACGTCACAGTCACATCCAATATTGTAGGGCGTCCCCCGTTCTCGCCCAACCACCGCTTCAGCCACACGGCAAGCCTCATGGGCTGTCTCCCAACCCGCAAATGAAACCAATCTCTCCTGCCTTAGCTTTGGATGCCCGGTCGGACATTGGTGATTGATTTCAGGACTATTGCGCTTGCTTCTGGTAGCATCGTTTCGTTGTACCGGCGTTGCTAATCTTCATGCAGGCCTCTGGGAGCGCTAAGCGACGCTACCTTACTAGAATGCCGGTATGCAGGCAAGAGCTGGCTCTTCGCTGTTACGTAGGGCCAAGCGCATGTCCGGCGATGGTCCTAGTTTGTGAGATTGAGGCTTGTCGGCTCGATCTGGCGGTGAGTGGATCGCGTCCACGCGTTCGATTGGGGATATAATGTTGTCCAAGACTAGCGATGTGAGCTTCCGTGCCCAGGGTTGGCAAATTAGTCACTTAGTCATTAGTCATAGTCATAGTCTAACTAATATAGTCTAACTATAGTCACTAAAAAATCCTAACTAGACTAGACTAGGCTAGTATTAGTCGCTTATATAAGTGACTATAGTTAGACTTATTTAACTAATTAGTTAACTAAATTAGTTAGAAATATTCTTAGTAAATTAAAAAAATAATAATAAATTATAATAAAAATAGTATTATATTATATAAAAAGTCTTAAAAAATACTATATATTAATATATATATATATATATATATATATTAAAACGTAGTACTTATTAAAGTTTAATTAAAATAATATTAATTAAATAATAATTTCTATTTAAATATTTATTTATAATAACTAATAATTATATTATAAAACTAATTATTAAAAATTTAAAATTATTTTAATAAAGCTTATATAAAAAATAATATATATATATATATATATATATATTAAAAAAGTTATTATTATTATTATTATTAAAAAAAAAAAAATTAAAAAAAAAAGTAAAAGTATATATAATTAAATTAAATTTTTAAAAATTTTTATAAATTATTAATTAATATTTATTTTAAAACTTTTTTTATTATTATATTTAATAATAATTAATTATATTATTAATATATTTTTTAAATATTTTAATAATTTTTATTATATTTTAAAAGTTTTTATAATATTTTAAAAGTTTTTATAATATTTTAAAAATTTTTATAATATTTTAAAAGTTTCTATAATATTTTAAAATTTTTTATAAA
Source organism: Colletotrichum tamarilloi (assembly GCF_030869305.1). Taxonomy (NCBI): domain Eukaryota; kingdom Fungi; phylum Ascomycota; class Sordariomycetes; order Glomerellales; family Glomerellaceae; genus Colletotrichum; species Colletotrichum tamarilloi. The sequence continues at coordinate 1,570,815 of NW_026849385.1, forward strand.
ATTTTAAAAGTTTTTATAATATTTTAAAATTTTTTATAAAATTCTAAAAGTTTTTATAATATTTTAAAAACTTTTATAAAATTTTAAAAGTTTTTATAATATTTTAAAAGTTTTTATAAAATTTTAAAACTTTTTATAATATTTTAAAATTTTTTATAAAATTTTAAAACTTTTTATAATATTTTAAAAATTTTTATAAAATTTTAAAACTTTTTATATATTTTATTTATAATAATAAGATTTATATAATAATATAAATATATTTAATATATTTATAATTAATAATAATACTAATTATTATAAATAAAAATAATAAAAATATTTAAAATTTAATAAAATTTTTAGTATATATAATTTTAATAAAATAATATAAAATATTTTTATAAAAAAATATAAAAAGTAAATATTTATATAAAAATAAGAATATATAAATATAAAAAAAATAAACGTATATAAAAGAGGTTTTTATAATAAAAAGAGTAATATAGTTAAATTACTATATAAAAAGTTATTTACTTAATAAAAGGTCTAAGTAAGTAAATATATACCTATATATAAATATAAAAACCTCTTACTAAAATATTCTATTACTTATTAATTATAATATAATTAATAAGCGCATACGTAAATAAATACGTAATCGTAGTACGTAATTCTATCTCAAGAAAATTCTAGCTTATTTAGTTACTTTTTAACACTTTTTATTACTTACGTAAGCTTATATAAGTAGTATTGCTTATATAATCAATACCTATAATAATCTATAGAAATCGTAGATTAATATAGTATATAGTTTACTTACGTAATATTAATAATAAGGCGAGTAATAAAGTAAATAAAGTTACTTTTGTAATAGAATCTAATAGAATCTAGTAGAATTGAGTAGAATAATATTAATAATAATTAATAATAAAATAATTCTAGATTATTCTAGAGAGTAGTTTATTATTAATAGTATTATTAATTATATCTAATAATTAGTAATATAATAAAAACCTTTAGAATCTTATAGAAAAGTAAGAAGAATATAAAAAGAGCTTAACTCTACCCCCTAAGGTCTAGTTTTACTTTTCTTAACTAAGTAATTATACTACTAAACACTATAATTAATACTAAAAACCTCTTTTAATCTCTTTTTATTATTATTATATTATTATATTCTTTTATAAGAATATTATTATAATAGATTCTTTTATTTCAGACTCTTTTCAGGCTAGTAGCCCTATCTCTACTACTAGTAATATTCCTACTAGTAGTACTACTAGTACTAGCTTTATAGACTTTTTATATAATAAAGAAGACTATAAGTTAGAGCCTAATAGCGAATCTAGTGCTTATATTTTTAAAAATAACTTATTTACTCGAACTCTTTTACCTATTAATTATATAAAAGAGAGAGAAATGTAAGTTAAATGTACTACGTAAGTAAATATACTTTTTTATTATATATTTAAATATACTAATTAGTATTATAGGTATAGTAAAAACTGGATTATTAAAGTTAAAGGTTTCTAAACCTCTAACTTTATAAGATATTATAAGCAATCTCACCCTAATATTACTTATAATAAAAACTCTAAAAAAAATCGAGCAAAAAGTAAGTAATATTACTATTATTATATATTTATATATACTAATTAACGTATTATAGAAACTAATATAGTACCTATAAGAGAGTCTTTTTTTAGTAATAAAAGACCTCGTACTAGTACTATTACCGATTTTAATAAGAAAGAGGCTTATTTAAAGATATTAGATTTTATAATAGAAAATAACTTACTATTTTCTACTATAGATTCTAATTCTTTTAAAGACCTTTTAAACTATTATAATAGGTATATTTTTTATTATTATATTATAATACTTTATTATTTACTAATATTATATTATAGGTCAAATCCTATTATTAATAGAAAAAAGATTAGGAATTTACTAGATATTACGTATAGTAAATTTCTTTCTTTAATTAACTTAGAAATAACTGAAAATATTAAAAACTTAGGAAAATTTTCCTTTGTTTTTAATATATGGACCTCTAAGTCATAAGATGCTTATTTAGGTATTATTATAAGCTATATTAATAGCGATTTTAAGCTTATTTATAAGCTAATTAGTAAGTTATTATATATAACCCTATTTTAATATATATACTAACTAATATTTATAGTATTTAAAGACCTTACTAAATCACATACGGGCCTTTATATATATAAAGAAGTTATGGATAGTTTAGCTACTTATCCAAACTTAACTATTAATAACTTCTTTAGGTAAGTAATTATACTTAATTATATTATATTATTATACTAACTTATATAGTTTTACTAGAGATAATATATCTAATAATAATACGTTTTTAGATTTTTTTAAAGCTAATTATAAATTAGCTTTAAATAAAGAGTTTAAAAACGTTATTAAATATATTGCTCATATTATTAATATAGTAGTATAGGATATATTAACCGACTATATATCTAATACTACTAAAGAAGAAGAATTATTAAATTATACTAATAATAATATTAGTATAATTAATAATAATCTCGTAGTTAATAAAGATATAACTACTAAGAATTTACTTAGTAATAAGTATTCTTTTATTATATATATTACTATATAATATATATTAACTATATATATAGGTCTTATTAAACGTATCTGTAGAATTACGGTTATAGTTAAATATACTAGCGAGATTAAACGATTATTGTTAAAAGGTATAGAAAAGTCTAAAAGAGACGAAACTTTACCTTTTAATTTTAATAAAAGAATTATTCCTCTAGGTAAGTTAATTAATATATATATATATATATATAAAGGGTTTATATTAATATATTATAGATAATAAGACTAGATAGAATTCTACTTATAAAATGATATCTACTACTTTAGAGCTTAAACCAGCTTTAAAGTATATATTTAGAAATACTAGTAATTTAGAGTATAAAAAGCTCTATTTTACTACTAGCGAGTATAAGGCTTTAAAAGATTTAGAATCTATATTCGAGATTTTTTTAAAACCTAGTACTCGTTTATAATCTTAACTATATATTAACCTTAATAAGGGTTTATTATATATATATACTATATATAGTAAACTTAATAATTTGGTTATAAAGTTTAAGACTTTAAGAGAGCAGCTACCTGAGCTAGTAAGTACTATTTTATTATATTTTAATATTTAAATTATATACTAATACTTTAATAGGCTATATATTATACGATTTTAGTAAATAGTTTAACTAAAGGAATAGTTAAACTATTTAATTACTTTCTAAAAAGATTAAATCCATTTGATCTAAATATATATAAACCTTATATATTAGGTTTAATTTTAGATCCTAGATTTAAACTTATATATTTTGAAAGAAATCGTTTATTATATTATTATAAAGATATAAAAAACGATATAAAAGAGTTATTAAAAGAAGAATATGAGTTATAAGTATTTTATTATACTTATTATTATACTATTTTACTAATTATATATTTTATAGAGTTAAAGAAGAAAAGTATGGGTCTAATACTACTAAAGAAGTATTAGAATCTACTACTTTTAATAACTCAGATTTTAATAACGACTTTTATATTTAGTAATACTAATATAGAAGTAGAGTATATTAGTTATTTTAATAAAGGCCCTTTAACTCAAGAGGTATGTATTTTTTTATATAATATTTAAAATACTTATTTACTAATATATATAATAGGCTGACCCACTATTATACTGGAAAAATAATAACTATAAATATCCTATTTTAGCTATTATAGCTAGAAGATATTTAGCTATACCAGCTACTTCAGCTTTAGTAGAGAGGGTTTTTTCTATTTCTAGTAATATTGTTACTAAAAATAGAAATAAACTACATCCCTCTACTGTATCTGAATTAATTCTTTTAAAGTATTGGCAAGTTAGTACTTTAAAAGAATTAGAGGATATTTATATAAATAATAAGGAGGATAGTAATATTATAGAAGAGGAAGAGGAATAGTTATTATTTTTATAGTTTTTAAGTTAGTTTTAATTTATTAATATTTTTACTATTTTCTTTATTTTACTATTTTCTTTATTTTACTATTTTCTTTATTTTACTATTTTTTTTATTTTACTATTTTCTTTATTTTACTATTTTATTTATATTATAACTTTTTTCTTTATTATTACTCTTTATTACGCTTATTATTATTATTATTATTATCCTTACTACTATTATTCTTATTATTACCCCTATTATTACTCTTACTATTACCCTTATTATTACGTTTATAATAGTTAATTAAAATATTTAAAGTATTTAAGGTTTTTTTTTATTTATTATATATGACTAATCTAGTCGACTAGTTAGTCGACTAGACTAAACTAGGCTAGTATTAGTCAACCCCCTGACTAAACTAGGCTAATATTAGTCATCCCCCTGACTAGACTAGGCTAGTATTAGTCAGGCCCCTGACTAGACTAGACTAGACTAAATCCCAACCCTGTCCGTGCCGAGCTTGCCAGTGGAAGTCAGCTTGATGGATCATTGTTGAGCCGACCGCCGGGAGGCTTGGCTTTCCATTGAAGATGGGATGGAGATGCTTCGCAGAGACGGGATCGTGGCGGAGACTCGGCCGAGACAGCTTTCGGGCCAGGAAAGCCTTTCTCGGCACTTTGTGGGTCCATCGTCGGCTTCTGCTTTGTGGGGTCCCTCGGTAACCCCACAAATTACCGGCCCCGCGGATGTCTCACATGGCCCAAATCCGGGGTTTGAATCTGGGGCTCTGTGGCCATACACCTGTTCCTAGTTCACCTGAGGTTTTAGGAGCTTCAAGGCAGTCTTCAAGTTTTTGAAGCCTCTCAACCACCGTGACCGTTTGCCAAAGATCTTAGTGTCCGAGATACGCCGCCATGAAACCATCCACTTCGAATACCGGCTTTTTCCAGGAACTCCCGGTTCTGCCGAACCAATTCTTCGATGATGCCAGCTTTCAAAGGGCCTTGAGGTGTACGTAACTGACCCAGTAAACTCTTTTCGTCCCATGTTTCTGAACCTATCTAGTATTCCTACCAAAGGATATCATCGAGCGTGTCGAAGTCGACATTGCGCAACTCGGCGAGGATGTGCTATCCGACCAAGTCTTCTCCTGGATTACAGACTCGGAGAAGAACAAGCCGTACTTAAAGGGCAGCGGCCGTGACTCCTTTGGGCGGCCAACATCCGAGCTGGTCGTCGGCGAAGGCTGGCGCAGCTTGCAAGACTTTGGCATTCGAAAGGGCATCGTCGCTACAGGGTACGACGCCTCACTCGGCTCCTCCGCCCGCGTAGTGCAGTTCTTGAGGATTCACTTATGGGGGAGTTCGGCTTCGAACGTCACCTGCCCATCGGCTATGCAAGATGGCGCCGCTCGGCTCCTGCAACTTCACCTATCTAGAGACATCGAACCAACGCAACGAATGGCACTAGAGAATGCTCTTCAACATCTCCTGTCACGGGATCCAACAACTGCCTGGACTAGCGGGCAGTGGATGACGGAGCGAACCGGCGGAAGCGATGTATCCCTCACCGAAACAGTTGCCCAGCACACTCCATCCTCGGAAACGGCGCTGGCAAACGCGGCGGAGAACATCCCTCTAGGCCCGTGGTCAATTTCTGGCTTCAAGTGGTTTTCCAGCGCCACCGACTCTGCCATGACCGTCCTGCTTGCGAGGACGCAAAGCGGCATCAGTGCCTTCTTCGCACCAATGAGGCGACACAACCCCACGGCAGTCACAATGACGGGGCGGCCCAAGGGCGCCGCCGGAACGGAGCTGAACGGTGTCCGGATCCAACGACTGAAGAACAAGTCTGGTACGCAGTCGCTCCCCACGGCCGAGCTCGAGCTTGATGGCATGCGAGGGTGGCTTCTGGGCCAGGAGGGCCGCGGCATCAACGAGATCAGCACCATTCTCACGCTCACGCGCATACACTCCGCCGTAGGTGCTGTAGGATACGTGGGCCGAGGACTAGCTATCGCGAGGGCGTACGCCAAAGTCAGACAAGTCGGCGCAGGAAGGGGTCAGCGGATGCTTCTGGCGGAAAGCCCACTACATATGCAGACTTTGGCGGAGATGACTGGGGAGTATCACGGCCTCATGCTGCTGACGTTTTTCACGGCATACATTTTGGGACTAGACGAGAATCCTCAAGCGGACAGATCTGGACTATCGAATGCTCTTGCTGCGATCACGCCAGACCAGAAGCACATTGCGCCCCTTTTGCGCATCCTGACACCGCTCTGCAAGGCATATGTCTGCAAGAAGTCGATCCCGCTGCTGTACAGTTGCATGGAGGCTCTCGGAGGTGTCGGGTACATGCTGAACGAGGAGACCGAGTATCTAAACATCGCCAGACTATACCGTGACTGCTGCGTGCTGTCGATCTGGGAGGGCACTACGGATGTCCTCGCAACGGACTTCTTGCGAGCGTTGAAGCATCCAAAGGGAGGACAGGAGTCCATGGACGCCCTCGATGCTTTCTTTGCCCAAAATCATGCGGTAGGAGAGCCCAATGGTTGGAAACCGGTAGACTCGTGGAGTGCAGTCAAATCCTCCCTGATGGAAAAGTCACAAGCAAATCTCATTGGGGATGCAAGACACATCCTCTGGGCCGTAGCAGAAGCGCTCATTGGCGTGCTGCTCCACGAAGACTATGGGAAAGACGGAAGCCAAGCAGCATTCGACGTTCTCTCCCGCCATCAAGCTCGCTGTGGTGGTCAGACATTTGGGAGACCGACTCCAGGAACTTCAGATGAGCCGCAGCTTGGCACACAAGACAGACTGGAAAGGAACTTCACCATCGTCTATGGTAGATCGGGCTCAAGCAAAGCGCCTCTCTCAAAGCTCTAGGAAGCTGCAGTTGCCCATATGCAAGAATAATAAAGTCCAACGTGTCATCGTTCAAGCCTGTTGTGAAAGGACGCAAACCATCTCAGGAGATTCCCACGTGGCGTCCCGAAAGGTCCGTGATGTGGGAGACTGGTCTATCCGACCGATCTACACTAAGTCGATCACCAATCGATCAACGACGGAAAGGACAAAGCCGGCGAGCCGGGGGTCACATCTCCAGACGACGGGCTCGGTCGAATTGCACCTTCAGCCTCAAGAAGAGTGCCTAATACCCAGTATACCATGACTCTCGCACCCACGTTGCTATTTGAGATCGAAGAGGTCCGAGTGCCGCGTCCCAAGTCTTAGCTCCCTGGGATCTTTGATCGCTTGCTGGTGGCAGCAACGTGCCAATGGCAACCTCACTAAATAGAGTTTCTGTCCGGGCGCCCTCCGATTAGCGTTGCTCGATTTGGATTTCTTCGCAAGGAAGCTATTCTTTGTCCCGCCCGCAAGATCCCCCCATGCTCATTGTCTTATTCGGCTTGGGATCGCCGGAGAGGGGGTTAACCCGGAACTGCAACGAGCTCTTTTTTCTTCCTTATGTGTGAGGGGGGATGCCCTTGGATCCTTCCTCTGAGTCGTCTGTCTGCCCTCTTTACTCCACCACAGCTTTCCCATCGATTGTAATTGACCATCCACCGACCGAGATGCGGATGCTCGCCACAATCAACACGAGATCATGTTGGAGCCAAGTCCAAATGTGCACTTGGAAAAAGACGACAGCTATCTGCCCGAAGTCTGGGTAAGCTCTCCTCTTGTTTCCCCGGCCTACAATCAACACGCCTGGAGCTAATGGGTATTGCTTGGCAGGCCTGGTACGCCATCGGCGTCTTCATAATTCTCCTACGATTCGCAGTTCGTGTTCGTACCGTCGGGATTCGAGGCTTCCGCGGCGATGATTATTTGGCTTTACCTGTGAGTTACTGGAAGAGCACATCTTTCAAAGTTGTCATTGGTATTGATGCGCCACAGTATCTCGTGTTATACAGCATCAATGTTTACGTAGTCCAAATCTGCTATTACACAGGGGCCAATATCGACATTACTTCAGATGCAGTACCGTCGCTGTCGGATCACGATGTTGCAGTTCTTCAGCTGGGATCGAAATTGGAGTTCATGTCATGGTACACGTACCCTGGTAAGTATTACCTGACGCATCGGAACTTGTTCGAATCATTCGAGATTACTAACATGAATCAAAGGTTGCATCTGTAAGAAGCTTCACCTACACCCAAGTTGACACTCCGGCCTGACCCGTAACTCTTAGGGGTCTTGAAGTTCACCGTACTATTCTTCTACAAGCGTCTAACACTCGGAATTCTACGAAGACGGAGTCTTGTCGCATTGTTCTGGATCTGCGGATTATCCTACGTCGTGCTGTGTCTCACCGTGACACTCAGCTGCCAACCGTACGTGGCCCCAATGCCAACCGCGATCGCTTTCCTGACACTTTTGAATAGCTATTCCGACAACTGGCGAATCCGACCTCTACCAGGCCCAGAGTGCACATTTCGACCACAAAACTTCTGGATGCTGCTATGGCTCAACGTTCTAACCGACGCCGCACTCCTCTCCATCCCCGTTCCGATTCTCTGGCACCTCCGCGTGTCCCTTAGACGCAAGATCGGCGTCGGCATCCTGCTCTCGTCCGGCGTCTTTGTCATTTCGACTGCCATCGTTCGTGCGGTCACGACCTTGGGCGGTGCGCCGTCCGTCATCAACATCAACCGCTGGGGGTTCCGCGAGACCGCCGTCGGACTCATCACCGTCACCTTGCCGGTCCTGAGCCCGCTGTTCACAAGGGCGTTTTGGCGCCGCGGCCCATATATTCGCGACTACTACGATCGGCTGCGCGGTCCGAGGACGCCTCCTAATAACGCTAGGTTTGGGAACTGGCTGGGGACGATGGTTCTCAAGTATATTGATGAGGAGGAAGGGGATGTATTACGCAGCCCCAGCGCGGCAAAGCAGTTGGAAGAGGCGGGGTACCGAAGGGAATGTGCCGAGCGTGCGGGTTCCTACAGTAAAGGGGATACCTATGAGTTGGAAACGCAGAGCGGCGATACGAGCACGAAAAGCTTGAAAGGCATTGAGACGGTATGAGTGACACAACCCTGGGCACATGGTGGTTGGCGCGTAATTTGGCATTGGAGCATTGAAGCATACCCCATCATGTCTGATTTTGTATACACTGATACCCAAATGGAGCAAAAGGATGGGTTGAGAACTGGAGAGTGTATGTGCAGAAAAGAATGCTGTGCTGATTTAACAATGTCATCTTCCGCAACAAGGTCCCAGGTTAAGGGACTGGCTTCTACATAGACTTCCAATAACTAATTGTCTTCCAATTGGATCATGGCAAGTCTTGCGTGCCTGAGGGGAGATTCAAACGATTATATCCTCTCTGCACTTTTCAATCCTGGAGAGAACTCAGATATTGAATCCTGACGACTGCAGAGCCAATATTAGACACAGTTGAGTAGAAGTCTCCGCATACGTGCTCGTATGACATTACCCATCTCAGAGGCACGTAGAGCCAAGCAGACTCAGTTTCAGGCGTGACGCCAGAGTGAGATCGTCTTTCTGAGATGTGCTGTGCAGATGAAACGCAACCCATGGTTCACCAACTCATACGAGCAGAGCAGGAGTTGCGAGGAGTATGAAAAAACTCGCCGAAAACCTCGGTGGCATCTTGGCCGGCAGGGTGACTTCCGCTCGCCCCAGAATCCCGGACCCTCACGGAGTTGTGGACTAAACCGATGATTGAAGCGGTTTATAATATATAGTTCTCAGAGTACGTACTAATACAGTAGTATCGTTTAAACGAGGTGGTGACATCTCCAGTTGCATGCTCCACATCCTTCAGCGCTGCCTAGGCCTGTAGCACCTGGAAACTTTCCTCCAAGGTGCTAATACCTTGTCTGTCGCGTCCCGTCGCGTCACTCACAAACCCCTACCATCCTCACATCTTGTCTTCACACCCATGACGCCATGCGATTCATGCGATCGCATCCACAATGACCCGACCGGTCGAGGAAAACGCGATAGTAATATCAGATGGCGAGGCAGTATCGGAAATAGACGAACCTCAACATCCTAGCAATAAAGCCCTCGGGAAACGAAAGGTTGACATCGATTCTGAGGAGAAGGAGGTTTGGGACGCCGATTCCGACTTGGAGCTCCCCAAGCCCAAGAAACAGAAGGGGCGGCGAGCCGCAACTGGCAAGGGGAAGAAACATAAGGCGAAGGGCAAGGACCGTCCATCCAAGAAGAACGGCGTAGTCAAGATCCATGATACCGAAGAGGAGGACGATCTAGATGTTGCGGAAGCGCCAGACTATTTGAAAGAACGAAGGAAACAATTCGACCAGACCCGGGAGCGACTGCAGGAAGCAGGACTGTTGCTACCACCGGACTACTCAGACATTGTATTCTCCGAAGACGATCGACCAGAAAACCTCGAGCGGCGTCCACATTTCGACGAGAGCACCAAGATCAAGCCCTGCAGGCCGTACGAAGATGTCGAGCTCGAGTATTCGGCAGGTATCATACCGGCGTCTATCGCGCAGTACTTGCGTGAGTACCAGATCGTTGGTGTCAGGTTCCTGCACCGTCTGTTCGTCTACCAGAGGGGAGGGATTCTCGGAGATGACATGGGCCTCGGCAAGACTGTCCAGGTTGCGACGTTCCTTACGGCAGCTTTTGGCAAAACCGCCGATGAGCGGGACAAGAAGCGGCTCAGGAAGATCCGTGATGTGTCCGGTCGCTGGTACCCGACCGTTCTGATCATCTGTCCAGGCTCCATCATTGAGAATTGGAAGAATGAGTTGACTCGCTGGGGATGGTGGAAGGTCGACGTTTTCCACGGCGCGGGAAAAGAGGACGTGCTGTCCGCTGCCAGAGCAGGCCGGATTGAGATCATGATAACGACCTATTCGACGTACAAGAATCACAAGAGCTTGGTCAACACCGTCAAGTGGGACGCGGTTGTCGCCGACGAATGTCACCAAATGAAGGAAAGGAGCTCCGAGGTCACCAAAGCAATGAACGACGTGAATGCGCTGTGTCGCATCGGCTTGACAGGTACAGCGATCCAAAACAAATACGAGGAGCTGTGGACTCTCCTGAACTGGACCAACCCTGGCCATTTTGGCACACTATCGGAATGGAACACCACCATCACCAGACCTCTGACACGGGGTCAATCCCACGATGCGACTCTGAACCAGTTGCGGGACGCTCGAACTACCGCTAGGAAGCTCGTCACGAATCTGCTCCCGGGCTTCTTCTTGCGCAGAATGAAGACACTGATCGCTCACCAGCTGCCCAAGAAGAGCGACCGAGTCGTCTTTTGCCCTCTCACGGACCAGCAGCAGGAAGCGTACAAGAACTTCATCAGTAGGCCTGAAGTCGAACTTCTGCGCACCCTGTCCGACCCATGTGAATGTGGCTCTGGCAACAAGCAAGGCTGGTGTTGTCGCAAGACTCTTGACGATGGTACGGGGTGGCAGTCCATCATCTTCCCCTGCGTAACGACCTTGCAGAAACTGTCGAATCACCTCACCCTTCTGATTCCGGCTATGGGAAACGAGCAAGACGACAAGCACAAAAGAGAAATGCGCACGCTACAGACTTGCTGCCCAGACACGTGGAAATACCTCTACAAAAATAGAGACGCGATCATGAACCTGGCTAACCCGGAATTTTGCGGCAAGTGGAAGGTCTTGAAGAAGCTCCTCAAGTTCTGGCATGACAGCGGCGACAAAGTATTGGTCTTCTCGCACAGCGTTCGCTTGCTTCGCATTCTTCAGCATCTCTTCCACAACACCAGCTACAGTGTCACATATCTGGACGGGTCGATTAGTTACGAGGACAGACAAAAGGCTGTGGATGACTTCAACTCTGACCCGACTCAGTTCGTCTTCTTGATCTCGACCAAAGCTGGTGGTGTTGGTTTGAACATCACTTCTGCGAACAAGGTAGTCATTGTCGATCCTCATTGGAATCCGTCATACGATCTCCAGGCCCAAGATCGAGCATACCGTATCGGTCAAGTTCGGGATGTTGACGTCTTTCGGCTCGTCTCTACCGGAACCATTGAGGAAATTGTCTACGCGAGACAGATTTACAAGCAGCAGCAAGCAAACATTGGCTACACAGCTTCATCCGAACGACGCTACTTCAAAGGTGTCCAGCAGGACTCTGAGCGCAAAGGTGAGATCTTTGGGTTGGAGAACCTCTTCACGTACCGCGAGAACCAGCTTGTGATCCGCGACATTGTCAACAAGACCAACATCGCCGAAGCGAAAGCCGGGAGCGGTATCGCAATGACCACCGCCGACATGGAGAAGCTCGCCAAGGAGGAAGGCGAGGAGCTGGGCAAGGTGAAGCTAGAGGGTGCGGCGGACGCGTCGGAAGACGGTGACATGGGCCAGCTCGCAGCTTTCCTCGCCGCAAAAGCTGGTGGCGAAAAAGCAAAGAATCAACAGGCCAAGAGCGACGCCGTACAGGCTATCCTGTCTTCGGCAGGCGTCGAGTACACGCACGAGAACTCGGAAGTGATTGGCACGTCCAAGATTGAGGAACAGCTCTCGCGCAAGGCGGAGATGGCCGCCAGCTCCGATATCGAAGGGGAGGGCGACAGCGCGCTGTTTGCGGATAGTCAGGTATTTGACGCGCAGGCGCAGAAGCTCAAGGGTTTCTCTTATGTTTACAATCCGCCAGAGGACGCCATGCGACGGCAATTCTGCTCCATGGCGCGCGAGTTCGGGTTCGCGACGGCTACGGAGTTTGCGCTGGTCGTCGGGAGCTGGACGCAGGCGCAGAGGCGGAATTGCCTGGAATCCTTCTACAAGATTCGCGAGGGCAAGTTGTTGGCGGAGGAGACTGTCAAGGCGGAGACGCAGGCGGAGGAGGCGGCTGTGAAGGAGGAGGTTAAGGCCGAGGTGAAGGATGAGCCTGGGACTGTGGTCAAGGTGGAGGCTAAACAGGAGAACCTGATGATTGATGATAGCAGCACGGAGACGGAAGAAGAGGACGTCAAGAAGGAAGACGACGCGGAGAGGAAGTCGACGGTTGTGGCCGAGAACGGCGGTGGTCCCAAGCGGACGCCGATTTTCATCTACGACAGTGATGATGATGAGCTTTGATGGCGTTTAGGCAATGGCTATGAGATACCCCACGGCGTTTAGGATCTTTAGAAATATCTATCAAGAGTAATAGAGATGGGCTTCACAGCCTCGGTATCAAGGGTCCCAGTCACGCAAACCCCTTCTCCCTTCCCCGGTCTAACAACCTAGCCCCTGCTTGAGCACTGCTTTCAAAAACATCTTCACTTGCAATTTGATGGTTGTCCCAGTCCCGCTGTGAAGAGTACCATTTCAGCAATAAAACCTCGTCTGGATCTAGCAGAATACTGAGGGACACCATATACTTGTCGCCGCTGTCGTGTCACCGCCATTACCAGCAAACCGTCTCCTCAAAAGACGCATACCGTCGAAAGCAACGAGGCCCGAGACGTACAATCTTCGGTGTCCTTGTCGTGAGTATTGACGCTTAGGAGACAGGTGAGAGTGGCATCGTTGCCGCTATACATTATTCACGACAACAACCTCAGTAGTTCGCAAATGTCTCACTTGTGAGTCCATTTACGGTATGACAAGGAATTGTGCAATGGTGATAGCTGATCGGCCTAGCTGGCCGTCTTCAGTCAACTACATACCCCAGATGGCAAAGTGGACTTTGACGGCACTCGTGGGAAGGGTGAGTGTTTTCTTCTTTTAGAGGAAGGTGACTTCGATTCGAACAACCCCTGTACGCGCGTGTGTGTGTGTGTGAATAGCGAGCCATTACCGCGCGAGTCTGAACGAGGCCGAGATAATCACCGCGACGATAATCGGACCGGAATCTCGGAAACCGATGTTTCTCCACAGAGAGGAGGGGAGGGGTACGAAGTACCTGATCCGTAAGGTAGCTTATGCAAATACCAGTAGATGCACCTCGCTCTCTCTCGCGCGCGCGCGCAGTGCACATGCTGGATGCAGCTGGCTGCTGGGCTAGGTGGCCCGGGATCGCAAAAAGCACGTCAACTGGCATCGAGCTCTGTCATTGGTTGCACCGTCCGATCTAAGCTGCGCGTTGACGAAGCTCGTTGCAAGGATTTTTTGGGGGGGGGGGGGTTCCCGAAGCTCTTTTGCGACAAGTTTCTTTGCGCCGACTTCCTTCGCAACGCGGGAGCTATAGGATGGTGGGCAGCGGAGACCAGGTAAAACCAAAAGGGTCAGGTAGATGGGAGTAACCGTAGAAGACGTTAATAATCGTCTCGGGGGACACATATGCTGAAAATAGGGCTGACAATGTTGCAATCTTTTTGTTGAGAAGTGAGTTAGTTGTTGCCCAGCCCTTTGTTTGCTCCAGGTCCGGTCCGGGAAACAACGCAGTTGCATTAGGTTAGAGGTGTCAGATGCAGGGATGAACTCTATGATAAGTTGCCGTGTTTATGTGTTTTGCCGTATTATTTCTGAGCAATACACGAGTGTACACCGGAAAGTCTATGACTCTCACACATTGGCAAAGCCGGAAGTCATGGGAAAGCGACCCCTCTTTTATGAACATGGGCAATTTCTTATTGTGCCATGTTAATCCATGCGAGACAACAGAATAGAAGATGCTAAGAACGGATACGGATAGTTCTCATTCATTCGCTCCACGCCCTTGTGTCGCAAACTACACCAACCACCATTGACGAGTCACTCTCTCTGACCACCACCTACCTAGACAGAGTTCAGGTTGAGTGGAGGACCCAAAGAGGAGTAAGTCCGAATCTCTCCGGCCCGCTCTCCTTACGGGTACCTCTTTTGCTATCTGTCTCCGTTTTGTTTTGTAAGCAATCTCAGCGGTAATAGTGTTTCCCCCAAGCTGTTCAGGTACGTGCTCTCGGGCATCCGCGATTTTCCAAAGAACGATGGCGTCATCGATATGGCGGCCGATCGGAATCAGTCGCTGTTTATCAGCGATTTCTCTCTTCCAACCCCCCCGGTTCAGCCTAGGACCGTGAGCCACGACCAGGAGGCAGGCCCGGCGAAGACTCCGTGAGGTGGAGGGGACCTATTTTGGCAAAAAGTTCCCTTCAGGTCCTTTTGGGCGTGTCCAATACCACATCGTTGGGATGACTCGTGGTCCGTTCGGGGCTTTTATTTTGTTGCTCTGCTTGCGCTTTGTTACTTTTTTTCTTTGTATCCGTAATCCCGTAACGAGGATAGCTAGCTGAGATGGAGGAGAAGGAGGGACGGGAAGCTGAGGTACCTTTGGCTAAACACTAAATTAGCAGTTGCCATTGAGTACTACTTTGCATTCCTGTGAAAATGCTAATCTCGTGAATCGACTTTTTCCCTTTCCCGTTCCCTTCCCTCATCTACCTTTCTCTTTTCCTTTCCTTCTCCTTCTTCTCTTATCTCTCTCCCTCTCATACTCCTGCTTGACATCACTGAGGAAGCTTGACGACGACGGACACCGAACGCCAACAAACGCAAAGGAGCAACGCGATTCTGCAGAAAGAAGCTCACCAGGTAAAACTATCCCGGTGATTCCGACAGAAGCTGCTAGCCATTCGAGAGAGAGAGCGTGTTATCTCGAAACCTACCCCGCCTCCACCATCGGAATCTGCCCCGCCAGATTCGCACGCACACTCACATACGCACGCGCGGCGCGCATACATACAGAGCAAACAGTCGCAGAAGATAAGGTCTCTCTGAAAAAGTGAGGCTAAAGTCGCAATCGTGGCGATCATCACCAACACCACCACTCCCACCACTGCCGCCAATATGTCGGACGGGAAACGCGCCGTAGAGTCGGACAAGGGTTTGTGATCCCTTTTCTTTTTGCGCCTTTACACCTCTCTTGTCACAACGCAAGATAACATGAGACTGGAACATTGTTTCCTCTTGTTTCCTCCGCCATCTCACTTGCTTTCTCAAAGGCCAATGCTCCCAACGCTGTCGCATTGTCGCAAACGATGAAATTTCCCCTACGAGCACCAAAAAGCTAACCGCAACACACAGTCTGGACGACCCTCATCACCAACCTCGACTACCTCTCAGGCCTCCTCACCCTCAACCACTCCCTCATCAAGTCCGGCTCAGCCTACCCCCTCGTTGCCCTCTACACAGACACCTTCCCCGCCGAGGGCCTCGCCGCCCTCGAGCGCCGCGGCATCCCCGCCCAGCGCATCGAGTACCTCCTCCCGACAAAGGGCCGCGACTACTCCAACGACCCGCGCTTCTACGACTGCTGGAGCAAGCTCTCCCCCTTCTCCCTGACGCAGTACTCCCGCGTCGTCCAGCTCGACTCGGACATGCTCGTCCTGCGCAACATGGACGAGCTCATGGAGCTCGAGCTCGACGACGGCGACTTCGCCGCCGAGCAGACCCCCGGCGCCGCCATCGGCGGTGGCAGCCCCCCCAAGAGCCCGACGCTCGACGACCTGGCCGTCAAGAACCCGAGCACCCGCGTCTTCGCCGCCGGCCACGCCTGCGTGTGCAACCCGCTCAAGAAGCCGCACTACCCCTCCGACTGGACGCCCGAGAACTGCGCCTTCAGCACGCAGCACGCCGACCCGGACACGGCGCAGCACACGGGCCCGGACCCCGTCACGGCCTCCCCCCTGGGCTTCATGAACGGCGGCCTGCAGGTCGTGAACCCGTCCGAGGCGCTGTTCCGGCAGATTGTGAAGCACATGGAGCAGGGCGCCATGGACATGGATTTCGCCGACCAGAGCCTGCTGTCGGATCTGTACCGGGGCCGGTGGGTGGCGCTGCCGTACGTGTACAACGCGCTCAAGACGCTGCGGTGGGACGGGGTGCACGGGGAGATTTGGCGCGACGAGGAGGTGAAGAACGTGCATTACATCTTGGCGCCCAAGCCGTGGGACGAGATTGATGCCGTGACGGGGGAGTGGACGGGGACGGAGGAGAGTCATCGGTGGTGGGTTGACTTCAACCGGGAGAGGAAGGCGATCGAGATTGCCCAGGGGGTTGATGATAAGTTTTGAGAATTGCAAAGTGTGACATCGGTACGGGGAGTTAATGATGGGAAGAAGACCGTCTTGTTGCCTTGATGGCTCTTATTGGTTTTGATATTTATTGTGCTGTTCAGATTTCTGAGAATTTGTTTGGGATAACCGGCCATGAGTAATGGGGCTCATTAGATACATGTCTTCGTCGACGACAGGTTTTGCAAAATATAATACCCGGGGTATTGATCGCATTCCGAAAAGCACATTGACCGGGGCTGATTTATTTATCAACGAGACTCAATCTCCTCCTGGCTGTTGATGGCTCAACCTTCCTACAACCATACATCATAGTCACAGCAAATTTGACGATACTTCATCTCACTGTCCCCGCGACATCCATCATTCCATGTTGACGCCTCAAGGACCCGACTCGCAGTAAGAGTAGATACACTCCATCCTCGGACTCTCTCAAAACGACAAAATACTGCCCAAGTTCAAAGCTTTCCTCATCACCTTGGAAGGATATCTCTCACTTCTTCAATAAACGTTTGATTATCAACACCCTACAGGAACTACAATGCTTCAAAAGACAGTCTACAACCCTCTTTTCGCTCCAACTGCTTTCCCCCTTCTCCCTCCACGAACAACAAAATCCAGAAACCTTTCCCATTCCCGATTCCCGATTCCCCCAAATCCCCAGGCTGAATCAGTGACAAAAAGAAAGGGAGAGAGACCTAGACTGATGATGATGACCAATCCACGATAGCAACCTGTTTGATCTCTGCAGTTGAAAAATGAAAGTCCTGCTTCGCCAGTCTATGATGCGGTCTCATGCGGTCGTATCGGACTTGTTGTCTGACGATAACGCCGCAAATGATTTCAATAAACAATTGGAAAAAAGGAGTTGGTAGTGGAAAAAGCCCCGAATGCCTAATTCCTGGTATCTGGTGTATGTGATGCGTGTGCATGTCTTGTAAAGAAAGAATCTCCACAGTAGTCTTTAATGCCTCTTGTATTTCTAATGGCAGAGTTAGTAAAGACATCTTGACAAAGATATAACGCGGTTTAAGGTAACTCACCTCCTCGGCTCTCCGCCTGTTCTGCGGGTCCAGGCTATTCGTCGCGCCCATGAGCGTCTGTCCGATGGCCTTGGTAGCTCCAATGGCCGGCCGGAAAATAATGGTAGGCGCCCGTTTCAATACGGCCTTGGCGAGACCTTGCGCGCTTGAGCTATCCATCACCTCGCCCGGAACCGCAATGATGGCATCGCGGGCCATGTTCAAGTCTCTTGTTAGGCTCGAGTAGCCCCCGCGCAAGCCCTGAATGACACCGGTGGGCTGATCCGCGTACAGAGAGATCTGCTTCTTCTCTTCTGGATCGAGATCAGCCTCTTCCCACGTGTTGTCAGTCTGGGGTTTGTTGAGGAGGCCCTCAGCGCCCTGCAGTGCATATTGCGTTCCGATGGCCAATTTGGCTCCGAATTTGACCATCTCAGTGCCGGTGGTGCGAGCAAACGCCGCTGCACCCTTTCCAAGGCTTCGAACGATGCGTCCGTCTTTCTTGTACTCCTTGATGGGAACCTCGATGAGCTCCTTGAATCCACTGCCAATGTTGACAATGCCTCTCACTGGCGCGAGACCTGCAAGAACACCAGCCAACTGAGTGCCCTTGACGTCCGGCATCCAGATGTCATTGAGGATCTTGCCCATTCTGTCAAAACCAGAAACACCATAGATAATGGTGTGTCTCAGTGTCAGACGTGCTTCGTCCAAGATGATAAAGTTCATGAACTCCGTAGTTCGGCCCGATTTAAGGCCTGCATAGTCGACTCGCTTGGGCTTGAAGTCCAGCTTGACGGGAATGTCGTGAACCTCGACTCTCTGGAGGAACGGTACATCGCTTGTCGAACTGTGGACGGGGGCGCTGTCGTCCTTGAACTCGAAGAATCTCGTAATGAAGTCGAGCGCATCTTGGTCAACATGGAGTCGAAGTGGCAACAGAGTGACTCTCAGAACCATCTCTGAAGCTGCAAGATCCGGCTGCGGCTTGACGGTTAGCAATTCAAGGTGGGCCATGCTGGTGCCCATCTCCCGTTCGCCGGCGTCTTGGTCATAGGTTGCAAACTTCTTCCAGGTAGAGGTTGGGACGTGGTCAAATACATCCAGAGTCTGGATCCGTACATCAATAGAACTCTGAGTCTCGCCAGAGTCGGGCGGGAAGGCAATCAGATCAACATTGACTCCCTGCAACTCGAACGTGATCTTGTGGTGCTTGCTCCGGTTCAATCTCAATCTCTTCTTAGGCCTAGCTGCTCCCGTTCGGCCGGTCGTAGTTGTGAAGGCTGTTGTGGCGAGAGACTCGGTCTCCGTGGCGTTGTCATTCAACTCCTGGTTGACCATCTGCGCGAGCTCTCGGGGATCTTGTTTTGTGGAGATGCCGATGTAGATGGAGTTGAAGAGGAAATCCCCAATTACTGTCTCATCTTCCTCGGCATCGTCTTCAAAAACAGCACGCTCTGATCTGCGGCGACGTTCGTAGGCCTTATCCTCAACATCTCGTACAGCCTTGGAGATGACATCGCGTGTGCGTTCCCAGTCGTATCCGTCAAACAAGTTCCAAATGACGTGCACGTCGCGGACCGAAACTCGAAGTGGGCTTTTCTTAACAAGCTCCTTCGGCGCTTGGTCATAGCTGTTCTTCGATGAGTTCCAAACCTGGGCTCTACCGTCGGTCTCGGGGCCCTTATCGAAGAAATTCTCGTGTATCACCAGGTCGCTGCCGTCATCGGAATGGTGTGATGCACTTGCATTGAAACTCGTAAGCAAGACCCCATCATGTGTATCTTGAGTCGTTGTAGCATTCGATGTGATGGAGCCCTCGGCGTCGAAGAGGGGCTCCGAGGGGCCGGCGTCCTCATAGTATCTTGAGTCAATTTGTAATGGGCTGCCATCGCCTGAGATATCGTCTTCATCACTGCCCCCGAGCTCCTGAGCGAGCTCAAAGTCTTTGTCAAAGTCATAATCACCTTCTGCTCGCCCAAAAGCCTCGGCAGAAATCGAAGCCAAGAGGTCCTGGACAGGGACGACTGAGGTGCGATACTTGTTTTCCTTGCTTGGAGGAGTAGGTGGCGTCAGCGCGTTGGCCAAAGTGATGAGGGTCTGGGTCGAATCGGCGCATGTCTCCAGTACAAGTAGATCATCACGGAGTTCGACATCGACATGTTTTTCACCATCGTCACGGCTTTCCGACACCTTGACGACTGCCTTTGCAGATGAGATGTAGCAGATGCTCACGTAGCCTTGAGAAACGAGTCGCGAGACCTGTTGGGAAGACATATCCGCGGACTGCCGACGATTTACGGTAGAACTCGCTCCTATATTAGTAACGTCATCAATGAGCAAGATCGAGGCCTTATTGAGATCCAAATTGGCCGTGGTATCCACGTCTTTTGGAAGAACCACTTGGAGCCGAGCATCAGTCAGGGCGATGAGGAGTTTCGAGGGCAGCCCCAGCGGGTTCAGACCAATCAAACAATCGCGGAAGACCAAGTCGACCGTCATAGGCTTACTATTCGGTCGGGCAGGGTCAGTCACGCAGGCGGGTTGAGGCTTCTTGCCGGTCAAGGCAGAGTGTGCTTGTTCGCCGAGATTGGCCACAGAGGCAGCAAGGCTGGCCTCGAAATCCTGTGGTGTAGCATCCTCCCCGAGTCCAAGGACGTCCATGATCGTCGGCACTCGATAGTCGACTGTGATATCGCGCATCTTGATTTTGATCACCGGCTCCATTTCGTCTCCTATCATGCGTACCATGAGGACGGGGCCTTGGGGGAGCGTTCCCGGCGGCAATGTTGTTGAAGAGCTCACGAGTTCTTCTCGGTGGTTGCGATCCACGGAGATGGCATGGATGCCGAATGCCACCAGCGAGGGGACTGTAATCTGAGCGACTTCGAAGTTCTTCAGGTTCGCATTGATCATGCCGAGCTTGCCGCCCAAATCGATGACCGCACCGAGCTCCTTGACCTCAGCCAGAAGCAGGATGCCTGGCCTGTCATCTTCTGGGAGATATTTTGCAACGGTCGCCAGTCGGGCAACCTCTTCGCCCAGCGCGGGGAGGCAGTTCAGTTGATGTATGCGATCGACCCTTACGTTCAACTGGTCGAAAGTCACCCGCAGAACCCCGCCCTTGCGCCTTTGTCGTAGGAGCGTGTCCACCATGATTTCGTCATCGCCCTGGTCGAACTTGACCTTGGACGGGATGATGAGTTCGAGGAGCCTTTCGAGGTCCTTGTCCTTTGGCGTCGCAAGGTACTCGAAGCGTACACCTCCAATTTCGGCAGAAATGGGCGGTTCTGCTCGGGAATTCCTGATATATGGCCCTGCCAAACGCACTTTGCTGATTGCGAAACCGATTCCCAAATCTCGGCTTACCATCTTGACTGCGCTCGTCTCCAAACCAACACTGCACTCTCTGCCCTTCAATTCCAGATTGAAGCCACCTATTCGCATATCAATCTTGTTTTCTGCTGAGGCCGACTTGTCGTCCGGGTTGATTGGAGCATCAAATCGAACTCCTCGAGGCTTGGGGGGTGGTTGTACTGGTGCTCTGACGGACGGTGACGCATTCGATGACATTGAGGAGCTCATGTTGAGGAAACTGCTCAAGCCACCAAACCAACTGAAGGTCTCGTCCAGTCTTTGCAAATCGAGCTGTATCAGTAATGGCAAAGTAGTTACTTCAGTCCGAGTTGATATGGCTGACTTGACTACCTTCACAGTCACGTCAGAGCCGGCTGAAGGAAACTTGTCCATAACAGAGGCCCTCATCTGGAGGTTCTGGTCGAATGAGATGATATCGTCTCTTGCATAGCCGAAGCGGAACTTTTCGAGATCCACGGTTGTTTCAAGGCCCTTTTTCGATGACTTGAGTGATATGTTAAGTTTATCAAGATCCGTTCGAAGGAGAATTTCGGGTTGCATCTGCAAACTGGGAGAGCCCAGTATTCTCTCGGCTGTATCGGCAACACCACCCAGTTGGTGAAGAAAATGTAGTGAAATCTTTTCAAACACAATGTTGATATCGGGCATCGTCGATTCTTGCTGCGGCTTTGCAGCCGTCTTTAGAGCGGGAGCAGGACTGTCTTTACTCTTCAATGCGTCCAGCAACTTTCCAGCTACGACCGCAAGCAGATATGCCAGTGAAGCGTCGAATCTGATTTCCAAAGGCGATAGAAGAACCTCTAACGCCCTATCATCATCTGGCTCGGTGAAGTGAAGGTCGGTTGGCGTTGGCGCGAAGCCCGACCTCGACGCTGACGGAGGGGAATAGACGGAGAACGCTCCAGGAAGTTGAGGCGCGACTGATCTCGCCAAGCCAGGTGACCCCGGTGTTTGGCTCAGGACGGAGGCTTGGGCGTCGGCTGGCACATGTACATGCTGGTGCAGCGATGGGACGTAGAGGGAAATGTTTTGTAGCGAAACCAGTTCTTTGACCAGTCTCGTGGGTCCTCTTGGGGTTGCCACGTCGTCTGCCGGTGCTGGCGCGTCTTCGAACTCATCCCGATCTCGTGTGGAACTCGCCGGTAGGGGCTCCTTTGCGTCCTCGAATCTAAGATCCGGCTGATCTGCCGGAGGCGGCGATTGAGACCTCTGCGATGCCGGCGCATCCATATTGTCGAGAGGTTTTGATTCCGGAATGCTCGGAGCAGCTTCGAATGCTGGTGGAGTTTGTTGTCTCGGCACAGGGCTCAACTTTTTGAGCTTGGGCGACGCCTCTGGGCTCGAATCCGCATCCCACCCTCCTGGCATCCGCGATCCAGTTGGCTCGGCCTGCGAAAAGGCACTCATGTACATACTCTCAGCTTCTTCGTGGGTGAATACGTGAGATTGTGCCAGATCATCGACCTCGCCGGAGCTCGAACTCTGAGAGGCTGCAACAGATTGTTGTAACGCCTCGGTAGGTGCAAAATAACCCACGTCATTTAGCATGTCATTATCTGCTGATTGTAGCGACGGCTCTGACCTCGCTTCTCTTTGAAAACTGGCCCACGGGACAGGCTCATCTTCGTCACCTTGGATAGTGGACTGAGATAGTGGGATGTGTCTCTGAGGGGAAAAGTCTTGATATATCGATGCCCTGGGCGTTGTTGGCTCCTCCTCTTCTGCTTGTTCTTCTGGTTGACTCGAGAAATCATACGGGATATTAAAGGCTTCTTCGCTGTCCTGTAGTAGCGCATCGTCAACCTCAGACAAGTCTGCTGAATCGGACAGGAAGCTCTCCTGCATGGTTGGTCGGAAGGTGCTGTGCCTCGATGCTGAGGTGCGCTCGCTGAAAGATGGTGATTGAGAAATGGATGGCGATGAGACGGACGGAGAGCGTGCAAACTGCGAGAAGACGGTCGCCTCTGAAATCAGATAGGCCCGTATCTTCGATAGTGCAATGTGCCGCTTCCCATCTTTCGGCACAATGGTCGGCGCACCTTCGTCGTTGTGCGCCTCCGCGGTAACACCTTCAACGTCTATGCGATCTAACGCGAGCTGAAAAGTGACGAGCTCCGGCGTTGTCGAGGTCGGCTCGAGGGGAACTTCGACGTCCATTTGAAACGTGACCCCTCGGATGCGCACTTGGATGCGGTCGACGATGCCCTGAAGGAACCCGGCCAGAAAACCCGGTAAAGACAACGGCTGCCCTGTACCGAACTGGCTCCCGTCATCGCTCATCGAGCTTTCGCTCATTGTGGAACCGCCTAGATCCTGTGTCTCGGCTGCAAGAGCATCCTCCAGCCTCTTCTTCTCTTCGGCAAGTTTTGCATCTTTGAGCGCCGCATCTTCGTTCAGAAACGACTGCGCAAGGTTGACCGTGTTCGGTAGGCCCTGAGCATCGTCACTCCTCGCCGCGACCTTTGTCTTTTTGTCATCGCCGAGAGTTGACACCTTCAATCGGACGTCAACACCATCGATTTCGATAATGATAGGGCTCGTGTAAAAGTCGACCGGAATGGTAACGTTGAGTTTCAGCACTTTGGCTTTCTGGACCTGGAACGAAGCGGGGAGCTGGAGAAGTCGTTCAAGTTTCTAGAGGCGTACACAGGATCTTGTTAGCCCTCCGGCTTTGAGCATGGCACCTTACATCAAGTGGCTGACTGCAGTACGGGACATACCTTGAGGCGCACTCCAACATCCTTGAACTCTGCCGTTGTTGTCCTGCCCAGCGCAAACTGCAAGTTTTCCATATCCAGCGTCTCCTCATCTAGCAGTTCCAGACGCCGGAGGGCGTAGATGAGTAGGCGCTTCGACAGAGTCGAGCTTCTGAAGCTCTGGAATATCGTCGCCATGTTGAGCTCGGTATTTGCAACCTTCGGCGGGTTGCTCGCTGGGGAGGAGAAGAGCGACGGTATTGGCTTATCGATCGATCGGCTTGGAGGTCTCGGAGGAGTAAGGTAGGAAGGAGGAGGATGGCCTCTCCAAGTTACAATAGGTTGGCCGGAATGTGGTCCTTAGGCTGCGGAAAGTAGGAATACGCTGGTCTTTGGAGCGAGTTCGGAGGTCAATAGGCTGCGGTTCACCGGGCATGGGTAATGCAGGCTGCGATCGCCGTGTTATCAGAAGACACCCTGCCCAAGGCGGGGACGTAGTTCATGATGTGCTAGTCATCCAGAGAAAGGTTTCGCTACTAAGGAGGTTCGGATGTCGAGATAGATCGTAGATGGAGTTGTAACTAGGTACAAGTGAGGAGGCAAAGGCCGACAAGGGCCGGAGAGGTGGGATGAAAGAGGTTGGAAATGTACAAGGAGGAAAAGAAACAAGAAGGACAAGAAGGTGTAAGGTCGTTCAAGTTTGGACCCAAGCGCCTTAGTTGGGCAAAGGCAAAGGCAGAGAGACCTTGGTATGAGGTGCTCTTGGACAGCGGCAACGGGTGGTGGTGACAGAAGGGTAGAACCTAAGGCAGATAGGTCACTGATGCCCGGACGTTGTGATGAGGCAAGCCGTGACTACCTTAGGTAAGGTGAGGCAAAGGGTACTGGTTGACTGGGCCATACAGACGTACAGACGGGAGGTAAAAAGGAGGTCTGCCTTAGACACAAAAGCTTGAGCATGAGCATGAGCAGAGCAACGAAGCATGCCGCAATGAAGAGGAGGAAAGGCGGGACACAGGCATCCAGGTCACTCCCATCCACTCCCAGCCAAGCAAATGCACTAGAGATTGGTTCCCCCCACTGCCTCTAACAGCGCGTGACTTTGGCCGGGTTCACGTCACCGTCACCGACAGGGTGTGCAGGGGTCCTCTATCAGTTGACTTGCTCCAAAATGGCCTTTATCGATAAGGTGGGGTGGCACTGGGAGGAATGACCGTGGCTGAAGCCGATAGGATGGTTTGATGTTGGGGGGACCAGACAAGCATCACTGGGGGCCACTGGGGGCCACTGGGAGGGGAGGGGAGGGGCTTCAGGTCATCGCTTGTGACTGTGAGGAATGTCCCCTCCATGGTGGTGCAGTGAGCCGTGCGTCTGTTCCACCTGATTGATGCAGAACCCGCCACGCCTTATTCCCATCTCAGTACGTACCTTACCTCTATGCCTACAGTGGGGACCCATTAGTGTCCATACAGCGCACAGTATCCCGCAAAATCAGGGATTTTTAATAGTAAAAATAAGCATTAAGCATAACAATAAAATAAAAATAAAAATATAATATAATAAATTAAGTATTAATTTATTATATTATAAAGTTAGATCAAGTTTAATCTAAAATTCGCTGTATTATTAAATCTTTTTTAAAATATAATAAGATGAATTTTATTTATAGTGGATTATAGGGCGTTAAAAGTGCGAATAATACTATATTTACTAGTACGTTTACAAAATTCGGGTACTATTTTTTTAATTATTATTTAAGTAACAAAGAAAAATACTAAAATTTTATAAAAATAAGTTCTATATTATTTATATAGTAAAATATTTCTGAGAATTTTTTTAGTTATAGTTATTACTTAAATAGTAGAGATACTACTTATACTAGTATAACGAAGTTAGCGGGTTTACGCTGACGCACTGGGAGGTGTATTGAAATTAATGGGTCCTCACTGTAGGGTACAGGTTGTCTCCAAACACCAAACACGAACACAGAGGCTACACCACCAGAAACCTATCTCGAACAGGTCTCTTCTATCATGGTCTATTCTATCCGCCCTGAAATACCTCGCTTAGCATCCCAGTCATGAGCATGCTTCAGTCAGTCTTGGGGTTTGGCAAGTTGGGTACCCAAAAGCATACATACCTGCCTTATTACATAAGGTACTCTGTCTTTCCCTTTTGCATGTGAAGTTGCCATGAGAGAGTGGCAGACAGGCCCCACGTTCCACAGCCATCGATGTCTAACACCTCCTCCTGACGTCTTGACCAAATTTCAACACAATCCCCATTACAAGACTCGGAATCAACAAAGAGAAGAAAACAAAGACAGAGAAACGACGTTCTGTCAAGTGTTACCTCAGCCTATTTCATCAGAGTGACATTGTTTCAGACCATCAGCGCTCAGATGCAAACCCGGAAGTACAAAAGTCTTCGCCCCAAAAAAATATACTTATTGTAAATAATTCGTTGAAGAATCAAATGACAGCCGTCATCGTCGTGGGTCGTTGCATCTACAACAAAAGAGAATGCAGCACCAAAGGCTCCCCGGTACGGAGAGGCCCTGGCCAGAATGCAAGATACCACCAGTGACTCCATCAACCACCAGGCCATGCAGGATGCGCCGTATGAATCGCCCAATTCCGAGCCATATAACCACCACATCAAGGCTGAGCGCGAGACGACTCGTTCAGCATCCCGATTACTGTTCCTCTTCCAGAGTTTTGCTGCTCGCCCGCCCATGGGCCTCGGCAACCCTTCGGCCGACACTCTCACCGCTCCAGTAAGCTCCCGTCGCCGTCCCTAGCGCCACGAACGGCGCCGTGTGTTCGCCCGCCAGCCACAGACCGCCTTCCGGTACGCCTTCCCGCATCGCCTCAATGTCCTTGTCGCCCTCCAATAATCCGGTTGGGAAGTTGCTGTAGCTGCCGTTGCCCGCCAAATCGTCTCGCAGCCAGTCTGTCGACAGACTCCCCGTCGGCTTGCAGTCGGGCGAATTCTCGTCGTAATGTGGCAGACGGGAGTAGTAAGGCTTGAAAAAGTCATACAAGAAATAGTTTCTTTCCGGTATCGTCTTCAACCTCGACACGCCTTCGGTAATGTACTTGGACTCGTCTCCGAAAATGTAGAACAGGAGCGTCGGGTGCGAGTTCTCGCCCATCGAGGCAAGATCAACAATTTCCTGGTTCCATCTCTTTGGGTTCGTCTCTTGAGCATATGTCGGCGCAAGCCATTGGCAGAAGCCCTGCACCACGCGGCCCTCTGCGTCGGGCTCGAGCCAAAACGCTTTGGGGAAGCTGATATATACCTTCTCCAGGCATCCATATCCGATGGCTTGGATTCCACGCTCGACTCTCTCAGGGAGCGGTGGTTCGAATGCTTGAAGGTTCTTCTTCAGCCAGCCCAAGGGTGTCGTCATGACGACGTCGTCAAACTCCAAAATCTCGCCCGTATTGGTGTGAACCCTCGGTTTCGGCCGCTCCTCGGTTTTGAGCTCTACCTTGGTAACGATAGTATCGTACTTGACATCGGCATTGTGCCTGACGGGCTCTGCAACTCTCTCAAAGATTTTTTCGTATGTACCAGCGCAGAACAAGTTTTCTTCCGCAAGTTAGCCAGAAGTCTGCAGGACTTCAGATCAGAATAATTCTCACCTCCGTCTATGCATTCCTCAAGCCAAAAGAACTTCAGACTTTGGCTTGTGATTGGACTGCCGGAAAAAGCACCCCAGAGCTCTGCAATCTGGAGAACGGTTTTTCGCTTTTCAGCAAAGTTCTCCTCGTTATCGGGAATTTTCTCAATCACTCTTTCCTGGAAGAAGTCCCAGAGACTCTCATCAGGATGTATAGTAGCCGTGTTCTTGTTAGAGTGTTGGAAGGCGTCCTGGACAATGTCCCACATCAAACTCGAATAGATCTCGCTCTCGTCCAGTTTAAATAAGTTTCCTGAATCATCAAACACATACGACCGGTGATCCCAGCTTCCCACGGCCGTTCCAGTCTCTTTGGCCAAGTCATTGATGGGGTTGTCGTCTGTGCCGTGGATCCAATTCGGACCGAGGTCTACAGTGTGGCCGTTGGGTAGTGTTTCCTGGAACATACGCCCTCCAAGTCGCTCTCGGCCCTCAATAATGGTCACCAGCAGGCCATGTTGAATCAAGATATCAGCGCAGCGCAGACCGGCGAGGCCAGCACCGACGACAGCAATATGGGGTTTTGGGCCCGACTCTGATTGTTTGCGCTGTGACGTGTCAGGAGGAAATTTCCTTGACAAACATTGACAAGTAATTTTCGTCTTGTACACTGAGGCGTGTATACCAGCAAAGGTACGGTCGTGGTACGAATCGGACGGGTTTGCCCATCGCGTCAAAAGAGACAGTCGGTGGCCCCGGCCCGAGGCGTCCCACTAATGGTATTGGGCACGTGTTTGACAGGAAGCAGCAGACTTACCCGCAGAAGTGAGTCCATGGTCAGCGATCTAAGCAACAGCTTGTCTTGTCCGGACCCAAAAAGGCTTTGGGCTCGGCAGGACTCTAAATCCTGGTAAATGCGAGATGTACTCCGGTTGGCAGGGCTGGTGTAAGAGACTGAGTAAGCGTCCATGGCGGCAAGTATTCGAGGAAATGCAACAGAAAGAGAGTGAGGGTATTGTGGTAGTATTTGACAATCTGGTCACGAAAGTTGATTAATTGGGGGAAGCGCGGGCGAACTATGCCGCAACGCTGCTGGTTCAGTGCTGATCCACAGCAGAAATAAGTGAAGTCACAGGATATGAGCCCGCGTCTGGTTTTGTGAGAACCCCAGACTGAGTGAGACAGAGAAAAAGGAGCTACTGCGATCTTGTGGGCTGGGGGAAGAGGTCAGGTGGAAGAGGCAGCAGAAGGATTGTGGGGAGGAGAAGGGGGAGGATGAACGTGGTGAAATGTCTAGCTCGCAGCAGCTAAGACGTTCTGGTCAGGATCCAGGGTGGTAAAGTTGATATATAACAGGACCCGTGGATCTGGGTGCAGCGGCCGGGAAGGTTAAGCGCGAGGATAGTCCAGATAAGGTATGGTGAAGGTGACGGATTCCCCATGTAGGTTGTAGGTTGATGACGGAAGTGCCTTTGATTAAGCCAAGGTATGCGCCATGTAGTAGTACCGATTGGAGGTGAGATTGATACCTTGCGTGGCTGAACAGGTTTATGAAAGACATGAAAGGCGCATCGGACGGAGAAGGTGGCGGAGGAAGGAAGATACTGGGAACATTGGATGTTTGCCATTCCAGAATCTGCAGCTTGCCAAAACCACTTTAATCTTCTTTCTTCCGACAAAGGTTGTCATGCAGATGCTGTTCAACGCACAGCAAGTTCCAACTACACCTCCAGATCACCTTCCCCCTCTTGAGGCAATGGCAATAACAAGTAAGTACTCGGGACTGTCGCCGACTAGGCTCGCGTAGAAGCGGCGTAATAGATGGTCCATACAAGTAGCTGGGGGTAGACGCCGTTGTATTCCGACAGGACGCTTTTGTGCATTTTGGCTCAACTTGTAATCAAACCACCAGCACGTGGGACGTAATGACGCTTGCCCACGACCGGTTCAGCGACACCATTGCTCTTGAGGCTTTCCGCGGGGAAGAATTGACGGTTGGCTGCACTAGGTACACCATTGGGAGACGACGTAGGGCATTTTCGTGCTTGTGTAACGGAGAAATGAGGGGCGGCAAAGAGAGAACTGAAAATTGAACTGAGGAAATTGAGAGGTAGAGGGCAGTGTGAACAAGATACTAAGGAGAACATCGGCATCGACGATGAGAACTTAGAACTTACAATGCAATACACGATCGGGCGGGAGACTGCACGCGCGCTGAGCCTCGATATCATCCGGGATAACGAAGGAAAGAGGCAGAGAAGAACGAGGGACGAGGGCGTGGGCGTGGACGTAAAAGAAGTCGCAGACGCAGATGCAGACGAGAAACGCCCAGGGAAGACGGGAGAGAGAGAGAAGCCCGGATGAGAGAATGGGAGAAAGTCGAGGTTGCTGGTTTGGTTCCAATTTGGATTTTCGGTGAGCTGCAGCTCCCGTCATGAATTTTTTGGCAGTCAACCTGGGCGTTCAGGGTCTTTCCTGCTGGGTCTTGGTCTTGGGTCTTGGGTCAGATCCCAGTTGCCAGGAAAGGGCGGGATCGGATAATGAAAGTTGTACTGTGCGGTGGAACTGGAAATGGTGGAACCTCGTGGGAAACCCGTCAGGTAGACGGCGCAAAAGCGTTCCGTCGTGAGAAATGAAAATGCTACTTGGCTAAGGTACCTACCAACTCCGTACACTTCCACGAACAGCAGGGAAGGACTACCAACCTCAAGGTACCTCAGATGATACCTTCCGTGCGTTCCGTATCGAAACTCCGTACCTTCCTCAGAGAAACTGCGCTTAATAGAGAATGGCAGGAATGGCAGAGAATGAAGGAAGGTGTGGACGAAAAGGAACGAGGGGCACTTTCTCTTTGGGACCGGTGACACTTCACTGCTCCTTCTCCACCAACAGCGTCATTCCTCCACCTTAATCTCCATCCAACTCTCTCCGCTCCTTTTTTTTTTCTTTACTGCGAGAGAAGTACCCTTCCACCCTTCCACGCTCTCCCCTTCCACCTTGTCACCACCGCATCCCTCTCCGCCGCCTACCTGAACCTCTCCTCGACTGACACACGTCCTGTTATGCCCACCCTGTCACGACGCCGACCAACTGACTCGATGCTCTGCCAGGAATCGCACTGAAACTGCAGATAAGAGGAGCCGACGATACCCTCAAGCTTTCTGACCTACCTTGACAGCAAACACAATGCCAAGTGCCAACATCCAACTTGCTGCATCTTTTCCTCAAAGGAGCCACACCTGATGCTGATAGGCCCTTTTACACGCCCAATCGGGCCTTGCTGACCGCGACTAAGACACATTGCCGCCGATCATGCCATCTTTCTAGATTCCTTCTACGTAGTATTACTGCGTAAGACACCACCCCACACGACGGATCACCCCCCACGACGGATCACCCAATTTGGACGATTTTTTCCCTCCTTTAATACTACTATTATTACAATATATAAGTAATAAATAATTAAAAAAAATTGCAAAAATTATACTAAAATTATTAGTAGATTTATTATACTTAAATATATAGAAAAATATATTAAAAACGTATAATATAACGTCGGCTTTAATAAGTTAATTTAAAAAGTTATTATAAATTAAAAAATCCCTTATATTACCCTCTCGAACTAGTTACGAAGTACTATAATAATTAAGAAGTTAAAAAAGGATTATTAGAAGCTTAATAAATATTAAAAATAATCTCTTACTTACTAAGTAATTTTATAAAGTTAGTTAAGGTTCGCTCTAACTTATATTTAAATTAAAAAGTTTATAATACGTATTTTTTAGTAAAATAGTAACTAATACTTATTTTAAAAAAGTAGCTAAATAGGTTTTTATATAAAAATCTTATATTCTTAATATTATAAGCTTATTATATAGATTCTAAGTACGTTAAGTTTATTATTATTAACGTTATATAAGTTTTTTAAAAGATCTTAATACTCTTAAATATTTATAAAATCTTAATATCTTTTTATTAAAATATAAACAAAATAGGATTAATAAAGGGGAATAATAAGGATTATTTAGTACTAAGTAAGTTTAAAAAGAAATTTATTTATATTTAGATACTAAGAAACCGTACTTAGACTTTTATACTTAAGTATATTTTTATAAATAGCTAATATTTTTTATTATTAGTAATTTTTAAAGGGTAAACTATATAATAATAATAGTTTTTTTATAAAAATATTAAATTATACTTCGTAAAGCTTTACGTTTTTTATAAATAAATAGATTTTAAATATAATTAAGTTAAAATAGTTAATTAAGATATTTATTTTATAAATAGAAATAAAAACTAAGAGTTTCTTATTTAAGTATTTACTTATTATTAATAAGTATAATAATTACGTTTTTAATAATTTTATATAATAATATTATTTTAAGGGTATTTATTTATATTATTTATTACTATATTTTAGTTATATTATATAGCCCCTAAATATTTTAATATTCTTTTACTTAAAATATATTATTATAATAAGTTTATAAATTACGGCCTTTAGCTTAACTTAGTACTAATTAAGAAATAGAACTTTTTTTATTATTATTTTTAGGCCTAAGTATAAGTACTTATAAAATAGAATATATATATTAATTAAAAAGTAATAGGGTTATATTTTATTAATATATAATAGCCCCTATTTAGTAAATTTATTATTATAATATAACTTATAAACGTTTTATAAGTATTATTATAAGAGCCCTTATTTTTAAAAATACTTAAAATACTTTAAAATTATAATATTATTATTTTTAAAAAATTAAGAGATTTTAAAAAGTACTAAAAGCTTTAAATACGAAGTAAAAACGAGGTTAATTTTAATTTCGTTATTTATAAATTAATATTTAATAAAATAAATAAGTAATTAAATATTTAAAACGTAGCCCTAGCTAATACTTAATTAGTTATTAAGTTATTAAAGGTTTAAATATAATTATATAAACTAATTATAAAAGTAAAAGTACGTTAGAATTTAAATAAGCGATTTATATAAATTAAGGTTATTATAAGGGTAAAAAAAGAGGCTAAGGCTTACTTATAGTACTTAATTACGGTCTTAATACTTATAAATAGTATAGAAAAAGCTTAATTTATTAATATATATTTAGAATTTTAGATTTAGTAGCGTTATATTATTAATAATCGAATTCGTAGTTATGAGGTCGAAAAGTCGAAGTCTAGAAAATTATTTAAATTGGGTGATCCGTCGTGGGGGGTGATCCGTTGTGTGGGGTGGTGTCTTACCCTCTAGTTCTTCGAGGTGCGGACCACGGACTACCAATCCTCCTTCCCACTTGCCGGGCCTGACCAGACAGAGCCTCATCCCAAAGGTCACGATGCATCCGCCATCATCACTCGTCCTACTTTTCTTTCTACCAGTGCACATCGGTGCCGGCCAGCCGCAGGATGACAGCCAGCCATTCCAGCCACCACCACCCGCAGACACCTCAGAGAATCACCTGTCATGGCAATCTGCCTTTTGGGCCCTCCTCGCCCTTGTCCTCAATACCGCGACCCAACCGTGCGGGAAGATCTGCGGGTTCCCCTCGGAATGGGGCTTTTGCCTCAGGTGGTCGCCCGTTGTCTGCGTCATAAACTCACTTGAAGCCCTCAGCTGCCTCCGCCTCCACCGTCACGACTCTAAATGGACTCTGGTTGTCGCACCGCACAAATACGACACAGAAATAGATATCTCCCATAGTGACGTGGCCAACTTGCAGCGCAACACTTTGATCCGTATTGTCGCCTTCATCTTGGGCCCTCTATTACAAGCAACCAAATTGTACGCTTGCCGGGGCACCTTCTGGGTTCAATTTCTAGCATCCATCTATCTCGCCAGTTTCCTCTGCGATGAGTTGTTGCTCGGCCTTGTATGGATAGCCGGACCCGCGGAGAGCCGGAACAGGGTCATCGGGCTGGTCGAAGCCGTTGCGGGGAGTCGAATCCGTCCTCCGGTCCACTTCCCGCTCCTTAGACTTGGGAGCGGTGCGGCTATGGACGAGAACGACCAATTTCGAGACAGCCGCACAAATTTGAGACAAGCTCTGGCCATTATCGCCTCCCACTTGCTGCTAGGATGGTTTTTGGTCGAAACTATTACCGGAGCATACATGACGCACTTTCATGCCGTTATATTTAGCATGCTCGGAACGACTTTTCTTGGCAGCATCGTGTCAGGTATCTTTTGCGGCTTGCGTTCCTACAAAAAGCATCTTTCGATGCCGCAAGTCTTGTTAGACGTCCTGTATGGCGTTGGAAACGTCATATGGCCAACCGGACTTGTGCTTGCCATAGGAGAAAAGTGCCAGGAGCTGGCAGTGATACAGGGCAACGGTATCATAGACTTCAACGCCCAAGGCTCTGCCAGTCAATGGGCCTGGAAAATCGGAATGGTCCTGTGGACTCTGGAGATATCCCGATGGGCCCGGTTGCACCTCACAACTAGCAATCGATACGGGATCCCAAAGCCCGTGGACGTCATTCTTCCACTCTGGGCGAGTGCGCATGTTGTGGTTGCACTGGCCATGTTTAACTTTGCGTATGATCCGAGTCGTACCTACAAACCGGCTTGGACCGATGTGCTGGGATGAGATCACGCCATGACGAGCCAGGGACCAGCCAAGTAGGAGAAAGCGGACTTACTCGTGTCTACAGTACATAAGCAGGAAAGAAGATATTCACAAAGGATATATTCGCCTACCTACGACAGTCCGATGTTCGTCAAGGTTATTCGTATGGTCTGATGTCAAGGTCAGCGTGATGTTCGCCGTCTGATCACTGAAGTCACTGAGAGCTCTGGGGCTAACCTCTCCAAGCTACGAGTTGCAACATACGGGTTCTTGATCAATTGTTCTGGGAGGTTGCATTCTTGACAACGTATACCCATGAAGCGCTTGGAGCCTCGTGTCTTATGGTTGAGCCGCTACGTGTGAGCAGACTCGGCCGGATTTTTGTTTACTGAAAGGGGCCCTCCAACCTCGGAATCTCATTATTGACTTGAGGGATGCAACTGTACGGGGGAGACGGCCCCTCTGCGGGGTAAAAGCTTCCCGCCTTTGTGGGGAGCATCAACAGGGGGCTCTGTCGCGTCGCGCAGTCTTTCAGACGTCTCAACCAGCGATCATGTCTACTTTGGAGCAAAGTCTCGCAGCAGTATTTCCCTCGAATTCCCATCAAACGACAAAAGTCAATTTCTATTCAGGGTCTTTTGGTTTCATTGGACTCTGGAGTGATTAGTAAACAAAGTCCGCGGTAGACTCCGAAGTGCAAACACAAAGCTTCTAGTCCTCGACCTGCCCCCGCCGCCCCCGGCCAGGCTAAAATGGCATCCCCCAGACGCCGTCTCATTCCCCAGCCTCCCGCCATCCAATCACAGCTCCGCCGAATATCAGCACGAACCCGGAAGGTCGCCCACGCTCCACAAGAGCCGAGGCTCGCGGCACGATTTCCAGACATGGCTGGACGCCGTCCATTCCCCCTAACCCCCCAGACCGATGTCAACCGAGAGACGCACTGCCTCCTCAACTAGAATGACCTGACCGCCGGGGCGACCTGCTCAAACTCTCTCTTTATCCTCGTGAACCCGCACTCTGGAGAGCCAACCTCAACTCCTCCTCCTTCTACCTCGACGGATATCCCATCTCTCGTAGACGAATCGAGCCTCCAATTCGACTGCTAGACCCCGCCGTCAGCTTGTCCCCTCGATTCTTCCTCGTTAGTCCGAATAATAAAGGAGTGCAAGCACGAACTCCAAACCGCCCACCATGGCCGCAAAGACGTTCTCTCGCGACGAGGTCGCAAAGAACAACACGGAGGACTCCCTCTGGTGCATCATCGACTCCAAGGTCTATGATCTGACCGACTTCGCCATGGGTCATCCCGGTGGCGAAGCCGTCCTTCGTCAGGTCGCAGGCCAAGACGCCACAACCCAGTTCTACAACCTTCACCGTCAGGATGTCCTCACAAAGTACGACAAGACCCTCGTCATCGGCACCGTCGAGGGCGAGAAGCCCCAGGTTATCGTCACCGGCCCCGGCGAGCTGTCTCCCGTGCCGTACGCCGAGCCCACTTGGCTTACGCCGCAGTTCAAGTCCCCCTACTTCAACGACTCGCATCGCTCCCTGCAAAAGGCCATTCGCAAGTTCACCGACGAGCACATCACCCCTGTGGCACTTGAATGCGAGGAAAAGGGCGAAGTCATTCCCCAGGAGCTCATTGATAAGATGTCCAAGGCGGGAGTGCTACACATGCGTCTCGGGCCTGGCAAGCACCTACATGGCGTGGACCTTTTGGGCGGCGCCGTTAATGGCGAGGAGTTTGATTACTTCCACGACATGATTCTCAGCCAAGAGATGGCCCGGACCAACTGCCGCGGTTTTCAGGACGGTATGCTTGCGGGTATGACGATTGGCCTGCCTGTCGTTCTCAACTTTGCAAACTCCGAGTCGCTGCGCAAGCGCGTTGCGGATTCGGTTTTCAGCGGCAAAGACAAGATTTGCTTGGCCATTACCGAAGCATTTGCTGGGAGTGATGTTGCAGGCATTAGAACCACTGCGGAAAAGACACCTGACGGAAAACACTATGTGAGTCTACCAACTTTCTGTTCCCATCCATTTGGGCCACAACCACAACACAAGTTGATCATTAACTAATTAAACCATGGAATAGATCGTCAATGGAACCAAAAAATGGATAACGAACGCTACGTACTGTTCGCTTTTTGTTGTTGGTGTGAAGACAGACAAGGGCCTCAGTGTCCTCCTTATAGAGAGAGGCGAAGGGGTTGAGACCAGGCCTATCAAGACATCCTACTCTCCAGCCGCAGGAACGGGTTTTGTAACCTTTGACAATGTCAAGGTTCCGGTAGAGAACTTGCTGGGCCAGGAGAACAAGGGCATCCACGTCATCCTGAGCAACTTCAACCACGAGCGGTGGACCATGGCTTGTAAGTCTTCATCCCCAGTCGTTCCGCCTTTTAGATCCGGATAGCGCTGACCGTTTATCAACTAGGCGCCACAATCCGCCAATGCAGAGCCGTCGTCGAAGAGTGTCTCCTGTGGGCAAACCAGCGTCTCGTCTTCGGAAAGCGTCTCATTGACCAACCCGTCATCCGTCTCAAGTAAGTATCCAAATCCCCTTTCTGCAACCCTGACCGTCCACTTACACGTCTCCCCCAAAACAGACTCGCAAAGATGATTGCCCTCGTAGAATCCCACCAATCCTGGCTCGAAACAATCACCTACCAGATGAACTCGATGCCCTACAAGGAACAAGCAAAGCACCTCGGCGGGCCCATCGGCCTCCTCAAGATGAGCGCCACCCGCGCCGCGCACGAGATCGCCGACGAGTCGGTCCAGATCTGGGGCGGCCGCGGCCTCACACGGACGGGCATGGGCCGCGTGATTGAGATGTTCAACCGCACGTACAAGTTTGATGCTATCCTCGGTGGCGCGGAGGAGGTGTTGGGCGACTTGGGAGTTAGGCAGGCTATGAAGTTTATGCCCAAGTCGAGGTTATAAGGGAGGTCTTTTGGGACATGGACAAACGGTATCGGTGTTATGTTCCGGGTTATTTGTTGCTGTGAGAATAGGCTACACTATACTACACTACACTGGGACGCCGTCCTCGTGACGGACACGGGATGAAGAACGGGGGCTCATTTGTCAGCTATATATATATATGTACTGTAAAAGGAATCATTCTGGAATGCCTCACATAAACCCTTTTCTTGGACGAAAACTCGGAAGAAAGAAACAAATCAACATTGGATGATCGCCCACCTATAACCCCCTCAATCCTCATAGTCAACAAGCCTCCTCCCCCCCCCCCCCCCTTCCTCTCTCGTGAGTTTGAACAGCGTGAACAGAGTTCGGATATACACCGGGAACGAGACGAGACAACCCGTGTGCTCTGCTGAAAGGCAAAGTCAGAGGCAAGGTAGTCAGACGTAGACAGACAATAGGGTTTCGTTTCGAACGGGGGTGGGGCTTGCTTTGCACCTTTTCCGAGGGGGTAAGAGGGAAAAGGGGCGCGAGGGGGCAGTTGACCAAGACAAAGTATTGCATATCCAAGCCCAAGATACTCGAGTTCCCTCTCTAGAGAGATAACAGCACACTGATGGTATCTAAACGCAATAAATTCCAACATCTCAGAACCCTCAGAACTCTTTTGTATACATTCACAGTGTGACGGTCAACGACACCCGAGGGCAGTAGACCACACAAAACAGCACGGAGCACAAAACTTGGGAAATCATTACCCATAACACCTCAGCACGGATGTGAATCCAAACGCGCGACGAAAGTTTGCACCGGGCGAGTCTGACAACGGGGAGACTTTCCAGTGTTGGGACGACGCGCTTACCTCCAAGTTTCAAAAACATTTTGTCTTTTCTGTTTGGGACGGAGTTTGGGCCGCGGTCGTCAACGTTCACCGTCAACGCTCACGGCAGAAATACTTCTAGAGAGACCGTAGCCCCCCCTTTACATAAGTACGCCGGGTAAGCCCACAGTCCAGCAAGACGACACACACACACATCACAGACACTGTAACGGACACTGGAGAGCAAAAAAAGAGGTTACGACGCAAACTTTCCATTCCCTGCCCTGAACGACAGCCATGACCGCTTAGAACGGCCCACACTGCCCAGGTCGTCGTTACTATTGAGAGTCCTTTCTTTTCCCAGACCGCTCATATGCAACGAAGACCAAGTCTATCAGAGGTCGAAAGCTATTCCGGCCCACAAAAAAGAGGCCCTCCCACTCTGCCTGCTTACTCCCCTCCTCCCAGTTTCTTTTCCATAAGAAAACCGGAGAAGAGGTAAGCGCAAAAGTTTGTGTCTCCCTATTGCGTTGCTGTGCCATCGTCATCCAAACGATCCGAACCAAACCCCGCATTTTGCCGAGGTTGTAGCGGACCCAATGCGAAAGGTGTATCTTGGTGCGTTAAGAAAAAGCCGTGATTCATATGCCGTTGTCCGTGTAAAACTTTTCCGCGGGCCGAGTCCCAGAGTTGTTTGCCGTGAGAACATGAGAGCAAGGAAGAAAAGACGAAAAAAGACGAGGGTGAAAAAAGGAAATGTACAAAGCATCCGCAATGCCTAGTTGATATCGCAAAAGTGAGCCACGGTGGCCTCGAAGCCGTCGAACCGTCTCGAAACCGAATCTGCCATGAAGGCAGACCACTCATCGCCGATAGTCATCGCAGACTTAGTTGTTGGGGCACTGGGACTGGACGTGTCCGGGCTGCTGGCACTTGTAGCAGATCTTCTCGCCGCCGGAAGACTCCTTAGGGCAATCGCGGGAGAAGTGGCCGTTCTCGCCGCAGTTGTAGCACTTGGAGCCGTTGGTGCAGTCGCCTTCATGGTATGTTAGCACGGTCAAACTGGCAATCTGGAAACCATCTCGGGTACTCACGAGACATGTGGCCGTAGCCACCGCAAGAGTAGCAGGTCTTCTGGCTGGCACCGCCGTAGCCACCACCGCCGGAGTAACCGCCACCGTAGCCGCCACCGTAGCCACCGCCGGCCTTGGGGCAGTTGCGGGCAATGTGACCAACCTCACCGCACTGTTATATCGTGTTAGTACTGACATTCGGCGCGTTCAAGATAAGGCGAAGCGAACCTTGTAGCACTCGGAGCTGGAGGGACCACCACCACCACCGACGTTGCCGCCCTGGGGGCAGTCACGGCTGATGTGGCCAGCCTGGCCGCAGCGGTAGCAGGACTTGGTGTCCTTGGGGCCCTCGGGGCAGTCACGGCCTTGAAGGATGTAAGTCAACAATCAACCTCATGAAGATCTCGAAAAGGACTTACTCATGTGACCCTCGTCTAAAGCGAACGTCAATCAGTCATCTCGTCGGTAACACACAGATACATCAAAACTCACTGCCGCAGTTGTAGCTATGTCCGAGTCAGTATGGGGCATATCAGGCAAACAAGATCATATCAACGTACCACTTGGCGGCGCCACGGTTAGGGCACTCACGGGCCTAGAAAGAGTCAGTAAGTCGAGGGCTAGGCGTCGTAACATCCTTCAGCAAGTCGTACCTGGTGACCAGCAGCACCGCCTAAATATCTCTGGTCAGACTCTTGCGCTCATGAATTGTAACGACGTTTGGAGGGAAAGGCATGATCAAGGTGTCACTGGCACACCGGCTCAGAGTCAGTAAGACGACGCAGTAAGGGCATACACGCGGCTTCTTTGACAGATCTGGGTCCAGAGATACGAACCTAGCGAAGCATTCACGCCAACGCGAATGCTTTGCCAAGCCTCTTTCCAAGTGATAATTCCAGCTTCGTACTGAGAAGACCCCACCAAACACCAACTTGAAAGTCATGTAGTTGCTTGATAGAGCTCTCTACGCCCGCATATACCAGCAACCTCAAGATCCAGTGGACACATGATAATATAAACTCGGGAGGAGGGGCCCAAAGGTAAGCTGCACAAATGAAACAACCACCAATAACTGGTGGGAAAAGTTCAGTGTGGAAGCGGTGAGACTCGGTGAACCAATGGCAACCAAATCTCGGATGAAAGTGCCAGTCGATACCGAAAGCCACAAAGCCACCCACAGAAACGAAAGTGGAAAAATTGAAAAGCATGAAAAGCAGCGCGTAGGTTGGAAAAAGTGGTGAGACGGGGGAAGCGCCGAAGCTGGGAAGGCTACTCACAGGTGAAGCAGGTGCGAGCCTGGGGGGCGCCGGCAGATCCCTGGAAATCCATTGCGATTGATGGTGGGTTGGTAAGGAGTAGTAACGGTGGTGTTAAGAACTGGAAGAAAGGCGTTAGAATAACGGCAAAGTCGATGAGATGATTTGAGATTGTCGAGAGGAGGAATTGATTCAAGCTTTTCGTGTGAGAAGGGGAAAAGAGCTGGGAGGCGAAAGACGGCCTTGTCGCAATGTGGTTGACGTGGGGAGGGGCAAGTGGCATGTGTGTGCTTGTGTGTGTGCGCTTGTCTGTTGTGTGTGTGCGGTGCGCGATGTGGGGAAGTTGGAGATGGAGGTGCGTGTGTGTGCGCGCCGCCTTCGTCAGATGCAAGAGGTGAATTTGTGGTTGGCAGCTGGCAAGCTCTGGAGGGTTTTTTGTTCATGTCGATGACGGGATCCCAGTCGAGTTGAATAATATCCCATATTGGTGAATGGAGGGGCTTTCTCTCCTCTCCCCGCGGATGACGGTCAGGAAAAGGGCTACACTCACGTATGAAGGGCGGATAATCGAGCCGTGATCAAAAATCTCTGCTCGAAAGGAAAAAAAGGAGGGTTGTTTTTTCCGTAGTGGTTTTGCAAGGTTTGTGATGGGTGGTGGTGGTTTTGTGTTGTGGGAGAGAAGGGGAGGGAAGCAGTCGTTGCGGCCAGGGAGTGGCCAAGGTTAAAAAAGAAAAGGCAGCGAATTTGGATTGTCAGACCGCCTTGTGGAGCCCAAGAAAATCTGGTAGATGGGCAGGCGCCGGAGCACCAATCAGATAGGCAAGTCCCTTCTCATAAGGGGAAGAGCCCGTCTCTAGATTCTGGATGCCCCCTTCTGACCTTTCCTTGGGCGTTTCTGGCTTGGACCGGGCAGGCGGCATTTGTGTTTGATTGCAACTTGGTGACGGGACTGTCCATGAAAGATGAGCGTGTGTACGGAGTAGTATGTGTGTGTGACGGAGATTGACACGGTTGGCTCACC
The DNA here is from genome assembly GCF_030869305.1 of Colletotrichum tamarilloi. Taxonomy (NCBI): domain Eukaryota; kingdom Fungi; phylum Ascomycota; class Sordariomycetes; order Glomerellales; family Glomerellaceae; genus Colletotrichum; species Colletotrichum tamarilloi. Next base: position 1,612,167 of record NW_026849385.1, read on the forward strand.
TCACCTCACCTCTCACTTCGATTCTCTCAGTATACTCACTTGCCGTAATACTATTCAGCCGGTGAACGCCCTTGATGTTGTCATAAAGTCGCTATAAATCTGACAGGCTTACTCCTCAGTCTTACAACAGGTACATCTAGACAATGGCCAGTTCGATATGGTTATGACATAGGTACTTGCCTACGTTTGTCGAGCACTCCAATAAGGTGCCTGTTCATCTCCCGTTCCCCTCATACGTATCTCTGACCGTGGCGGGCCTGCCTTGCCTCATATGCCTGTGCCTAGCTACAGCCCACAGCTCTCATAACCTAGCCATCAATGCCCGAAATGCGCCGGCGCCTTTTCCCCATAGCCGAAGATGAGATTGTGCTGTCTGTCAGCTTCAGATAGGTACCGGCAGGGCACAATCACACAGTTGGAACTCCTTGGGCAGAATCAGGCCAGCCAAAAGGGGCGGCAGCTAGTTTGCCTCACAAATGCAGCGTCGGGAACCGACCCGGACTGGGCTTGCCATTGAGGGCTACTACGGTCATGGCCATATTCACACCGCATTACGTAGGTATTCAGAATTCCCCAGAGACCTGGGTGCCCCCCTTCCATGACGATGAAGGTTCAAAAAGTTGAGATGAAGATACTTAAAGCTCGGGTTTCTGATAGCCTAAAGAACCTTCCAATAAGGCCGGACAGGACGGGACACCAAACTTTAACATTTCTGATGGTGGGGGGAAGGGGAACGAAGAATAAGCCGTCGGGGGGCAATGGAAGCGCTTCGTTCGAGCCCTTCTCTTCGCAAACTCCAGGGACGGTGAACTCAAAGGCAGGTGACTCTACAAATTCAATTTCACATCGTCGATGCTCTAGACCGGGTTGGTCACGGTAAGAGTAAGGTGCCTTTTCTTTCACTCAAGTCGATCGAAGTGGACTGCTAGAGCCTACGTAGTAGAGTTGCTCATGAGACCCCCTCCTCCCCACCACCCGGTCGCTGTCCTCGCGCAGTCCGTATTTCATTTTTGCCCCTCCATTTTTTTCGACACTTTTTTTTTTTCTGCCATGGGGAAAACAAAAATACCAATCAGAAAATTCAGCATGTCGAAGGCAGGCAGGTGGGGTACCCCTGTGTAAGATTCTAAAAATCGCCGAGAGGCAGGTCAAATGGCAGCACTGGCAGGCCAAAGTGGCAGGCCAGGCCTGGCCCCAAAGTTACCCAAGGCCCTAAGGCACTGTGAAATGCGATGCCCCAAACCTCGCTAAACCCCTTCCATCCCTACGAGGGGTCGGAAATCCTTGATTTCGTGCCACTGTGCTCCCGTCCCTTGCATCTCTCCCTGTCCTGTCCTGAGCAGCCCCTCATCACACGCTCCTCTCATGCTCATGCTGCTCATCTCAGTGGTCTCTCACTCATTACGCTCCCACCTCACCCGATGAGTGGGCTCTGATAAGTCTCTCGTCTCACAATCCTCTGCCAGACTGCCACAGTTGCTGCCCCTCTTATGCAGCCTGGACGTATGAGAATGAAAGAGGGGTGAATCTCGTACACTGCGGAATCGCGGATATGCTGGCTCACACTGTGTCGACAATCAGGCAAGGTCAGCCTTGCTTGCGCTTGAATGAGAGATGGTCGCTGGTGAGTTTTGTCTCTAGCAGCCGTCGGGCGTCCTGGGCAGCGGGCTTTGGCTGTCCATGTAATGTCTGAATAATCAACCTGAGGTTGCACCGTACGAGCGCTCTTTGCATGCCCATAATCCGCGTATTGTTAACCCTGTGTTAGGAAGTCTCGGCTACATATGCCTCAGTTTCGTACCCCGCGATCCCGGCCTGACCACTGGTAAGTGGTTGCTGTAGATGGTTGTGCGTCCGTGGGATGACACATGCCTCAGTGTGGTCCCTTCGCACTGCTGGTGTCAGTGGTTTGTGCTTTCTAGCTCCAGCTCCGGCTTTAGCTTCGAGAAGCTCGTGAACCTGCTGCAGATCATTGGCGGAACACCGACACTCGAGGATGGCTCTCAGAAAGCTTCCCGTGTCATGGTGTCTGGTCGTCACACTTTCATTCGACTCAAGAGTCATCTGCCTTGGACGTTCAGCCCACCTGCTACCCAAGGGCACAGGTACGCAAGCTGATAAACAGCCCTGTCGGAGATGCCATCAAAGTAGGTTTAAACCGAACCGAGGCTTGGACGGCCCCTCCAGATCGACAGCGTCCCCCTCATCAAAAGGCAAACCCCATTCACGAAAGAGAGAAGACCAAAATGACAAAAAAGCCTAGATTATCGGCTCCGTGCTTTTCAACCTCCTTTTCAACATCCTCCTCACCCCAAACTCCTTTTCGTGATATCTCACTGGAGGAATAAACGCACAAATCCCACGAGTTTCATTTCACTTTCGAGTTTCGGAAACGCATTTAGCCATGCTCATCCAGGCGAACCAGAGCAGAGGATTGGTTCGTTCCATCGAGATGCACCTCCGGTCCGGTCAGATCTGCCGCGTTCAATCTCGGCCAGTCTTCCCTTTCAGGTTGGTGGTAAGCTTTTCGCCCGGGCCTGTGAAATCATGTAGACCGGATGAACCCGGTCACCCATTTCAACCGACGGCCACTTCGCTTCGTACTTTGCTTCGCCGGCAACCCTTCCCTTATCCGCGACGCTTGCACAACTGCCAAGAAACTTGCCCTGGCCTGCTGGTCTTCCGCACGTCGTTCAATTCGATGGTCTTCGCTTGTGCCCGTTGTCGCCGCAATTGTTGGTTGGCAACGATATTCCATCGAATGTTCTCTCGCTTAGCCAGCCATTACGCAACGAACGCGCAACGAATTGGGTGCACTGTGCAACTAAATACATGTCTGCTGCAGCTGCAAGCTAGGTATCGTTAACTGCGGTTTGTGTCCAACCGCTGCAACGTAGCAGACGGGCTTCCTCGCGGACCTCGTGGGCTCCAGGCGCATAGTTCACAGGCTTGTCACCCGAGAAATGAAGCGGCGATGGTCGCGACCTTCCCGAAACAGCTTCATGGGCGGACGCCGGGAAAACATGACGGCGCCATTGCATCTCTGCAAATGTGAAGCATTTTCGAATGCGACTTGTGTGGAGTCTCTACCGGACCACTGGCCTCTTCGAGGCCGCACCTGCGACCCAAGACGCTAGAACGGCATGTAACCACAAACCACCGCAGTGATATGCAGGAGAGCCCGTAAGTCATAGGGGCGGCGCGGAGACCAGCAATGGGGCCTGCTCATGGATACCGGCATTTGTCCGCTAGATTGTCTGCCACATATTTCTCGAGCGGAGACGTGGCATCGACAAGCGTTGCGAGTCCCGCTGATTGCTGTAGCCAAACATGCATCGGATGTGAAAGATCTTGTGGGCTACTGGAAAGTATTTGCCGCTTCTGTCAGCAACGGAACACCGAGCACCTTCACCAGGCCATGCAGGAAGAGTCGCTGACCACGTGCAATATGCTTCTCAAAGCTTGGCTCTGAGTTGCGCATATGGTGCCGAGAGCAATTCTCGTCCATCTTAAGTAAGCATAATGTGATAGTCAGTTTGAGCACTAGATATCTCTAAGCTTCCGCATATGCTTTTAACAGCAGATGGCGATACTTTTAGCCTCATCTGTGATAAGTCGGTTTCCCTCTAGTCAGGTATTGCAAACGTGGCGCTTTGTGGTCATCAGATTTATCCGTGATCCGGTGTTCCCGTGGGGATGCATGGTCGAGGGGCGAGATATATGTGAAGCCCGGCATTGCCAATTCGAGCCTCAACCGAGCTCTTGCAGAGTCAGAGACAAGACAGCTGTGTGGTCGACGAATCAACCCATGTCGCAGTCTCCCACGACGATCATTCGCTAGGGTCGGTGACCGTTGAAGAGCTGCCGGGCCGGACGACCGTAGCCCGTGGGGAATTTCGGGGGCCCACTGACCAGAGCGTGTCTTCAATCTTAGTAGCTTTGAAACGTTCATAAGTAGATATATCGGAGTAGCCGTGCAGGCCCACCAGTACCCGTATCACGAGCCATTCCAGCCGTACCAATTGATCGAAGCCTCGAAGGCATGTTGCTCTGCATTTCCTCCTGCGCCCCGCCCAAGGTATTCTCACTGCGGAAGTGGCTCCGATGCAGTCAGTCTCCATCGCAAGGTTTGTGCAAGGAATCAGACCGCCGGCCTTTGTGCTTGGGTCACCCCGAAATTGCAGTGGTACCGGGAACTGCGAATCAATGAGGAGTAGCAAATAGGGCATTTTCAATTTGAAAAGATTGTATGATAACGTAAAGTTCGAATGTGAGATCCAGAAATCCTCGTCGAGGAAGTCTGCATAAGTTGATATTAGAGGAGAGCATGTTGCTGTTAGGTGGCTGAAGCAGGAGCTCTGTAAGTTGAGAAGTGGCTGGTGGGGAATCCAGCCACAGATGCACGGATCATTTTGTGGCGGATAGATCGATCTGGAAATGTCTTGGCACGACGCGCTTCAGGGAAGGCGCGTCTTAAGGTAGTTTGGCGTACCGCGCACCCACGTGAAACCCAGCTTCAGCCTAACTGACGTCCACACAACCCCAAGCAGGCTTCAAAGTGTCCTGGTAGCTGCCGTTGTAAATCATGGAAAACTGGTCGCCGGAAGGCCGGGCGGCTATCCAAGATGCCTTCGAAGCATTGTGTGAAACAGTTAGCAAGCAACTTGACAGCGGTATGTACACGCAGATGCCCTGACGTAATGACAATGTAATACTAGCTTCTCAACAGAGGTCGAGCAGAGGCTTAAGGAGGACGATCGATCCCGCGCATTCCTCACAGATGAGCTCGAAATATTGAAGTCTCGGTCCGACGAGGTTGATCGCTTGGAAGAGGAAAATCGGAAGCTGAGGACGAAACTCCTCCAAATTCATCACCAAAATCGCTCTGTCGAGTCATCTCGAGGAAGCCCTCGGCCGAGTTATGTTACCAACGACCAAGCCACCAACACAGACCCCGCCTCTGCAGATGGTCCTGAGAATGGAGGCGACCTAGAGAACGTGCTGCGGGAAAGCCACAAGCTGCGACGGAAATACACTGCCCTGGACCAGAATTTCAGGATACTCAAAGCAGAATTCAATAAGAGAAGGGACGAGAGGAAGGAGGAGATCAAGAAATGGGAAGACTATGCGACAGAATTGGAGACGAAGGTCAAAGTCTTGGAGCAACGTGATGGTGACGCCTATGCGGCTGCGTACACAGCAGAAGGCCTTCAAGAGCAAAGCAGGCCGCGCGCTCACTTGGCTTCGAGGTTGACAATCGATCCTGATACCGGGATCTTGACGACACTCAGCAATTCGCGGGCTTTGCGACAATATTCTGCCGAGAGAGCTCCCGTGCAATCAGATGTCGAGACGCAGGATCTGTCTGCCGCAGATACCACGGAGGGGGAGACGACAGAGGGTAGTAAGGACGCCGATGCTGTTACTCTTCCACCATTGAGACAGACCGCCAAAACGGATTCAGACATTCGCATCAAACCAGAGCCTTCCTCCGACGGGCCTATTATCGTCTCTGAGCGCCTTGTAGGCAAGAGAAAGCACGCCGATTCCTCCTCAGAACAACAAGGACGACGTAGGGTGAAGATTGAGAGCTCGAATCTTACTACTGGCCCTATTACTAGTCAGCTTCAACAAGAGAGCATGGACCTGGATGAGGTCGGTCAGAGACTAAGCACGCCACGGAAGAATAGGTTATGGGCTGATGCCCTGGCCACGCCCGGTCAAATAAACATGGAGCGAGCTCAGACAGCCGCTCCCGTCTTTGTCAGGCACGACAACACCAATACTCCGACTACCAGGATACCCAACTCAACAGCGGTTCTGACACCGATCAACCCCAACGCTCGTCCGGTGCGCCCGTATGAGTTGAACACCGTGGAGAAGCCAACAAGGAAAGGGCTCGCTCAAGGCATAAGGAGCTTGGCTGAGGACGGCTTTGTTTATGATGAAACGGGCCGCGAAGAGCCGGCGGGGCTTTTCCGCACCCCGCAACCTCTCGGTCGCTTGAGTACGCTATTGAACGCACCATCTCCAGAACAAGCCCCTGCCATAGTACGGTCAACACCTCGTATTCGGGATACAGGTCGAGCGGTGGAGGATGGACCACAGTTTCCCGAGCGTCGGGAATTGCCATTCAATAAAGAACGCCGGGACAGGTCGACGGAAGCTCCAATCGGCCGGAGGGAGCACGAGGAGAACACGGAGCCCGCCACAGCCCGCGGGCAGCCCAGAAATCGTGCGACGGTCGGGGCACAGTCGCTACCCCAGAAGGGGGCATTAAGGTCAAAGCCTGCCACTTCCCTACGGCTTGAAGATTTCAAGGTCAATCCAAAGTTCAACGGCGGTTCCGACTACGCATTCTCGGAGGTGGTCAGGAACAGAGAAGACAGAGCCTGTTTGCCTGGTTGTACAGACATGAACTGCTGTGGCCCTCAATTTCGCGGCATGGCTTTGGCTCAAAAGAACAATGTCCATCGTACCCCGGCATCAGACACCAAATTGTTTGAGGATTATCTCGGTGACAGAATCACTATCATTCTGGGGATGTCCAAGGCAGAGAGGGAAGACTTGTGGATAGAGGCTAAAACATGGCAACTCGCGAATGAGTTGGGCAAACATCGTCATCGTTACGCTCGAAGGGCATCTCCTCCGGGCTTCTGGAACGCGGATTTCCCTACTACGCAGGAAGACGAGGCTGAGAGGGCAGAAGGCGAGAAGAGGGAGAAGCAAATGATTCAAGAACGATATCGGGAAGCAATGAGAGGAGGGGGACGCTGGATCTTCAAGGACGAGTGAATCAGCTGTCGATGACGGGTCCTCAGCGAGGCGCACAGGAGCATTTTGTTTAAACCAGCAGGTGTACATGTTCCGGGCGTATACTGAGTCGTCGTAACAAGACTTACAATAGCGTCGAGGCTAAGCTAGCATGCATTGTTCATTTCAGAGGGATGAGCGACTGGGATATTCAAGGCTCCAATACCAATAAGAAGCAATGAGAAGCTGAGAAGGGAGCTGTGCAGACTCGAGCTATGGATTACCCGCAACGCGTATATGCTAGAGTCCCGCCGGGACACGGAAGAGTGAATGCTTTCCAGCCTCACCGAGCTCACCTCTGAGCGTCTGAGGTGTGTTCACCGGCCCAGCCAGCTATAGTGGGGCCGATTTCGGGCAAATTGCGGAAGAAGAGACCCAATACCAGCCTGCGATGATCGAATAGTGATCTGTGCGCGAGGCTTCGGCTCAGGCAATCGCATTGCGCCAACAAAGCCCGGAGCCCGCTGCCCGCTAGCTCCAGGTTTACGGTTCTACCTCTCCCGCGCGCGGCTTAATTTTTTGTCATCTCCATTGGAAGCAACCGCACAGCTAACTTCGCAGCCGTCGCCCCGTCCCAATCCTCGACCCTTCACCGTTGCTGCCTTCATCGCAGCTCGCCCCTCCGTGTCTGCGCGATTAATCACCTGTGTCGAGCAACTTGTTCATTTTATTTCTCCCCCCCTTTGCTCGTTCGGAATACTTTAGTCGGGCCCATTTTCTTCCCAACGATTCCCCGCAACCCCTACGAGAGCGACGCACGACTGAGGGCGATTGGAAATATTACCTTCTCGTGCATCCCACACGATCAAATAACCTAATACTCGATACTCGAACCGATCTCAGACTAATCTGTCGACGCTCCATTGCGAACGCGCCGACAAACGTGTTGAAGGAAGCCGCAGATTCAAGGCAGTGATAGTTCCAGCCGTGGACGATCACTGCAAATACACGACTCCCAAGCCGGCAGGATGAACAATCGTCATCTGCCGGCTGGGCAAGCCATGCCGGGGGGCGGAGGGCCAGGAGGAGGTGTCGATATGGGTGGTGGTCCCGGAGGGGGTAACAGACGGAGGATGCAGCAACAGCCGACGTATGCGCAATACCAGCAATATCAACAGTATCAGCAGCAGCCCATGTATCCAAACTACATGAACCCCTACGCTCAGCCGACGCCGTATTACCATCAGCTGCCGCATCAGTACCAGAACGGAGGCATGCCCTCTGGCTACATGCACTATCAGCAACAGCAGCCCTACGTGCGGTCACCACAGGCCATGCCTCAACCTCAATATGTCCCCATGGCCGGCGTGAGCGTTCCTCAGCCGTATTCGCAACCGTCGCCTGCTCTCTCAACGCCGTATCACCCACCTCCCGTCCCTGCTGTCAACCCTATTCAGACGCCGCCGCCTCCTCCGCCTCCGCACGTTGAACCTACGCCCGAGCCTTCAGTCGTCACACCTTCTGTAGTGTCCTCGGTCGTGTCTTCATCAGTCGTCACGCCCTTCGCTGAGCCATTCCACCCGGCCGCGGTGCCCTCAGCCCCTGCCTCTGCCCCTGCTCCCGAGAGCCCAGAGCTTCCCAAAGATGTAAAGGAATTTCGCGCACCAGTAAGTCCAGCAGATCCTATTCATGTTGGCTTCGTAGCTAAACAAAGAAAGCTCCCTTGGACACCTCCCGACCAAGCACCGTTCCCTAGAAGGGCTCCCAAGTCAAGGCGGAGCAGAAGATTGATGAGCGCGAATGCTCAGAATCTGACACTGCCTGTGGAGCAGCACGAGGGCGCTCTCGAGTCGGCCACCAAAAGCGGCACGGAGGACAGCCTCCAAGTGAAGGCCGATGCGAAGAAGGTGGCGCCCTGGAACTCCAAGGACACCGACTCCGAGAGTGCCACCCTGAGAGCAGACTCCCTGGCGTCTGAAACTCCTAAGGAGAGTGACAGGTCAGCGACTAGCGTCTCAAACATGGGCAGCCCGAAGGTGAATGTACCGGGGTCTGAGGCCAGACCCACGACAAGCAACTCGAACGCCTCGGCGTCCCGCCCTGCCGTTCCTGTTGTCCCAGTCATCCCAGCTCTTCCGAAGAGCAGCCCCAAGGAGGCTAAGGCAACAAGCGTCAGCCAGCTCGCAGAAGAGCCCAAGCAAGTTGCATCTCAGGAGGCGAAGCCTGCTGAAGCAACAGAGGGCACGGAAGTTGCTGGCACGGAGCAAGAGAAGCTCGAGGCTCCTCCGGCGGCTCCCGCCAAGGCGGCCCCGAAGTCATGGAGTGGACTGTTCTCCGCAGCCGCCGCCGCTGCTGCTCCCAAGGCGCAGCCCGCTGCTAATGGCCCTGTTGCTCCGGCCGCGGCCAACGGTGCCACCACAAATGGCGATGGTGCTGTCAACGGCAGCGCACCCACCTTTTCTGCAGGAAACACAAACTCTCTGGCATCTGCCATCCAAGACTTCCGGGTTAGCAATGCTGCCAGGGTTCAGTTCATCGAGCCGAGAGGCCTGATCAACACCGGCAATATGTGCTACATGAATTCAGTCAGTATCTTGAAACCACAAGCGGAGAAATCCACTAACGTCAGTCTAGGTTTTGCAAGTCCTTCTTTTCTGTGCGCCATTCTATAACTTCTTGGATCAGGTCAGCAAGAAGGCTGTGCACAAGTTCAAGAGCGACACGCCCGTCATAGATGCCATGATTATGTTTATGAGGGAATTCCGGGTCATCGACTCGACTGAAACGGTCGAGAAATTGCGCCGGAAGCTCAAGAGCGAGCAGCTGGAGCAATATGGTGATTCGTTCATTCCCGAGTTTGTGTACAAGGCCATCCAGCCTCTCCCGGCGTTTGCTAGCATGAGAGTATGTCATTTCGTGGCTCATTCCCTTACTTGTCGCTAACCTTTTTCTACAGCGTGGACACCAGCAAGATGCTCAGGAGTTCCTGGGTTTGATTCTCAATGCCATCGACGAAGAATGCGCCCAAGTAATGTCAACGAGTGGCTCTTCCAATGGGGCCGCTGAAACCCGGCCTACATCCTCCGCCGCCAGCGTTGTTGAGTCGAACGACGGCGCAGACGGGTGGTTTGAAGTTGGATCGAGACAGAGAGCAGTTGAGACGCGCTCGTCCGGAGCCAGCTCGACGACGCCCATCACTCGTTTGTTTAGTGGACAGTATCGATCAGAGCTTCGCCGTCCTGGTGTGAAGGACTCGGTGACTACGGAGCCTTTCCAGTCCCTGCAGTTGGACATTGGCGCCCCGTACATTCACAACGTTGTCGACGCGATAAAGGGTCTAACGGTGCCCGAGAGGCTACAGGGCGATGCTGCCCCCATGACGAAGCAGACTCTGATTGAGACTTTGCCCCCGATTCTCATCCTTCACCTGAAGCGCTTCAAGTTCGACACTGAAGGAACGACCAAGATCGGCAAGAAGGTCGGTTACCCTCTCGACTTGCAGCTCCCCGCGGAAGTTCTCTCGAAGCGACGACGCAACGCTCTTGTCTCCGAGGGTGCCGGCATGCCCAAGTACAGGCTCATCGGTGTCGTCTACCACCACGGCAAGCAAGCCAACGGCGGTCACTACACAGTGGATGTGCGACGGCAAGACGAAAATGAGTGGATCCGCCTGGATGATACGATCATCCGACGTGTCCGCAGTGAGGACGTGGCCGAGGCTGGTGCGGAGGAGGATGCCAAGGACACGGGCCGATCAGGTCCCGCGTCGCGTGACGCGTCGACCAACCGGTTCGGCGCTATGGCAGACGACGACGAGGGCGATGATTGGAAGGAGGTCACCACCTCTGCCAAGGGTGGTGATAAGGGCGGCGAGAAGAAGTGGAGCGCCGTGGCCAACGGCAACGGCACCGCGTCCAAGGGAAAGCCGGCCAAGGACAACATCAAAGACAACAAGGTTGCCTACCTGCTATTCTACCAGCGAGTCTGAGCCGACGAAAGGGTAGTCTGGGATCCCAACATTCAACAGTAATCGTCGCGTCGATAGGCGCGCGTGGGGATGAGCACGTAAGGTGGTGGTGAACCTGCTTCAAAAGGCGCAGACTGAGCCATATCAAGCAAGAGTTTGAAGTCTACAAAGCAGAAAAAGTCGAAGAGGGGAGTGAGAGAGATAGAGAGGATGCAGCTGGGGGTGCTATGGTTGTCTCAAATCTAATTTGACTACGCACTCGAAGCGGTATTTCAGCATCTCTGGTGGGATTGAAGGGGGAGAGAGATAAGGAAAAAAGCAAAAGTTTACTAGTCATCTGCAAAATTTTGTAGATGTCTCTTTTTACAACAGTCAGTGATCCAAGCTAGGTGTGAGATGGAGGTTGGGTTGGAACTTTGGGGGCGCGGCGGAGGGGGGCGGTTTTTTTGTCTTTGGGGCGTGGTTTCGTCCCGGAGTATGGGAAAGCTGTGGAAAGGGATCAATGAGATAAGGAAACACGGACCGGGAGGTCTCTGTAACAATAAAAAACCATTGATGACGATCTTGGTGGTGTCTTGATCGCTCGTTGGTGACATGTGTGTGAGAGATGAAGAAAGGTGTGTTGTTTCCATCTTTCCTTGGTGTAAGCCGCCGGAGCTGAAGCCTGTACGTCTTCCAGGAGAGGAAAGTGGGGAGAGGCTTTTTGACTCTTGCCTTACCTTGGGAGGTGGGATGATGAAATAAGCAGTTTGCACACAAACCACTCACAAGTCATTTGTCTCCTCTCACACAGCATCGGCATTCCAGTAGACATACACTTCCAGCACCCACCTTCAGATTTTTCATATCGGGCCTCCCGTAAATATTGCAAATATGGCCGAACCCGCGCAAACCCCGCAATACATTTACAAAATCGTCCCCGAGGCGCCGCCGTCGCCGCTGCCGACCGAGTTCCCCCTCTCGGACCTCGATCGTAACGATGGCTTTATTCATCTGAGTACGGCGGAACAGGTACGAATGATCTCTCTTACTTCCTCTCCTTCTCTTCATACCCGGATTCTCCGTGGTCATGTTCCTCTGCTCTCTATCTCCGTTCTTCTCTCCATGTACTGTCCTCTCGAGTCTACATCTCACATCCCTCCGCTCTCGATTTCCCTCACACTCGCCTTTTCACTCTCATACGTATACTCATAACCACCCACCACCACACACTATTACACAGCACGACTTTCCACACCTGCCTAATATACACTCAATCAAACTACCTAAACTAAAAAAAAATCTCACACTGGAAACATCACCAGGTCCTCAACACAGCAAACCTCTTCTTCTCATCCGCCACAAGCTTATACCTCCTCAAACTCCCCTACGCGCCCCTCGCCGCCTCAGGCTCAATGAAGTGGGAGTTCCCCCCCTCGGGCAAATTCCCCTCCGCCTTCCCGCACCTGTACGGACGCAACTTTGGCGCCGCCGACGTGGAGGACGCAAAGGGGTTCGAGAGGGCCGAGGGACAGGTGTGGAGTGAGGTTCTGGGCGGCGATGCGTGGCTTGTCTGAGGATGGGGGGGAGGTGGTGTCAAGAAGAGGAATTTTCTTTCCGGGCCATCTTGACGTCTTCTGATGATGGGGGAAGCGGTTGGTTGGTTGCTTGACAGGTTTCTACGGGAGACATCTCATCGTGAAAGTAAGAAGAGAGATCAGAAACGTCAGCATCAAGGAGTCAGACATGGGAAACTATAGTCGGCCGCAGCCGTTAGATGGGGGTGCAATTGCTTGCCATGAATTTGTTTCTAATGCCATCCGCTATCGCAGGGAGCTCAAAACTGAAGCTCCCTCTCATGATCCGAGTTGCAAACAAAAAAGGACAAAAGATTCTTTTCCCCTCCTAGAGGACTTTTTACCACCCCAAAGCCAACGTTTGCACAAGGAATCTCAGTGCGGACCCCTTTTGGCATTTCATCTTTCCCCCGTCCAAGACTCATAGCAGCCTTCATCTCGTATTAGAAAAGAGAAAAACGTGTGCAACGTTATAAATCATGCCTCCTTCTCCCCATCCCAGCCAGCCGTGTGTATACCCACGAGGTATCATTTGCCCAAGCCCTGCGAGCCGACAACCCGCACATGCAAAACAGGAAGAGAAAGAGAAAAAAGCCTAAAATGAATGTAGAGCCCGGTGATGGCTGAGATGTTATGGCCCCTACTATGATGACCATTTGACGTCCGAACTTGGAGCTCTGCTTCGCCGCTTGTTGGCCATACTCGTCGGTAGCACAGGTGACGCAGCCGGTGCTGACACGGCTGATGTGTTTCTGCTGAGGTTCTCTTTATTCGACAGAGAACTCTCGGATCTGATTAAGGGGGGTTGCCCAGATGCGCTGCTGGGTCTTGCAAACGAGTGACGAGGCAACCTGCTCTTGCCCGAGGATGGCCCTGTAGGCATGCTTGACGACATCTCGCCGCTGACCCGCCTGGGAATGCTTGTGGCACCATCCCTGCTCCTGGGGCGGTACAAGATGGCCTCGCGCTCCTGAACAGCGGTCCTTCTCGGGCTCGCGGCCACTTCAATATACGCGCCTCCTGACCCTGGTGGTATTTGTGAAAGCCGATGATGGCGGGACTGGGATTGCGTCGGTGTGGCAGGCATCGACATAGCATGGTGAAGTCCGGGCGGGGTATATGATGATTTCCGTCTGGGTCCGGACCCCGAGCGCCGGGAGGCTACCGATCCAGACGAGCCCTTTCTCTCCGAGGGCATATCATAAAGTTCGCTCTCGTTGTGCGACTTGACAAGTTCAGACGCGAGGTTGCGAACCAGCACAGCAGTGTCCTTGTCGGCCAGCATTTGGATCGTATCAAACAGAGACCTAACTTGCTTGACGTTCAAGGAGCTGCTTCCGTTGCCCATGCCCAGCATCTCCGGCTCGCATGCGTCCATAATGTTGCGGACGAGACGTAGTAAATTCAGTCGTACAACGGCCTTTTTGTGGCCCAGTCTCTGGCCGATGCCGGCAAACATCTCCGGCTTGGCCAGTGAGCCTGATATCGAGGGGCTCAAGCGCAGGAGCTTCAATAGGGGCTCCAATAGGTTGGCATCGAAAGAGTTGAGCTTGTTGGTGTGGAAACAGGCAACGATTGCGTCTGTAAACTTGCCGTCGAGCAAGTGACTCTCGACCTTTGCCGTTTCTTCCTGAAGCCATATGAAAATTGCATCCAGCGCCGTAACCTGCCAGTATTGGTCGGCCAAAAGCGAGACGTAAAAGTCCAGCCCCTTATTCTGCCAGAGGTATCTGCGACCCTTGCTTCCCGAGTGGGCCATGTCGCATAGTATGGGCAACGCGAACTCCTTTGGTGGCCGATCTGTGTTCATGATCTTCATGAGCAAAGGAATGATGCCACCAACAGCAGCGTCCTCCTGCCGCTCCTTACTCAGACGGCAGAGGTTGAACAGGGTGTTGAGGACCTGATTGGAGATCTCTCGGAAATGCTGGTGTCCCCTCTTCATGCTGTAGCCAAGAACGTCAATCAAAAACTCAATGGCGTCAGCTGTGTGCAGCGTTTCTATCGTCGTAGACAGCATAGAAAGGTTTTTGATAAACTTCAGCATTGTGATCTGATGATTTGGTGTCATTCGTCGCAAATCCTTCAAAACGCCTGTGGAGCTGTTAGCAATGAGACATCGCTTCATCTAACACAAGACTTACTCTTCAACACTTGCCGATCAGCGACAACCTCCTTGACATAGTTCTCAGCTTGAGAAAATAGGTAAAAGATGTTGACAATTCGGCCCTCTATCAGTTCGGAAAGCTCATCTTCTCCCTCTTCATCGAGGACTCTGTGGAGTACCAGAGCCAGAGGATAGAGAATCTTGCTTCTCGAAAAGATTCTGCAAAAGTCGTTCTTCGGCGTGGGGCCCTGAAGCTCAAAGACGTTCCAGATGCCATTGACGCCGATCAAAACTAGATCCCGAGCATCGTCAAAGTCTTCGTCGAGGAACTCGACTAGGACATTCAAACCACCAGCGCTGACGAACATCTGCAAGGTCAACGTGGACGTCTGGTACATTTGCCGGACAAACGCTGCTGCTTCGAGTCTAATTTCGTTGGAATATTGCCGGGCCGAGAATTTTGTAATGATTGGAATGCCACCGACGAAGCAGAGGTTTTCCTGAATCTCGACATCGTCCAAAATAATCTATCAACGAATTAGCATGGTGCCCAGTTACGCGACAAGGGGAAAGCTACGTACAGTGTTGACGACCTTCAAGAGAGACAGAATCATCTGCTGCCTGCTCTTAACTGTACACGGCTCGAGAAGCTCCAAAATCGGCAAGAGGCCATGAGCACTAAGGATGAGATCTTTGATCTCGGTGTTCTCCCAAAGCAGGGCGAGCTACATACGTCAGTAAGACGCCTCTCGGGGCACAGACAGAGTGGACCTACCAAGTCTTCAGATAGCTCGCACAGCTTTTCCTCGCCTTCCGAGGTTTTCAAAGACCGCACGAGCTCTTCCACCTTTCCCGCCAGCCTGGCGTGTCTGTCCCTGGCAATATTTGCTTCCAGATCCATTTCGTCCCACCCTGGGTCCATTGAAGCAAAAGGGTCATCCTCGTCCTCGTCGTCTCCGAGCCATGAGTTGTTGGAATACTTGGATAACACCATGAGGCCGCCATCTTCTGAGCCCCTGTCACTCTCCTCCCTCTCTGTGACTGCATCTTCTGGGCCGAAAATGTCGGAGAAATCTTCGTCGCCTTCGTCCTCGGCAAATTTTTGAATCTCAATCGATGATCTCGTCCTTCGCATGGGCCGATCTGGCAAAACTGAAGGCCGCAGCTTCGCGCTAGGCGGCCTTCTCGAGCTTCCTGGAACGGGCGATTGTGTCGAACGAGGCAGGCTCGTGAGATCTGAAGGGTGGAATAGTTGAGGAGAGTCGACCTTTTTGATAAAAGGGTTAAGTCCACCATCGTTGAAATCGTTTTCCATGAACAAATCCGAGTAGTCTTCTGTGTTCTGCTCTCTGAAGGCCAGATCTGGAGGAGCTGGTATCTCAAACTTGCTGGGGCCTAGCTGCGGCTTGACAGGAGATTTAGGACGAGACGGGTTTCTCGCATGGCCAGCCTTTCGCGGACTTGGCTTGGGCGGAGATTGCTGCTTCATCGGCTCTGGGTACTTGTCGCTCTTCTTGCGAGGTGTCGGACGAATTGTCTGCTCCTGGAAGTCGAAATCTGTAAATTGCCCCGGCCCCTTGATAGTCAACAGTTCCCCTTCAAAGTCGTCATCGTAACTTTCCGAGTCGTTGCGAGCATCCGTAAGCGAAGCGAATGCTTTTAGCTTATCTGCAGAGAGCAACCCGCCAAAGTTGTCCTGCGGCTTCAAATGAGGCAAGTGTAGTGCGCTCGGTGAAATGGCCGTCGCGAAGTCGTTGTCCCAATTGTCGTCATCTACTAGCAAGTCAATATGCCGTCTTCGATCGGACTTAAACCACACCAAAATGATTGCTTACCAGCAAGCTCTGGAGACCTGAAGGCTTCAGGTGTTCGTCTCGGTTTCGCGAGAGCCAGAGGACCTTTGGGCTGAGTGATAAGGCTCGGTCGGAGTGGTTCGTTGGCACTGTATCTCGACCCGGGATGACCTTGCATCCCGGGAACCCCGCTGTCGGAACCGGTGGACGCCCTAAGTGAGCTTTCGGACGACTTGAGAGCCTTATTCCACTGTTTCACTTCCTCCACGGCTTGACTGAAATTAGCTGGCGCCTTGGAAACGGGGGCATCGCTTCTTCGGCATCCGATGATCCACGCGTGTCGTAAAAGTTTTCGCGCTGTGACTCTTAGGTTTGGATCTTTCTGGAAGCACTGCATCAAAAAGTCGCGAGACGCCTACGTCGTGTTAGTCATAGGTGCCCCAGGCGTAGAATAGGGGGGGCACGGGGCGCAAACCGGTGAAATGCCCTCAGGCAATGGCGGATGGTCATCGTTGACAATGGCAAAAAGCGCGGGCATAGCCGCAAGGTTATGGTACGGCGGCCTGCCCTGCAACAACTCAATGACCGTGCAGCCAACACTCCAGATATCAGACGCAGGGCTGGCGCCGGAAAGTTGAATGATTTCTGGTGCCATCCAGTAGGGGGTACCAACGACCTGTGCTTCCTTGTCTTGCCCGCCTGCGAGTGTGCTTGTCGAAACTCCAAAGTCTGCGAGCTTGACTTTGCCGTCCTTGGTGGTGAGGATGTTGGCACCTTTGATGTCTCGGTGGATAACACCCTGATCGTGAAGATATTGCAATCCTTGCAGAACCTGTGTTGTGTAGACGCCGACCAAGTTCTCGGGGAATTTGCCATATGACTTGCATATTGAGTGCAGAGAGCCATTCTCACAGTACCTGAGCCAACATATCAGCTATGATCGGATGAAGTCAGAAACCGGAGCTTGACCTACTCGAGAATGATGTTGAGACAGTCTGCCGATTTGACGAAGCCAATGTACTTGACAATGTTGTCATGCTACAAACACTATTAGCTCAAAGGACCCTGTATGGTTTCTTGAGTTGGAAGCACCTACATGCAAGTTCTTCAAAAGATCGATTTCAGACTAGGTAGGACAAGGTCAGTCTCGGCATCCCACCGACAAGGCAAGCGAGTGAGGGGCAGAGTATACCTCAATCATGCGCAACTCGCTCTTGGGCAGATCAGCGAGCTTAATCTGCTTGACGGCAACAGCCTCGCCCGTTCCCCAATTGAAAGCCTTGTAGACGGATCCAAAGGCTCCCTTGCCGAGACATTCTCCCAGACGCTGTATCGAGAAACTGGTCAGCTTTTGCGGCCTTCAAGCACAGTTTCTCCTCGCCCCAATTTCCCCTTCTCTCACTCTTGGACGAGTCCTCAGAGCCGGGTATACGCACATAATCCTTCAAACCCGGGTCTTGCAGCGCGGAGCTCTCTCTTGGGCCCTGTTTTTCCTTTCGCGGTGTTCCTGAACTCCTCTCGCGGGAGGCAACCACGGCGGCTCTGCCGTTTACATGGTACTGACGCTCGACAGAGGACGAGGCCGACGACGGCGGCGAGGGATTGGGCATGGTGGTCGGCGGACGGGAAGCTTGGCGCAATCACCAGGCTGATATCTCGTAGTCGGGGGTTTCGAGGGTGTCGGCATGAACCGTCGCAAAGCAGAAGCGACTCCGTATAGGAAGGACCTGGCCTTTTCGAAAGAAGGGAAGCCGAGCAAAAGGATCGATCGTGAGTTCAAGCGAGCGGCGGTTACGGCAAAAGTGAGGGCGCGCTGCACATTGCCCGGCAGCAGGACGGCATGCCAGTCGGATGCAGTTCGGGGCACGTTATTCTCGGTTCGTTGGGCTCCGTTCTTCTTTGGCGCTTGCGATCGAATAGTCGTTTAGACCACGAAAATGTCAGTGGGCATGCGGCGGGTGAGGAGAGAGAGAAAGCCAGTCGAACGAGGGCGGTGGTGACGTGAGGGCGGGCGCGCAACTGGTGGGAGTGATTTCCCCAAACGCGGGAGGCCCAGACTGGTGCGAAATGACGGCAGCGAAAACACACAAAGAAAACAATCGTGGGTGTCGTAGGCTACCCTTGGGAGGTTGCAAAGGCCAGCCAGCTAGTGCCTCCGCTCCGCGATTCGGTAGGGCAGACAGAGGGGCAAAGGAATTCGGTTTGCCGTCTGCTGTCGGGTTTCCACGTCGTCGTCGCTGCAGTCGTCAACGACAGCCGGTCGATCGGGTCAGAGGCGGTCGGTCTGCCGGTCGGGACCGGTGGAGGGGTTTGGGGTGCAAAGGTCGAGTAAATGAGCGGACGGGGAATTGGGCGGCGGGCGGGCGGCGAAGTCGTCGGGTGGGTGGTGGGTTGGTCTGGCAGATGTGATGTCGGAGGGGTTCCCGGGGTGTGGGAGGGACGATGTGGACATCAACAGACAAATAGAAGGGAAGGAGGGAAAAAAAACCACACGAGACAAATGTCAGCACAGCACTTTCTGAGCTGAAGCTGGAGCTTTTGGGGGAAATGATGTATTTTGTGAGAGGTGATGTGTGAGTCTAGGATTAGGTAGTTTTACACATACAACGCGCGCACATCATGCACACAAACACATCATGTACAGGCGCCTGGGCCAGAACAAATGGTAAGGTACGGGACGGGAGAGCGAGATGAGAGCTGCCCGGAGAAATTCGACTTGCTGGTGCTGACGCGCGCAACCGCATTTGGCTCTCTCCAAGGCACTTCGCTGTACAAGTGTGGGAAGGGATGGTAGAAACGTCAGGTCGGGTCAGGCCAGGTCCAGTAGAAGTGGCACTGGGCGTGTGCCATCACTGGTCAGGTAGCCGCAGGGCAGCGATGCACCCGGTATCTTACCACTGTCCATTCAGGCACAATGTTCCTTGAGGTAACTGATTAACGGCTCCAGGTCCCGTCACTATCACAAACACCACCTCGCCATTACTTACGGTATTATCACAATCACCCATCCCCGGGAAAAGCAGATCGATGCAGTGTGATGGCATGTCTTGGCTGCTTCTAGGATTACATATTTCCCAACTGGCCCTTGTCCACAATTTGAGCCCGGGTGCCATCGGTGCTGAGGAGCAGGCGGGGGCCCTTGGAAGGTGGGACACCTCAAGAGACTTGCCCTGGGCAGTCCGGCACGCTTCCATTCCTACCTCTCGCGCTAGCAACGCTAGAAGCTCTCGCACGTCGCCCCAGGGCTCCGCCAGCGCGCTAACACGCACCCGACCTGAACTGGAAACAACCAAAGGAACGTTCCGACCTGAGCTTCAACCCTCTTCCTCTCTCATCGTCACCTCGCCTTGGCCATTTATGAACGACATAGTAAGGTAATGAACATGAGTGGACCTAGCTCAATTCCTCGGCTGTTGACTCTGAACTTTCATGGTTTCTTGCTTCTCCATGGTCAATGCGCTCCATGTCTATCCGTACCTTGCCACCGTCTTACACAGACAGCTAACATTTTATCCAGTGCCTGATCTTCCCCAGATATGGCACGCGCCTACGAGATAGATACCTTGCATTCTTGAGCCCCCCCTTCAGATGATTTACAATCTATAAACAGTAAAATACAGGAACCCAGACTACCAGCATTGTTTTGTGAGAACCGCTCTTCGCCGTGGTAACGGCGTGACAGTGTCTCGTCTAGACAGATCAACAATTCCCGTTGCGGTAATACGGATACCTACCCCTACCTTCCCCCATGTCAGCGACAGGGCCACCAACTCCCCCTCTCATTACCTTACCTTACCTGACGTCGTTTTTTCTAAATTTCTCGTGGAATCTACTCCGTATTAATTATCACACACTCTTCTCGTTTGGTATTCGTACGAATACTGCCCCATCCAAGCGCTTATGAGAACTCACCTACCAGACAAGGACAAAAGAATGACACTAACCGCGCTCGCTCAATACATCCACACACACACACACACCCAAGGGCTGAGGTTAAGGTGATCAGCGCGGGAACAAAACACACTAAGGCACGCCGCCGCCTTCGTCGTGACATGTGAGTGGCCAGTCCCAGTGAACCCGTGCCGAGCCGCGAACGTCTGCACCAGATCCCAAGAACCACGACTCTTTTTCCTTCACGATCCTATCCTTACCAAAGTTGATTTGCGTCATCATCCTTGAATTGGTCATCCGTACGGAATGTCTCCCTTCAATGCTCCAAGATCTAATCTCATCCCGTCTCATCTCATCTCAACTGCCCAAGCACGCTGCCAATATTATCCCAAACAAGCATCCAAATAACACAACGCGGAGTCTTCCATATTGGGTCACAAAATACATTCCTGAGCTCCCCAAACCCCCTCCCCGCTCTGGAGTCAAGAAATAAATAGACTCCCATACTCCGTAGATCCGTAGATCCATCAGCCGGATGACCGAAAAGAGAAAACAGCAGAGACATGAACATACTCCTCGCGGTCTCACTTTCTCGACTGAGACATGGGGAGATCACTTCTTGAACCCCCCTCCATCTTACGGTATTCACGTCCAATGTTACAAAGCATACCACGACACGTCAATCAACTAAACACAAGAACTCTTCGGGAAGATCATATGACCAACGGCCACTCCATTTTGTCTTGATGGTTCTCGCCTCAAGAATAGTATAGATCCTGTGGATCTGGATCTGTCCCGTCACGCTTCCATCACGATACACGTATTATACAGATGGCCCGCCCAGATACCTGCATGGCGCCCGTTGAAAACCCAACAGTGACCCTGACCACCGCCCATGGCAGATCCTATAAGCCCCTTGTACTCCAAACATCATGCCTTGGGAAGCTTCTTCTAGTTCCCAGGCTTTTCGCTTTTTTCGTTTCAAACGTGGAATTAAAGATCATGCATAGTCCCGCCTTCTTCAAGATTCCTCAGGCAGAGTCCGGGAAAGCCCGGCACCTGCCCACCACTCGTCGGGAATGTCTTGCCGCCGCGCAAGATGCCGTACAATCTCCTGCATGCCCTCCAGCGCGTTGTCGTTGGACGATTCGGTGCGGCTCGGGGGCCCTGCGTCACCGTCGCCATCCCCTTGGCCGCCTGCATCGCGGGACTCCTCGCTGGAATCTCTGACAATGTGGTCGAGCAGCTCCGGTAGCGGGGTGGGATCGCGAGTTGCGATCCTGTAGTGGCGAGCGAGCTCCAGTCGCCGACGACTTCGCATCTCTTCGATGTCGCGGCTACTCATAGCCCTCATAGCCCCGTCTCCCCGAACAAAGGATATTCTGCTCGGATCATTCGCATCCAAGTCGGCGACAAACCGCCGGTGTCTGGACGGGTAGTTCATCGTCCAGTGATCGGGCCAGCCCCTTCCCATGTGCAAGTCTTCATGACCCTCACTATCCGAGTTTTCAAGTCCGGATTCGCAAGGTTGCTCAGTAGACTCCTCAGCCCTTTCGGGTCTGTCTACAGACGTGCGAGATGATGCGCCGGCGCTCTGTGATTGCGATGCAGAAGCAGACGCAGACGCCGAAGCAGAGGCGAAAGACGACCCAGCGCTTGGAGGCTGCGGGTCCGGCGTAAGAGTAGTCAACAGTGTGTCCCAGACGCCATCCTCATCAGGGCTGATGCTTCTGTTACGGTCGCCAAGGCCGTCTGCAAGAGAAGCCTCAATCAAGTGCCCAAAAGGACGAATTCGGCGTACCCGCCGCGATAAAGATGCGCGGTCTGGTTGCGATTCCAAGTCCGGTCTACGCATACGTCCCGCAAACCTGGCGGAAGTTGCATGCTCGGGACTGCGGTCGAAGCGTGCTGCAACTGGTGGGGCGGGCTACTTGGTATGTTAGTCAACAGCGTAATCCTAAGTCACAATCCGACAAAGCCTACCATTGACATGCGATCGAGCTGCGCCCGACGGAATCTCCGTCGTTCTCTATAGTTGGCGTATGATGTTGAGCCCTCAAGCTGGGCCCGGTCTGGTTCCTGCCAATTGGCATCCTCTTCCCCGGTCGGGGGTGTGACGGTAACCCCGTTGGAGAGCCTGGGCATACGGTTCAATACCCATTCATCGCCGTACATGGAAATCAGACGAGCTTCGCTGGGTTCATTGCTATCGGCTTGACGATTGCGTGCTTCGTTTACACGTTCGATGATTTCAGCAGCCGGATTGCGGCGCTCGGGCACCGGAGGTGTCGATCGCGAGGGAGGCGCAACATATGCCTCCGGAGGCGGAGGGTGACCAGACTCGATCCATGGATACCGGGCGCGCGGGATAGGCTCGGGGCCGGGAGTGGGGTAGTTGTCGCGGAGGAGAGCGGCGCGACGGCGGAAGGGGCGCGTGTCGTCGCTTCGGCGGCTGCGGCGAATGGTAGAGCGAGGATGTCGAGTGGCTGCAGACTTGTCGCCGATTTGAGCGGGAACATCTGACTCGACGGGAGCGATGAACAATCTGCGGTTGGGAAGATGCGATGTTAGTGATGGGATGCGAGGCCAGGGTATGAAGCAGTCTGCATTCACCACGACTGGATTGCAACTCGGCGGCGGCGGCGGGGACGACGACGACGTGGCCAAGGCAGTCTTTGGAGGCAGTCGACGAATCGCAAACGAGAGTGTGCGGAGGATTTATGATGAAGGAGATGGATATAGATGGAGGCATTGGAGTGGAAGCGATTGCGATTACGCGATGCGACTGGGCAGGCCGAGATTGAGCCAGCGTCCCACAGGCCAGGCGCAAAGGCAAAGGTAATGCAGCGCGACCAGGAAAGCCGCAGGGGTAGGCGAGAAACTTACGGGAGGCCCATTTTGACCGACTAATGACGCGCGCCCGACGAATGAATTCAAAGGCAGCGGGGACGATAGGTCGGTGGCGCAAAGTTTCGACTTGATCGCAAGATGGCAAGATTGATGCGATTGTGGTCGTGATGAGAGTGATGGACGATGGGGCCGCGGTACCGTGTTTCGCGATGGATTCGCGATGGAATTGGCGAGTTGCGCGAAGCGGAAATGGCTTTTCTTCGTGGGGCGGATAGGCGGGAAGGCGGGAGCGAGGATTGCCCGGGGACTTTTGGACTTAGGTTGGGGTATGTATTAGGTCAGGTCAGTGAATGACGGGGACGGGGCCACTGGGACTGGACGTGGATTGACGGTCAAGAAGGAAATGGAGCGAGACGAGGACGGGAGTCGGGAGGGGGGTAAAAGGCAGAAAGGCTCCGGGACAATTAAAAAACGAAAAAAAGGAACAGGAAGGAAAATGGGAAAAGCGCGGGTCTTTGGGGAATAGCCGCTTTACTTCTTTTTTGTGAGTGGCTGGCCACGCCATACCTCCCCGGTCGCAGTCGCAGTCACGGAGTTCTGGCTGTCTGCGTCTTTCTCTTTCCCCCCTTGTGGCGCGGCTTCATCAAGCAAGTCATCTTTGGCCAATCACGGGTGAGAAGCTGGCACCACCACCCCTACCCACAGTGTGCATTATTATATAATTAGTAGAGCTATATTAGTACCGTGCCAGAGCGTATTTTATACTTAGAGAAAATAAGTATAATTATTACTAGTTTTTTAATAGTACTTAGAGGTAGATTAAGGGTAATTCTAACGCCCTTAGGCCTCTAGAATAATCTATCTTATTATATATAACTACGGTTATTTATTTATTATTTAATAAGTAATTATTACCTCGTTATTTACTTACTAAAAGAGGGACGGAAGGCTACCCTACTAGAGGAATAGTAATATTATTAACTTAATATAAATATAATACTAGCAATACTTAATACATTAAAAACGCGTATAAGACTAGACTATAGACGGCTAAGTTTATATTAAATAAAAGGACTTAAGAGAAGAAGTATATATAAGATATTATTACTTTTTTTAATACTTATTATATATTACGAAAATACTACTAAGAAGTTCCTTATATACTAACGTAAAAGGTAAAAATATACTTTATAAAAAAAAGATTATATTAAAAAAGCGGGACGAGGAAGTTAAAGAGCTTAGTAGGAGTAGTATATAGTAAATTTAGTAATAATATTCTTAATAAATCCTAACCCCTAATAAGAAATAACTAAGCGAAATACGTAAGGGATTTGCCTACCTACTTAAATACTATTTAAAAAATAATAATATAAGGAATAAAAGATCCTTTTTATTATAATATTAATAAAATAAAATTACTTTATATTAATAAAATACTAAGAGAAAGTAGATATAGGCTAGGAAAAACCGTATTTATATCGATATTACTTAGTAATATAAACGTAAATAATAATATAACCCGATATTATTAATAAAAAAAACTCCTTATAATCGCTACGTACGAACTTTAAAATACGTAATTTTTATTACTTAACAATTTAGGGACTTAGTAAATTTTTACCCTTATTAAGCCTTACTAAGGTCCTAACAAGAGGCTAATATTATAAATCGTAGCTTACGGTTTTTAAAAAAGCCTAATTTTTAGTAGCTATAGTAAAGGCTAATAATATTGCTTATATTATATTTAAAAAAGTCGAATATTTTAATAAGTACTCTTTTTACTAAAAGTAAGTTTTTAAACTTAGCGAAAATCGTACTTTCCCTTAAGGAAAATAGAGGAATATTATAAGGAGGGATATATTAAAGGACCTTTTGAATTTACGATAATAAGGACTTAGAAGGCTAGGTAACTACGTTACTTAACTTATAAATTATAGAGCGTTATAAAAGGAGAAGGAAAAGCTTAAGAGGGCCCGAGCGGTATATATATATATTATTATAAACTATAATAAGCCTCGATAGCCCCCCAGAAGAGGGGAGTTTTTTTTTTTTTTTTTTTTAAATTATAATATAATAATGCCCTACGAGGTAGACTTTTTAATTTAATACTATATTTTCTTTTTAAATTAATACGTAATGGATATTATTATAATACTATTTATTACGAAATAATTTATAATTCTTTTTTTTTTTATATTTTATATACGATATTACGACTACGTTTATAAAATAGATCTCGTTAAAAAGGCCCTCGAGAGAAGTTTAGGATAATATATTAATATACTATACTTATTAAAACTTTTTATATTAATATTTAATATACTTAAAATAAAAAGTATAATAAAATTTATATTATTTAACTCTCTTAACGTTTTATACTTAACGTAATAATTCTTTAAATTAAGAATAAGTAACCCTATTTTATTATTATTTAACTAGTTAAGCCCTTTTACTTTAACCCTAAGTACCCCTATTAAATAAATATCCTAAGATATATAAGTACTTACTAAGACTATTACTACTTATATAAGACTACTTATTAATATAAATATCTTCTTTAGTTTTTAAAGCCTAATTTTTATTAATTATAACCGAGGTATATTTATAAAAGAGTATCTTAACTTAGTAAAAGCCTAAATAAATAAGCTTAGAATTAATAACCTTATTAAGGAAAATAAGTAGAGAATTTATATTTTTAAAACCGGGCTTTGTTATAGGGTAAAGGATTAGTTTAGTACTTAGGGTAAGGGAGACTAATATAATTAGTTTAAAATTAAAAAAGCTTTTTAAAAACGCTTTAAGGACCCCGATAATATAATAAAGAATATTAAAGTAGTACGGGAGGTTTTATAATTTATAAGAAGTAATAAAGAAATACTCTTTATTTTTTTATAAAGAGTATTAAAAATTTAGAAATACTTATTAAAAGCTTATTAAGATATATTTACGTAGCGAGTTTTTATTACTATTTTTAATAATAAAAAAGATATTTTTTTTAATAAAGAGTATTAAATAGGCTTTTTTATAAAAAGTAATTTAATAAACACGGGGTTCTATATAATTATATTTTTAATAACTTAAAAATAATTATCGAGCTATATATAAACCTAATCCGAAAATAGCTTAATATTAATAATAAATTAGATATTAAAGAAAAGAACCCTTTTTATAAGCTTATTAAGAGATTTAAATAACGGGACGATTAGAACGTAGAACTAATATAAAAAGTAATATATAATTTAATAATATAGAGTACTAAATAGTAAAATAATAAGGATAAGTAACTATAAACATTTACGTAAATAAGTAATAGACTACTTTATAATATTAATATACTTTAATATTTTAATTATTATAAGTAGGGATATATTAGTTTAGAATATCCCGAGCCTTAGAACCTAGTTACGTAAATAAAAAATAAGGCTAATTAAGAGGAGTATAAAGCTAAGTATTTAAAAAAAAAAGACATAAAGAACTAAAGGCTAAGCTAGTTATTACTAATTATATTTTAACTCCTTTATTAATAATATATAAGTTAGAAAAGACCGATTAATAAACTATAAGGGACTCTATTTTAAATATTATATTAAGCCCTTTTATTAATATTATCCCTATAAAATATAAATAGCTAGGTAATATAAGTATATTATTATATTATAATATAATATTTTTTAAGAACTATTATAATAATATTTTAAAATATAATATTATAGTTTAGGAGATTAATAACGAGATATATATAATAAAAAAGATATAACCCCCCGACGGAGCAATCCGCCGGGGCCGTACCGTGTATTACGTATTGGGGAAAACTGGGTATATTGCGCTCCATACCTAACTACTAATCAAAACAGCTCCCAACCTTCCGCCGCAGTCCTCCCAAGTTCCAGCCGCCTACAGGGCGAGCTTCACCCACTCCAACGCGCACAGGACCTCCTGGTGCCAGCCCGCGTGGGCAGCCAGGTCCAGCATAATCTGTTCTTTTATATGGGTATTATCGTTACCCGGGGGGTCCCG